>NC_077223.1:80094531-80407819 GCF_024763615.1 Phlebotomus papatasi
CCGGAAAATTTATTGAGGCTCTTTTTGTTCTTTTCCAGTGGAGGAAGAAGCGTATGCGAAGGCTGAAGCGTAAGCGCAGAAAGATGCGTGCGAGGTCCAAGTAAATCTCCATGAGGTAAGCCCTAAAATGTGACTATTTCATGCTAAATGAGGTGCTTAACATTCCTTTCACAATCTTTTTCAGATTTTCTCTGTTCCATGTGTTCCGGACAGGGGATGACGAATGGCAGAAGATGACGTCGCCGAAGGGGAGACTTGTCACGAAAAAAAACTTGCTGATGAAAATAAATCGATAGTCTTCTATCCGGACATAAGAAAAGCGTCTTTTTATTTTATCCATTTACAAAATTGTCTGAATATTTGTGGGGGCCCTATTAATGATGAGATTGACGATGATTTGGGATTATTATTCTCCACGATACCTTCTATTGTACGGGGCTATTGGGTCTCGTCGAGGCGGAATCACTTAATTTTCCTTCGTTTCTAGATGCTCCGCATAAATGGAATGGGAAATAGATTTTGGTATATTTCGTGTATCCAATAAATTGGGGCGTAATCAAGTGATTTCCAGGACAACACTCATAAATCACAATCCAATCCTCCTCTTGAGACTCTCATCTGATCGGCATTTTGTGCTACTCTGTCCTATGCTTTCCCTGGGAATTCTTCGACACCCTCATCATTTGCATTACACGGGAATTTGTGCCCCATCCCTCAAGTTAGTGGGAAAGGCAGAACGTCCGGAGGGATTTAAAAATTCTGTGGCAGACTAATTAACTCCTACCATCCTATTCGGCCATTCTCCCCTGAGAATTGGATTTCACGCTCTCCACGGCTTTCGAAGGGTTATTTCACAATTTTCGAGGGGAGCTCATGTTGCGCATTTCTCGTTTGCAGAATATCCTCAGATACAGTGGCGGATACAGGGTGAAAGGCCCAGTCAGGGAATGGTTAAGGAGAACCCTAGAATACTGAGAAGAAAATTGGGAACGCGGGAGGTGCTACATCTTGTCTTATGATTCAGGTGACCATCATTCGCAGGATTAATAAAGATGCTCTGCTCTACACGTCGGGAATTCCGCTTTCAAAGAAGTTTTCGGGACCGAAAAAAGCCCGCGAATTCACTCCAGTGACACAGAAAAATTGCATACTCACAGGAGAGGTCCTTTGGAATAAGTTACGGAAACGCCGTGATTAATACACTCAGTCCCGGCATTAAGTCCTTCGGGATCATGAACCTGACGGAATTATGCACAAATGACACTCGTCCCGATATTATGCACATTTTCGGCATTTTCAGGACCGAAAAAAAACGCGCGAAATGGCATTACGCATCGAGAAAATTTGCATACCCGCAGGGGCTTTCATTTGAATAAATTGACCGTAGAACGAATTTCGCGCGGAGTAAAAGCTGTTCATACAAAAAGATTCAACTGTTTCATAGAAATGCATTAACAAATAGATAGAATATTTAAAAAAAATTACCTACTCTTTCGTCTCCTTTGGGACTCTGGGTACCCATGGAAAAAAGAATTTTTTTAGACTATTTAGAATCGATAAAATTCCGATTCTTCTGGATAATTACAAACTATAAGGATGTCCAAATCTAGGATATTTTTTGCAGGATCCCAATTAACTCCTGAGCTAAGATATTCTTGGTCAAAAATCGTGAATTTTCGATTTTCTGCTTCCTTGCACATATTGTGACTTTTTTCATATTTCTAGACCCGAATAAGGAAAAACCTCTCGGGTCCAATAAGTATGATAACTAACAATTACAGATTACATAAATTCGAAAAACAATTTTTTCATAAATTTTCAAAAAACTTGTTCAAAGTTGATGGGTACTCTCGTCCCCAAAAATCTAGAGGTCAAATGTAAGGTTATCCCGCCAATGTCCGCCATTTGCTTTTTGACACCAACCTCGTAAGAAAATTCAAGCGGGAGCGAAATTTTTGTCAATATGGCCGATAATTTTGACATTTGGCAGCGAAGGAGATTGCTTTCGGGGAAGTTTTTCCTATTCTTCCAGATTTTGGTGAATTCTGATTATCCAGGAAGTGTTTTTTTTGGCTCTTGAGAAAGCTTAATGTGTCTGCAATAACATCCTGTTGAGAGAAATGTGTGTTAAAGTGTTATTCTGTGAAATATTTTGAGGAATCTGTTGGCAAGCAGGAGCTGGGTGTCCTTTTTAGCACTTCCTGGACATCCCACAAGATACTGGTCAATAATTCTTCTTGTTTTAGTGATCAATATTGTAAAGGAGTCATTTGACACGCAAAAATGATTCACAACATTGATATTATTGGCTTTTGGAAAATTGAAGTTTGTCCAAGTTTGTATCGTTTGCTTTCTTTAGGGGACGAGAGTTCCCATGAGTTTTCCAATTTCCCAGAGGCGGAGAAAATTCTTTCTTTATAAAAGTATCATATTTGACCACTAAGACTTACAATAAAGTGAGTTTTACGGTTTTACTGAAATTCGTTCGCTGGATATGTTGTGGTCCGGAAAGAGTTAATAAAAGGAATCAAAGTTTTATTCTGAAAAAGTAGCAAAATGTTTTCAAATTTCCCACGTCGATTAGTATACATTCAGGCGTATTTCAAAAATGAGTTCATAAATTCACTCCCAATCTAGGATGATTAACTAACGGATGGAGCATTTTAATTCTCAAATGGTATATTTTTCTTAATTTTTTTTAAAATAATTTTTAAGCTTTAGATCTCACAAAAATAAATATAAGACGAAATGGTAGCCACATATATATATATAGAGAATATATTTTTATTGAATTTAAAATTTTACTGGTGTTACAGTAGAAAATTTTTCAGAAGAATTCAAAAAATTGCGAATTTTACGTCTTTTTCATAAAGGTTCTTGGACCTATTATCCTCGTGCAATCATTATAAATTTTGTGCTAATAATATAACATTAGATACTCTTTCATTCGGTAAAAGTTTTAAAATGATTGCATTTGGTTTTATAAAAAAAACTAAAAAAAAAAAACTAAAGAAAAAATATACCACATTTTTGTACGGAAAATGTATGTGAATGCTCTGCCTTGCTCCCAATGGTAGGCAAACTTCCATAATTGTATTTGCATAATTCCATCAGGTGCATAATCCCGAAGGACTTAGTGCCGGGACTGAGTGTAGTTTGCCTACGATTAGGAGTCAATTTGTGAAATTATTTTAAAAAAATACGCCTGAAAGTATAATACTATTTTGTGACGCGGGAAATTTGAAGACAGCTTATTTTTCAAAATAAGACTTTAATTTCCTTTATTAATAATAATAATATAATAATATTTATTTTTCCAATCTCCAATTTGCGTCTGCCGCCGACTTCACAACCGATCTCATCGGAGAAAACGGCAGACAACTCCGAATCACTGATCGTATATGTCGCTGATTAAATATTAAACTTTTAACTGATTAAATATTAAACTTTAGTAAACTTTTAAATATTCTAACAAATAATTGAAAAATTCTGGTCAAAATAAATTGAATCTTTTTGTTCTGACTAAGTATACTTTTACTTCACTCGAAATTCGTCCTACAGCCGATTTTATTCAAAAGAAATCTTCTATGGGTATGCAAATTTTCTCGATGCATAATGCCATTTCACGCGCTTTGTCGTTCCCGAAAATGTGCATTAACCCATTCATACTCAATGTACCAGAAATACTTGAGATAGAATATTCATATTTTGGGATTAGTTTCCTAGAGATTAATAGATGAGTTTTTTGAAAAGAAAAAAAAATTATCCATTATGGGGGCGCGGGGATCCGCCCTCAAACACGCGTCTTAACGGTCACTGAATTTAAATTCTGTACATTAATTTATTACAAACTCTATTGATTTAGATAAAGTAACTATCTAAGAAAACAAATTGGCAACTAGAATTCAAATCAGGAAAGAGGATGGAGGTCAATTTTAACAAATTCGACGGGATGTCGAATTTTCCGTCCGCCATTTTGAGCAAAAATTTTGCATGACTTTCCGCGAAGCCAGAAAAGAACAACAAAATGTATTTCCATCTCTGTCGGGCTATTTTTTCCAAGTAATTGAAGGACTAAAGTAACTAAAGATCCATTCCCGACAGAAATTCGAATATCAATTGCCTAGAAATAAATAATGTAAAATCACTCAATTTGCGTATGATGTATAATACCATGGTAAGGAATGGCTTAAGCCCGAAATTGAGTGTGGGTGTGTATGTGTAGTCAGGATTTTATTAAGGGGACAAGAGGGGGGGTAAATTATACAATTACAATTATTCACAAAAGAAATTGTTTTTCGGACGCAAAGAACAAGAGCTTTCGGGAAAATTAGTAAAAATGCCCAATTTTTATGAATGTGATCTTATTTAAAATCAATAAAATCTTTATAAGGACCTTTATGAAAAACAAATCCACTTAGGAACTGTTCTTTCGAAAAATTCTGTCTTTATTCCACCCATATCTTCGCCGCTTTCGACAGATTTAGATAAGCGGTGTACAAAAACGTTTCATGGGTTTGAGTATGTGTAGTGTTCTAGTGGCGGAAATTGAATTTTAAGTTTAAGAACGATGTTCTTGAAAAAAAAAGAGTTTTTTCTTGATTTTGATGATTTAAAGTGGTTTAGTCAGATAAATAATTTTCATTAGTTTTAAAATAAACAAATATTAGCTCTTTTTGATATAAGGAAAGAAATCAAAATCTACTTCAATTTTTAAATTTTTTTTAAACTCCTTGGTAAGATTTAAACACACTTTCTGTTTAAAATTCATCATATTCCACTTAATTTTTTATGATTACGAATTATTTGCAAAGACGAGAACACCTTCCCAAAATTATTCTTGAATTAGTTTTGGTTTTATACTTCAATTTATCGAATTTTTTGAATATCGTAATAAGGAAGACAACGACCCCTCCCACTCCTTCGTGCCCATCATTCGCTAAGCTCCTATTTAGTGTTTAATCAGAATCGATTAGCAAATTCTAACTTTTACAGCAGTAATACAAAAGGGGCTGAATGAATAAAATAAAAAAAAAAACTTACAAAAATATTTAAATTAACTGTTCAGGAGGCCCTTCGAGGTAGGGGCCCGGCCACCGGTCTTGCTACCCCCCATATCCGCCACTGCTCAGATATCTCCGGATATTCAAAGAACTTAATGTACTCCTGCCGGAAGGCGATTTGTATGAAAATATTATAACTGAAATATCTTAGGGAGCATATTCAAAACAATTTTTTCAAATTTTCAATAAACCTCCAAGACTTCCAATGATCGTTAACCCTTTCAGTACTAATGAGTCGTACTAAAAATATCCATCCAATTACTAACTAGTCTAGTCCTTTCTAAGATTTAGATTTTAGCACAATTAAATAGTTTGAAAAGCGTGAATATTATACCGACAAAATTTTGATAAGTTTACGCCGAGGATTAACCCACTAACAACGTGTCAAGGCACTAATAAAAAATCACACATTTCCAGCGTTTAACAAGCAATTTTAAATAAATAAAAATTTTATTAGCGCAGTAAATGTGATTTTTCTTACGTTAATCCTGGCGAGGGATTAATTGGCTATTAGAAAGTTAGAGGAAAAATTTGCATAATACAGAGAATACTGTTTCATGTTCTACAGTTCAAATGAAACATTAAGATTAAAACTAAAAAGCATTAAAAAAAAAAGATATGTAATTGAAACTTATCGTCTCTTTTATTAATAAAAAAGTATCGAGTGTGGATTTATTTGAAAGGTCTTTGGTTGGTTTTTACTTAGAACAATCCTTTTATATTTCATTAAACAACTTTCCATAGAAGCAATAAAACAATTTTTCATACAGCATCAAAGTCAAAAGTTCGAACATACCGCAAAGTTGAGAGGAATTGCCATACTTTTTTTCTGTTTCAGAAATACTTTGGCATACTTCGGAAGTGGAGAATCTTAAAAAAGTATAAAAGTGAGCTTAATGCTTGATGTGTGCTATGAGTGGGTACTGAAAGGAAAGCGTCGACGTCACTGAAAGGCAATATCCTCCCTCGGTTTCTCTATCGCGAAAACTAAAAAGCATATTGGAGACAGAAAGAGCTTTTTAGCACTTTTGCACTAGAAGAAAAATACAAGGATTCTATCTCAAAGTAAGTTTCAGAACATTGTATTTATTCGCCTTTCACATTTTACCACAGCTGTAACGCATATTCAGAGGCAACAAAAAGCGCGTAATATACAAAATGTATTAAATTTTCATTGGATGATGCGTCATATGAAAATGTAAGTATAGTCTATGGCTCGGTCGACGTCATTTCCTCTCCATTTTCACTCTGTTCGCTTGGAGCTAAACGAGGGGCCCTCATTAACCGCATTACTATTCTAATCAATGCGAAAGTGTCTCCATTCTGCCAGCATATTCACGGCTTTTATGATTACAATAATGCGGAAAAATTATGTATAATATGAGGTTTAGTGGTGGAAAATAGCAAGAAATTGTTTAAATATGTAATACACTGTCGCAAAATGTTAATTTTCTACGCACAAAATAAACAATATTCTTTTTGTTTGTGCAACTTTCCTTGAAGTTTCTGAAGTAACATATATTTTATAAGACTAAGAAAATAGAATAATTCCTGGAAGAAATTTAGAAGTTTACTTATATGGATATTTTATGTCGTACAAAACTAGGTTTACATGACATGATGGAGGGTTTCATAGGATAGTGCACTTTTAAACTTCATTTTATGAAAGAATTAGCATATTGAACAGTTCTCAGGTTTCTAACAATGCCAAATCTTATGAATTAGACTCTATTCTCGGCTTATTTACCTATATTAATAAAGTTCTTTAAGGATTTTACACATTAAAGGCCTCTACACATTGGAAGCAATTTTTGTCAAAAATTGCATTTTTGACAGAATTTTGACGTTTCTGCCTATAGCACTGCAGCCAATTTCCTTCAAAAAAGCAATTTTTGACGAAAATTGTTTTCAATGTGTAGACACCTTAAGAGTAATTTTCTTCAAAAATTGTATTTTTGATAGAATTTTGGCGTTTCTCTCTACAGCACTAAGCAATTTTCTTAAAAAAGGGCAATTTTTGACGAGAATTGCTCCAACTGCTGATGTAGATGTTTGAGAATTCCTATTGGGAACCCAATGCTCGTAAATCGTATAATCCACAAATAAGATCGTAAAGGTTTGTACAGTAGAGCCTCGCTATAGTCCATATTTGGTTCCAGATTTGACACTTGGGTCGCACTATAGTCCATGTCATTTTTTAAAATTATCAACAACTTTTAGTATTGAAATTGCTCGACGACTTTAACTTTCTTTGCGATGGTGGTACTTGCCCTCGCTCTCTTCATTATGGATCACAATTATCACAACTACTCAATAAAGTTTGCCAAAAATATTAAAATAATTATGACAACATTGCATGTCGCGTACTAAAAAACATAACCTAACTTAAAATCAGTGTTTTGAAATCATCTGTCGATAAATTGTGGACTATAGAGCGATGGCCTATATCGGGGTTCTACTGTAACTGAGTTGATCAGCAAAAATATGCTGACTGGTCAGCAGTTCTCGAACAAAAAGTGCTCACCAAATATATGGAAATGGCACTACCTTGTGAGTCTTGTTTTAAGGATTTTAAGGTTATCAGAATTTAGCTGAAAATACATATGTTTTTAGTTGAATTGAAATCAGTTAGCATTATGTGCTCACTGAGAAGAAGTGATTTAATGGATTTAACGATATTTTTGTAAAATCATGGTTTTGGAGAGAAAGGGGAGGAGAATAAAGTGAAAATGAAAGTCACATTGATGATTCTTGGATCGACTGATAGAGAGGCCCCCCTGTAGGTCCCATCATGGTGCTAACTCTGACCATTTGATCTTTAGATTTGGTAAAACGGACAGACAGATGAATTGACAGATAGATGAACCGGCGGAAACCTGTGATACTTTTTCTTTCGCAAAGAATTGGTGAAAAGACCAAAAATGAAGGGTTTATAATACTGCTATCTCAATAGATTTTATTGAGTAAAATTGTCAGTAAAAATTACAGTCAGAATACAGTCAGAAGTAGACTATTAAACTGGTGATCATACAATATATTTATAAAGAATTAAAACAGTAAAATATACTTAACAACAGAAAAATTGAGAAATTTTGAAACATTTTTGCAAATGGCTTGGTTTAAATGGTAAGATTTTATTATTATTATTTTTTGAAAACTAAATACTAAATAAAGCTACTAATAATTTTAAAAACTACAGTGCCCGCTTTGTCATTCGGATGATCGGGAGACAATATGACAGGACTGCTTCGTTATCCGGATGGACTTTTTAATTTGTTCAACGTCTCGAAAATATAATACAAGTTTTTTTTTTGTAGAATTAGAAAAAAGTTTCAAAGAAGATTAAAAAGACATAATTAGAGAATTCTATGCTATTATACTTCATTTATTAAACGAAAACATCACAGGATAATTCATTTTCATTGCTGAATACACATGTATGCATAACCTCAAAATTGTTTTAAATGTAACCATCGAGAACTCGTCCGGATCACGCCGATCCGGATTAGAGAGCGGACATTGTACTTCAATTTTTTACAGTCCATGAATTTCATTATAAAAGATGGAAGTAAATTCTCTATATAGTTAAAGACATCGTGAGACAACTAGGGGAAAGTTCCCATGCTTGATACTGCAAAATGATGTCCAAGGTTTGTGATTATTTTCTGAATAACACACAAACCGAAGCGATTATTCTACTATGACAAAAAAATGTCTCACTTGTAAGGTTCATAACCCAACCTCAAATAGTTCCTGGAAATCCTTAGATTTTCTTCAAGAAGAAAATGAAAGTACAGTAGCGATTTTTATACAAGTTGGGTCCGGGGCCTTCCTGTATAATGACTGATTCGACCATTCGGAGGCGTATTTTCACTGTAAAAATTTCACCGGATACAAAAAATTGAACATCAATATCTAGACGGAACTCTAATTTATCTGCCTGAATAGTTTGTACGACTGGTTATTAGTTTTAAAATCACTTTTATGTAATTTTTCTAAGTCATGTTTTTATAACATTAGGGCACTAGCGAAAACCATTTTTTCACTTTGAGTCCATGAAAATGTCACTCTGCAATCTTAAAATTCAGGGAACAGGGTTGAAGGTTATGTCAATTGTCGATAAAATTGGAGGTTTACAATAGGTGTAATTATGAAAGAACCACATCTAATGATAGAGTTGCCACATTTAAATTATCATTCATGGACCCTTCTTAAAATATAGGATTGACACAGGTAGAATTTATCAATTTGTCACCTTCCACAAAAACAGTGTCCCCAAGTAAAAATATTTTTACATAAACATTAGTACTGATGACCCCTCTATGTGCCTATGATAGTAGTTTTCCTGAACAGCGACATTAATTAAGAAATAATTATGATATATCATGTATCGAAATTACGGTTTTGAACCTATTTTTGATTTGTGCATCCTGAAACTAGGAAAAAAGAGCTAGGATCCTATTTTTTTAGGAAATGTGAGGCTTAGCATCACCTATTGAAATATATTGCTTTGAGTCATAACTATTGATTAACATAGGAAAAAAATAGTTTTTATTAAGCTTGGATCGTATCAAGCATGGGCACTTCCCCCTACCTGAATTCTGAGATGAAATCTAAGGTTGTACATATAATCTTTAAAAATGTATTAAAAACTGACTATATTAAAAAAAAAAGATTTTTATTGATAAAAAATTTAAATTCTTTCGATATGAATTGATTTTGATAGGCATCACTATTTTTAATTCTCTTCCGTGTGGTAGTCGGAATTTCGCGGATGCTATCCGTGAATTCTTTCTGGCTGAACTTTAGAAGCTTCTATGTTTCTTATTTTTCTACTCATCTTTTTTTCCTTTTCTTTCTTTTTCTTATTAAGATTCTTTTTTTTATTCTGAATTGTATTTTTCATTACTTATGTTCTTCAATCACAATTGTAAGAGGGGTGACCCTATTTTTGTGATTTAAATATATGCATTATTATTATTATTATTATTATATTATTTATCGTTTAGTATTGTGTATGGTGTTGATGAAAATGAAAGAATCGCCTCGAAAGAATGTTCACGTAGGAGCAGAGCGTAATTGAAACCGCAAATTAATATCTCTTACTGTTTGGTCTCTATGGAATATGTCGGCAGCTATTTCTTACAGCTGTTACTGCTGAATATCTTAATGAAATACGGTAAGCGGAAACTCTTCAGACAATCCAGAATTTTATTTTTTTTTTAAATATGATTATTTTCTATTTTTGAATTGCAGAAAATAATAACCATTGCAGGTTCTCATAACTATTTGGAACCTGTATGAACGTTTTGGATTATGTTTTGGGAAAAAAATAATTTGGAAAAATATTTACTGATTCTAGCATTGTGTTGTCTTATACAATTTTACAATTAAATAACCGTTTTAATGTTTATTTTTTTGAAAAAGTTTAAAACCCCAGTTAAAACACGAATGAACACATTTAATTACACGTTTTAACAGCAGCTGCTATAGGTATCGGAAAAATTTCAAATGTATTTTATTTGCACAAATTGCGTGTTTTTTAGCAATAAAATAGTTCAAGGAAACACAAAAAAAAGAGAGCCACCAAATGTTTTCCCTTCCTGCGACAAATTTACGGATCAAAGCACCAATTAGAAAGCCACATAGCCACAGGATTCCACATTGATGAAAATTTGCGGAGAGAACAGAGTGAAAAATCGACACAGCTGAGAGCCCCAAAAGTGCACTGAAATGAAATATGAGGATACTTTTCCCTCAATTGCACAAAATACCATGCTATGTATATGCATATCGTAAATTTTCCAATAATCCAGAAACCGGGTGCAGTACTTGAAAAAAAATTCTGGAAATCAGGTGAAATGTGGAAAGGTATTGATTTTTGTGATTGGAAGGAGGCACAAATTGACATGGTGTGGAATAACATAGAATTGGGATATTTGTGTAATATTTGTCTGCGAGGTGAAAATACGAGGGAAATAATTCAGTGAAGCAGCTCTGTTTATTTTTCCAATATAATATAGGATTCAGGAGAGAGAAAAAGGAATTACGATTTTCATGAATATTTCATTAAATAGGATTTATACTTCCATACATCTTTTTCTTTGCGCTTGTGATGTGTCTTTTGCGGTTGATTTCAAGATTGAAATGTATCCTGTTGCGAAAATATCAACAGATAAGTAGGACGTTACGAAGCCTATTATCATGATTTCGTTGGAATTTCAAAAAGATCCTCAAAAAGTGTTTTACACGGAAATTTCATGGAAATGTCGTAGACATTTCGTATTTTATTACATGGACACAATTTGAAAATTTACTTTACTGTTTACATAAGCAAAACTAAGCAACTAAGTTTAACTAAGCAAAACTGTAAGCATTTTACTGTTTACATGTGCTTCTGTGTTATCGGCTTTTCTTTGTGGGCAAAATCTTTTTAGCCAGTAAAAAATTAAATATGATCAGTAAAAAACTTTTTAAAAAAAATCGGAAAAAATTAAATTTGGTCAGTAAAAAATAAAATTTGGTCGGTGACAAGTCAAATTTGATCAGTAAAAAATAAAATTTAGTCAGTAAAAAATAAAATTTGGTCAGTAAAATATAAAATATAGTCAGTAATAAATAAAATTTGGTCAGTATAAAATAAAAAATTCTATCAATCAAAAATCAAATTCGGTCGGAGAAAAGTCAAATTTGGTCAGTATTTTTTTTTTAAATCAGTATAATGTAAAATTTAATCAGTGGAAAATTAAATATGATCAGTGAATAATAATTTATTCAATAAAAACTAAAAGGAAATCAATAAAAGTTAAAACTTTTCATATCCGGATAAAAAGTATTGCACATTTCGTATTGCGGAAACTTCGTATTTTAGTACATTTCGTATTTTACCATTTCGTATTTCATATTTCGTCTTTCCTTAATTTTATACAAAAATTAAACTTAAATTAATGATAACTTTCCATAGTACAGAATATTTCCCGTTGCCTCAACAGGCGATACAAATTACTTCCCAAAGCACGGAAAATTTCCCTTTGCCTCAACAGGCGATACAGATAACTTCCCGAAGTATAGAAAATTTGATTTTTTACTGACCAGGTTCTTTATTTTTTACTGACCATTTTTTATATTTTACCGATCAAATTTCATTTTTTACTGATCAATTTTGATTTTTCACTGACCAAATTTGATTTTTTACTGCCCAATTTTAACCTTTTACCGACCAACTTTGACTTTTATCCGACCGAATTTGATTTTTTACAGACCAAATTTTATTTTATACTGACCAAATTTGATTTTTTTACTGACCAAATTTGATTTTTTACTGACCAAAATATACGCTGATAAAATTTGATTTTTTACTGACCAGATTCTTTATTTTTTACTGACCATATTTTATTTTTTACTGACCGTATTTTATTTTTTACTGACCACATTTGATCTTTTAGTGACCAAATTTTATTTTTTACTGACCAAATTTTATTTTTTACTGACCAAAAAGTCGCAGCCTTTTTGGTTAGCAAAATCACTTCTCAGATTCTCAAATTTTTTTTTAAACTGTTTTGATGGAAATTCATTTAATTTTAATTTTTTATTGCAAATACGGTTAATTTTAGAATTTCGGACAAACCAATTTTTTATTATTTAGTAATAATACAATTGTGGAGTATTTCTGAATATTATTTAATTGATTTTTATGGTGATATTCCAAAAGAAAAATGAAAAGGTGAAATCTTTCTCCTGAACATTTTTTAGCACATGACTGTTTTCAAGTGCTTCTGCATTATCGACTTGGTTTCTGTCTTGACTGTTTTTCCCAGTTCTTGGTGTGTCTTAAACCACCAAATTGTCATGTGTTAAAAAATGTTCAGGAAAAGGCTTTCTCTTTTTTTCATGTGTTTTTTAGCACTTTACTGTTCTATAGTGCTTCTACATTAATCCACTTTTCTTTATTTTGGTTCCTGTCACAACCCTTTGATGGTTTTAGAACACAGCGAGGACTTTATAAAATATTCGAGACAGGAAGCAATACGAAGATGAGTTAATAATGCAAAAGGACTTCAGAACAGTAAAGTGCTAAACGAACATGTTCATTTCTGATTGTAATATCACCATTAATCAAGTTATTGTAAGTTTAAGTTGTTTGTTCAAAATTACTATTTTTACCTTATTACTTAATATCTTTAACAAAAGAGGGATGGCAAAGTGTCCTAAGCCTTGCGAAGTGTTCGAACTCGTGACTTAAATGTTGTACCTTAAAAGTACTTTCGCATCATTTACACTTTGCGAGTTCTCAATGGATTTGAACCGATTTATTAATCACTCTAAAGTTCCTATGAAATAGTTTCAAGAGTAATGGAATTGCTTTTTAGATAAAAATTACTTATAGGTTCATAACCGATTTTTTGAAAGGATTTAAAAATCACTCAAAACATTGCCAAAATGTCTTACGAATCATGTAATTGCAAGGGGTAGATAACTTTGCCGTTCACGTTTCACTAGAGTGCCGATCTTTTGTAAAAATTATGCCGATTTGCTGATTTTGCACGGATTTCTCGATCTCGTTCCGTTATGCAAAGAGTTTTAACGAACGATATACTTCATAAGAGCGAAGTGACATTTAAATATGCCGAGTCTTCGCTAAAATTGTGACAATCTGCCGATTAATGCTGAGTTACATGCCAATCTGTCGATTTCTTGCCAAATTGTGCCGATCTGTCAATTTTTAGCTCTCGATTGAACAATTTTGTCGATCGCCACTCACGGTTCACTCGGAGATCCACTTCTTCACCCCTTGTGCAATTGAATTTCGGATAAAAATAGTTTGGTTTGGAATGGGTACTGACTTGTCAAGAATACCGAGGCGCTTTTTTGAGCTTTTTTGACCTTTGACATTAAAAAAACGCTATTAGGAATTATAAAGTTTAAAATTATAAAAACGTTATTAAGGGATCTCAGTGGCGCAATAGGCAAGACCGTTGGTTTTGGGCAAATGAGATCTCTGATTCGACTCTCACAGCTGTAATTTCGAGTTCCGCCTCGAGAGGGAGGGAAAGGGGGAATGTTAATGGTCCAACTGTCGACTTAAGGGACTAATATTTTGAGATTATTTAAAATATGTGAGATTTTATTAATGTAATGTGAAAATGTGCAAAATAAGAAATGGTTTTCGATTTTAGGTGCAGATGTTACAATTGAAATTTAATGGCAATATTCATTTAAAGTGCAATCTTTGTGTGACATGTGCAATCTGTGGTAAACATCTCATCGAATCTAAATTTGCACGACCATTTAATATTTGATTTGGTTTCAATGAACTTGATTTATTTCCTTCATTTATGCTACATTGAATTTTCTCTATATTATTTACAATTCAAGTACAAGTAGCAATAAGAAAGTCTTTAAAGCAATTCCGTCTTAATCTGTACAAATTGAAAATTACAATTTGTACTGAATTTGTTCTCTGAATCAGATTGAGAGATTATTTTGGCGTCTTGCGATTTTTTTTTCGTCTATTGAAGAAATACTCTCGTGAAATTTTATTACTTGATTAAATTCACCCTCTCTCTCAGTCAAACTCATAATTCTGAAGCGAGAAAATGGTCGGGACATTTTTTTTTTGGCAACAGTAGAAGACTCACATAAATTCCATGATATCTCTCTTGTCTCCCTAACACCTACATTCTACACGATAAAATTAATAAAAAAAAAGATGAAGAGGGAGAAATGTAAGAAATATTGTAGTAAATGCGATATTGAATGCTTTTATGATCAAAAAGCAAGTATAAAATGTGAGTGCTTGTTATAAAAATATATTAAAGGAAAGCTCTTGGATGTGCGAGTGAACTTTCTTCGTCTTTACACTTTCTTGCCCTTTCTCTGCTGCTTTCCACCATCTTCCACTTCAACATTAAAGCACTCTTGAGACATCAAAAAAAAAAGACGAGATAGTACAAGTAGTGCAATATGGGAAAAAGTACCAAAGTGACTTATAATTGCTCTTTTGTACCACTAAGGCTTTATTTTCATGACACATGCCCTTTTCACCTAAAACTACTCCTTCCTTTTGCAACATTCTTCATCAACTCTCAGCCACTCACTGGGAGCATTTCTAGGATTTATATTCTCACACCACCAGTTTCAATATGCTGGCAACATGATAAAGTTAAGGAGAGTTCAGCTGTAGAAAAACCATGGGAAAAATCACCGCAACAATAAAACTCATATAAGCAAATAAACGCAAATGAAATTGGGTTAACTTTATCTTCGTTGGGGGATGCTTAAATTAAATATGGAGCAAAATATAACGTTAGCCAGAAAATTAAATGATTACCGCATTTGATTAAATTGGCTTTAAGCATATCCCTGAAATCACATAATTTATTACTGAATGGTTCTTGAATATAAAATACTGCTTTAAAAGGGATGCTATTCAATGCTATTTAAAAATACTCCTTAATGTTTCATTGATTTTTGCTAAATAGAGGAAGGTCTTCAGGCCTCGCATACACTCTGCCTTCGAACACTCCATATTTTTTCTCATATTCCTTTCATAAATCTGACCTATGGCAATATGTTTTAATATCTAGAGTAGTATGTAGGGGAGACTGGGGCAAAAAGTCACAAATCGAAAATTTTAAAATTCAATATCTTCTAAGATAAATAATATAGTGGTTTAAAATTTTTTCCATGGAGAGCCTCCATAGGTCTTCTTCAATGTCGTAAGTTTGATAGAATTTGAACAAGGAATTTAGAAAATAAAAAATATCGAAATTTTTAGCCCTATTTTTGAAATATTTTCCGTGCAGAAGATATCAATTATTACCAACTTATTTTAAATTTGATGCACTGGTGAATATTTCCCAAATAATTTGGATTCTTTGAATACGAATCCGCTATCTATTTTAGAATTTTACAAAGATTCTTTTCTCCAGAAATCCTTTTATTAAAAACCACCACTTGGGGTAAAAAGTAACAAAAGGTATAGAGCAAAAAGTAACAAAAAAGCGAAACAATTTCTGATGTTCCACGGTGAAAAGAAACGTCAATGATATGTGTCACCGCTTGTTGTTTGCATTGGTCAAACGATTTGCAGTCTTTTGTGTTTTTTTTTTTCTAAAATAGCTTAAAATGCGCTTTTCTCGCTCAAATAAAGAAAACGGTGTTTTACAAAGGTGTAAAAGAATAAATTTCCTATGAAAATATGTAATCTAGGTATTTTACTTAAATTTACCAAATCCCGTAATAAAGCGAATCAAAATGTGATAGTATCTTATGCCTGATACTATTTTCCCCAGTATTTTTGAAAATGATCACAAAATTATCTTTTAGAAAACGGCTCGATAAATATATTTCCTTACAAAATAGAAGAAAATGACTTTCACAGAGTTGTAGAGCGGTAAATTTCGTATAAAACTGTGTTAATCTGAAATTTTGGAGATGCTCGGGTTGATTGTAAAAAAAAATAAAATATCCGTTTTGTGACTTTTTGCCCCAGTCTCCCGTACTAAGTTATACATTATCTGAAAAAAATTAATTCAGATTCATTAAAGAAATATGGGAGAAATGGGTCCCGGTCAAAATCCCGAAAGCCAAAATCCCGAAAGTCAAAATCTCGAAAAGGTCAAAATCCCGAACGCCAAAATCCCGGAAAGAGAAAATCCCGAATGGGTCAAAATCCGGAAAGCTAAAATCTCGAATGGATCAAAATCCCGATAGCCAAAATCCTGGTGCGATTTAGATGACACAAGGAAAAAATCATTTTTGGGCCACCGGTGCCCAATTGTCCTTAAAGGATTAAGGACTTCAAGTTTGAAATCATTTCGTTTCGGTCACGTCGTTATGAAAAATGCATAATATGCACTTTTTTCAAAAAAGTCCTAAGGAAAATCTTCTTCAGCTTCATCCTATGTTTCACCTTCAATTTAGAATAGTCAGAAAAGTTGTAGAGAATTCAATCACGTATCTTTTAACCTGAACATAATTAAAATTGAATAAAATAATTAGAACTGAAGATATACATTTTTGAGTTTTGGATAGTGAAGAAACTTTAAATGCATATAGATAGAGAGGTGGTAAAACGTCCCATGCTTTGCGAAATGCACAAAATCGTGACTATAAGACGATATACTTCAAAAGTGCTTCAGCATCATTTATCGTTTACTGGTTCACACGCAATTTAAACCGAATTATAAATTAGAGTAAAGTGATATCATTTGAAATTAGTGTTACAAGTTGGACAATTCGCCGGTACAAGTTGGACATGGCTTTTTTTTGATAAATACAGTACAAAATTTGTTTTTAAGCACAAGGAACCAAATTATAAAACTAAAGCATTAAAAATATACAAATAAAAATAAAATACTAAATTTATCAAGACAAAAAACCCTGTCCAAATTGTACCATTGCATTGTCCAACTTGTACCACTTTACCCTACTCGAAAAAAATAGCTTAAGAGTAATAAAATTGATTTTCGGACAAAAATGATTATTGGTTCATAACCGGTTCATTGCCGGTTCACAACCGACTAGAACCGGATCAGGCTTGTCATGAATTCCAAGTTTTTTCTAACAGCCTTATGGTGAAGTATCCTTTAAGAACTTCAATTCGATATCCAACCATCCTTAATTGTTTGGCCTCTAAGTTTGGCAGATTTCTATAACGATACTGTGTGACTTCATTCACCGAAAAACGCTAAAACCGTAAAAATATGTCTATATATGAACTTTAGTAGTATATAGACAGAAATTTCTAGGTATATGATGTTCAAGAAATTATAATAGTACATTATAAAAATTCCCATGTAGGGGAAAGTGCCCATGCTTCGTACGATCCTAGAGTTTCATAATGACTAATTTTTCCTATGTTTCTCAATAAATGTGATTCATCGAACCCATATTTTATAAACTATGGAAAACATTTATTCAGAAATATAGGAAAAATTTAGTCATTGTGAAACTTGGGATCGTACGAAGCAAGGACACTTTCCCCTACAGAGTTTTAGAAATTAAATCGTGCCAGAAAATTCTCTCAGAAGGTCGACCAATGAGTCGATAGTGTTCTTAAAGGGATGTAGCTCGAATAAGTGTTACTTCCTTTTCAATAATTTTTTATTGCACTTTTCACTCTTACTGCCAACTCAATATTGGTTCTTCTTCCTGGTTGGCAGGGTGTTTGGCACCGAAACTTTGACTCAAAGTGCGTGCTTGTATTATAAAAAGGAACAGGGTTGAAAGTTGTAAATGACTGCCATTAATCAGACTCAAGTGTCTGCCACAGCGACAATGATGATGATATTTTTTGAACAAATACCTATATTGAGAATTTTTTTACGCCTCCAACCTCTTCTATAAGTACATATTGACATATAAAATGTATTTATAACAGATCGATTTTTCATACTTGGCGGGATGCAGAAAGTGACTGTTGAACACTTGATCTTAATGACATTGGTAATTTGTAATCAAATCACACTGATAGTATATCAAATTTCCATGTAATTTTCTTGTCACGATTTTATCTTATTAACTACGTTTTTGTTTTAGCTTTTGAAAGTGAGATAAAAGTTGAGAATTGATTTATGGATACACTATCCTGAGGGTATGAACGCTTTTGTTGGAGATAAACTTTCTTGCTTTTTTCATTGACTCGATAAGTGTACCTATCAAGCTAAAATTACGTTACATCTTTATTTATAAAAGTTTATAAAATAAATACTCTTTCATAGATAACAGCACATAGTAAATTATTATTTATTTAACTTTTTAATACACCCTCTATTCTTGAACATTATATATTTTTTTAAAAGCTACACGCTTAAATATGTTGTAAAATGAAAATCCTGTGAGTGAAATATCTGTGAGTTGATTTATTGATATCAAAGTTGGGTTTCACTTTGTATTAGACTATAGAAGCAGGGAAATTGCACAGAATTACTGCAAAATATTGGAACAGTCCTTAAATAATTTTTGTGATATCATTATATACTCCTCAAATTGTTTATTGATACTAAATTTTCTAATCCATAAGATTAATATTTTTTGAATCACTTAATTTAAGAGGAGTGAGCTTTTTGCGTATGATTTCTGTCTTATTTTTTTGTAAAGTTATTGTTTAAAATTCTTTACGATTTTTAAATTGTAAATGTGACAAAACTGGTGAGTTATTAGTTCAAAATAAACAGTAGAAATGTACTTTAGTCGCTGAAATCGAATTTGTTCAGCAAAAAATTGTATTTGCTTAGTGAAAAAATCATTTTGATCATCAAAAAAACAAAATCGGTTGGTGGAAAACAATGTATTATCCATTACAAAATTCTAAATTAAATATTTAAATCTTTCTAATATTTATATCATCAGAAATATACCATTTATTACATTCGAACATTACCCTATCTCTCTATTAGGTTGCTCTAAATCTGTGGTGGGGACTTCAGGATCGCAAGGACTTCAGGATCATACATTATGCTTGATCATTTTGAACTATGAAAATTTCTTTTAGTATAGAAGTTTTTGGGGTCCGAAGTGAAATGTGACTTCATCAGACCAGGCTCAAAGTTTGAATGTACACGTTTCGTCTCTCATAGATTACGAGCTAGTCCCCGGCGAGTGGCCTTCAAAGTTGAAGCAAATTTCTTACTTTCACATACAAATGCGTATGGGAATTTTTCTGCACTCGTGATCGTTATGCTAAATATATAAAAAGTGAGAAGTTTTTCCATATTATAAGATACCTTTCCGTATGGAGGGATAAATATACTAAATTTTTGTTTAAATAAATTTTTTCCTCGGAGCACTGTGAGCTGAGTCCGAGATCAATTTAAGAAATTGGCTTCAAATAGCTCCATATAAAAAGGCCAACTTGCCAGGCGCTTGATCACCCGCCAAAAACCGATTTTTGTGATTATCGTGTTATTTCTGGGCCAGTAATTTCCTTCCACACCCGTTTTATAGCAGTTTCAGTGCTAAAGTTGGATTGTATTGATAGTAGCCCTCAAATATTTGATTGGATAGTATCACCAAGAGGTTTTTCTAATGGATTTAAACCCGAACAAAGCGCTGACTAATCAAGAACTTTAAATTCCTATTTATAAAACCATTGCAAAACGCGTTGTTTTATTGAAAGAACACAATACACACAAGAACAGAATTCAAGGGGGTTGGTCTGAATGTACGGGGTCAGTATGATCACACATCAAAGATCTTATCACCACGAAGCGTTTACATTAAATTTTGGCTACATGGTAGTGAGCGCGGTTCACTATACCATTGAAAAAGTTGTTATACAGACCCCTATTGTACAAAAGGAATTAGGCTGATCGGATATAAACCGGTGGCAGCCAAAATCCCGAAAGCCAAAATCCCGAAAGTCAAAGCCTGAAAGCCAAAATTCCGAATGTTCAAAATCCTGAAAGGGATGAAATTATATGGGGGAAAATGTTTAGAATAATTTTCCAAGACACAGAAGATTTACCTTTGCCTTCAAAAAGCGCGGGTGCAATCGTGGGAGTAGATATGACACTTTTAAAAATTCGGGATTTTGGCTTTTTGGATTTTGGCCCATTCGGGATTTTGGCTTTCGGGATTTTGGCGTTCGGGATTTTGGCTTTCGGGATTTTGGCTTTCGTGATTTTGACAGGGACCCTTCTAATCTCGATTCTAAACACGACAAACATCACCCACTTTGTGTAAGTATCTTAATTAAATTTCGCTGATTGTATTTTAAAAGTCCTACTTGAATTATTATATTAATTATTTAAAATATAAAAATATATAATTGTGTCAGGGCTTCTATATTAAAACATTCAGATGCTAAATGTCCCACTTAAAACGTGAAAGTGCGAAGTGTTTTGGTCCTTTAAACTTTTGAAGCTTTTTATAGCATGTAGGCGCCATAATATGGTAATTGTCAAACGGAAGCTTTAATTAATAAAGTTAATATTCTTAAGAAAGCTTCTAGTTCCTCCTCTAACAGTAAGTAAACATCATTTTACTTACTCAAAATATTTTGGTTTATCTGTTTAAGACTTAACATTACAAATTTTAACAGACACAACACAATGCTTTAATGTGGCAACGGGTTACGACTTTACCATTAGTTGAATTGGAATGTGGATAAAATTCTAAGTTATTTCTCCAGACGAAGATGGGTGAGAGATCGATAAAGATGGAAAATTGCACTTGTGGTCTCATGAGATTTAGACTCGTTGTGCTCGTACTTTGTATTGTGTTCCGTGCATCATGAGGGGAGGACGGGTAGATGCTGGAGGGAAAGCTCTTATATTCCCATTACTCTGCAGTTGATGCCACATTTGCCATCTATACTCCCATCGTTCCACTCATAATCACCCCAGAGGATGATGCTATCGGTCTGAAAATTCTCTGTCACATATTGACACTATCAGTCTGTAATCTCCGGATATTGCTGAAGGATTTAAGCTTTTGCATTTATCAACGCCCGCGAGCTTTCAATCTGGCACACAGAGCGCACACCAATTTCCATCTCGGTCAGAAAGTCACTGGGAATTCTGGAAGATTACAGAAGGGAGGCAATGTGGAATTATGGTTGAAGTTGTTACTTAATTTACTCCACAAATTTCCCACAAATTCCAACCCAAACACCATACAACTTGAAATTTTAGCCGGGATTAATCTGAAATTTCTGGTAAGAAAATCAATTCATCTAACCGCAAAATTGTGGATTTTCCACCAACCTATCGTCTGAAATAATATAATATACCTTTCAATGATCGATATATAATTATAATATAATTATCAAACTTTTCAGATTCAAATGGAATGTAAATGAGAATGGTGAAAAGCGCATAAAGTTCACTCAATTTGCAGAGTCTTTGTCAATATTAGCTCTTTCCAATTTGCTAAAATTCACACAGTCATTTACACTTTGAATAGTCAAAAGAGAGCTTTCAACTTATGTGATAATATTTTTTGTATGGCTCTAAATACGTTACCCGTGCATATTTTAAAAAAATCAAGAAGAAACAATAAAAATCCATTTCTGCAAAATGGTGGTATTAAATTTAAAGTTCATCAGATATATTTTAAACATGAACGGAAATAATATTTTTTATTCTTTTCACATATCTATTTATTGAAAATAAATAATGTTGATGTTTGTCATTATCAGCATTACCATTGTCTCACACAACATGAGTAATTTCCTATACGAAACTTGCTGGTTAAAGCGACAATATGTGATACGTATCAATTATATTTTGTGGAATTTTAAGTTTTTGAAGTTTCTTTTAATTTTTAATTGCAGGGACACCTGGGCAATTAGATATTCGGGGCTACATTGTGCTAATGGGCATTTTTTAACAACTAAAAAAAAAATACAATAAGAGCTTCAAAAATTATATTTTTGTGGTACTTGTATAAGGAAAACTGTACGTACATACTTCCTAGTTAAACTTTATAGATATCTTTAGTTTACAAAGTTTGAAGATTATTTGGGGAAGACATATGAAAAGTAAACGAGACACACTGTTAAATTTGATTAGCCAAAAACGATTTTGAAGAGTTTTAATTTAGGATTTGAAAAACAGTGAAATTGTCATGCAAGTTTTGCCAAAAGAAAAAATAAAGTTTTTTAAGACACTTTTTTTTCCTAAAAATATAGATTTTTTATAAGAAAATTGAATTATATACTGACTAAATTTATTTTTTACAGTTCTTTTTTTATTTTTTTACTAATCGAAAATATTGAAATTTTAAGCTATTTTTTAAGTATTTGCCTTGTACGAGACAACAATTTTGATCAAGTTTTCTTCTTAAAAATTTTGCATAAGGTAACGTGCCCTCGAGTCGACTGGTTGTAAGTATTTGAATGTTTTAATGGTGAATTTCTATAAAATTGTCACTGATTCATATTTATTTATGGAATAATTGACCTATTAATATTAGAACATACGCCAAATATTAGTGCAAATATAAATAAATTGAATAAATAACTCTACCGGTCGAATTGAGGAACCGGTCGACTTGAGGGCACTTTACCTTAAATAAGTACTTCCAGAATAATTTAAACTTGCTAAACGAATATCCGTATTTTCCAAAAGTTTCGTAAAGAGACAGATTTAACATGGATTTCTCATTCAAGTTATCTTGCCCCTAGTTTGCCTTTCTGCTTTTTTTAACCCAACGATTCCAAAATCCAAATAGCTTTTAAAAATTTACTGAAGGAGAAAGCGTTGTACCTTCGGACGCCTCAAGCTTCGAGCAATCCACTTTTCTCAATATGTTTTTTAAATAATATTATACTTTAATAGCTAGTTCAATACCTAAAATTTCCTGAAAAGAGCCATGGATCAAATCCATTAGGTAAATAAATAAATGTGTTGTCCGTAGCTTGAGTCATTCGAAGGTAGAGCGCTTTTCCCTACATTTCTTATTAAAAAAGAAATAAATGGTCTGCAATAAAACTATACGAAAATAAATTTTCCTATAATAATAAATATTATATAAATCCTTTAGTAAACCGAATCCATATAGGGGGAGGTGGGGCTAGATTGTTATGCGACTTTTTCGCCTATTTCTAAATGAAGCTGGTCCTTACAATTACTTTATTTAGATCCACAATTATTTCGTTTATTCAAATTACATCATTTTAAAGTAGCCCCACCTCCCCCTATATCTTATAAATTAAAATTTCCACAAGACTATCAATATTTGTCTCAGCATTTTTAAGAACTTCTACGAAATCAGCGCTTTGAAAATGACTCCAAAACCATATTTTCCTTAAAGATAGAGGAAAATATCTTTTGGCAAGGTTATAGAGCGGTAAATTTCCCATAACATGGTTTAGAGATTTCTCAGGTCTCTTGGAAGGTCGTGATAATAAAAGGTAATAAAAACATATGAAGAAGACATAAGAACGCTGTCTATTTAATTTAAAGACGTTTCAGTATGAGTCACAAAAATCTTTCTTAATAGAAGTTGAGTCATGTTCTTTCTTAATTCGAAGTACTTTTAATTTTTAAATTTTGAGTGTAGTGAATTATATTTTATTAAAATTTTTCTAAATATTTTGCTATCCAATAAGGATCCAAGTGAAACAATAATTAGGAGATGTTGAGCACTTATTGCAGAAGATAATGCTTTTTAAGATTCATGTCTGAAGAAGCGATAGGATCCTCTTAGACAAATTAAAAAAAAAATATGTCCTTTAACTGAAATTCAGAACATTTTATCCAGCAAGTATTTTGTTTTTGTAAGTATTAGAGAAGAAAAAATCAGGATAAAAGTTCCTTCAACAATAAAGAAAAAGGACGACAGGGTGAATAAATTTTAAAATTTTGGTACAAGTGTCAATAGGGGTTTCTACTCGAAGAGGTGTTCCTTTGACCCTTATAAAAATTATCTTTTTATCTTTCCCTGGAGAGCTTAAGTAGAGTTTCAGTGGAAAACTCTTCCGATTTTGTGCTTGAGACAATTATTTAATTGTAATCAAATAGTGAAAAGGAGTTCCCTTAAGCTAACAAGGTTTTTCCAAAACCTCTTCAAAACTTGAAATTTAAATATATAGATCCTATAGATCCTACGTACACTAACGGCCAAAACATTAAATACACCCTTCGTAAGCTTAAATACATGTGATTTGGACCGGGAAAACGCTGTAATGTCCAGTTCTATTGACTGAAATAGTTTTATATATAAACCTAAGAACAGTTTTAAACAAGATTTGAGAAAATACATGAGCTACAAAATTTATAATTTGAGGATCAGGCAAAAATTAGCTTTTTGGAAAAAAATGCAAAAGTAGCCCCACATTCTAAAACTGATCTAATCTTTTAATAATCATTTAATATAAGCTAAATACTATTAGTAAATATTATTAAGAGTCAGAAAAACTGAAAATAATACCAAGGGAATATTTTTGGTACGGATTGTGGTCGGTTTCCGGTGTGATGTGTTTTGATAGGGGTTTCTTCTTTGAATATTGAAATTTTCAGCCCAAATTCTACTTTTTCATATATCTTTTTATTATTTTTCAAATTTCTTCTTATTATTGTTGCAATTTCATTTCTTTTACTTCATTATTTTATTTAAATAAAAATGAATAAAATCATCAAATTCAGTTCTCCTCGAAGAATCCTCTATTAACTTTGATAAGCGCTTCACAAATTCGGAGCATCCTGTTGATCAATTTCTCCAAAATGTTAGAAGGAACTCTGCCCACTTATCCTGAAGTGTTTCCACCAAGAGTGGAACTGATGTTGGCGCCTTCTCTCGAATCATCTGGTCTAGAAAATTCCAGAAAATTTCGATGCGGTTACAATTGGGTGATTGGGGTGGCTAATGCATGTAGTTTAGGACCCTGCGTTTCTCTTTCTCAAGAAGAAAACCTCTACAAAGCTTTGAGGAATGCTTGGGATCGTTATCCTCTTGGAAAAAAACCCACGCCCAATAAACCGAATGCATTAGCCACGCCAGTCACTCGATTGTAGCCTCATTGCAATTCTCTTGGATTTTCTCGACCACAAGGTTCGAGATTAGGCGCGACATCAGTTCCAATCTTGGTGGAAACATTTCAGGATATGTGGGCAAAGTTCCTTCAGGCATTTTGTAGAAATTGATCAACAGGATGCCTCGAATATGTGAGGCGCTTTTCAAAGCTAAAGGAAAATTCTTCGAGGAAAACTGAATTTGATGATTTTATTCATGTTTATTTAAATAAAATAATGAAGTAAAAGAAATGAAATTGCAACAATAATAAGAAGAAATTTGAAAAATAATAAAAAAATATATGGAAAAGTAGAAAAATTGGGCTGAAAATTTCAATATTCAAAGAAGAAACCCCTATCAAAACACATCACACCGGAAACCAACCACAATCCGTACCAAAAATATTCTCTCGGTATTATTTTCAGTTTTTCTGACTCTTAATAATATTTACTAATAGTATTTAGCTTATATTAAATGATTATTAAAAGATTAGATCAGTTTTAGAATGTGGGGCTACTTTTGCATTTTTTTCCAAAAAGCTAATTTTTGCCTGATCCTCAAATTATAAATTTTGTAGCTCATGTATTTTCTCAAATCTTGTTTAAAACTGTTCTTAGGTTTATATATGAAACTATTTCGGTCAATAGAACTGGATATTACAGCGTTTTCCCGGTCCAAATCACGTGTATTTAAGCTTACGAAGGGTGTATTTAATGTTTTGGCCGTTAGTGTAACTTCACTATCTTCTGGTTCTTAATAAACTTCAAAATATAAATTATAGAGAAAAAATATCAATGACGGAATAGTCTTTATTAACTTAAATATGATTTATTAAAAAATATGTGATAAGTAAAAAAAATTGATGTAGGCCACTGAATAAAGTGAAATCACAATGAAAGAGAAAATTTATTTTACTTGTTTCAATATTAGGTGTAAACTGTATGAGCTACAACAATAAATCAATCAATAATAATTATTATTAATTATATGTATATTTTAACTAAAAGAAAATCAAAGAGCTTAAAAACATTTTTTTTAATTTTGTTTTTTTTTAAGTAAATATCCTTATTAATATTCTTTTGTAATTGCTATCTCACAGGAAATTTGTCACAATTTTGAGCTTTTGTAAATCCGACTAACAGAATGCTCTAAGGGTGATGAAGCTTTCTAATTAAGAAATTGCTTTTCATCTACATGTTACTGCATTAATTTTCATTTGAGTACATCGTGCAATTAAACTCAAAACACGATATAATGTGGTAAATTTTCCAACTCAGAAAATTAGATATATATTTAAGCTGAATGCTGAAGGGTTGTGTATTATGGTCTCCATGAAAGTGTATATGTATGTTCTCATGTATTTTTTTTTGCTATATTGTGACTGATATTAATATTCAAGATACCAAAATATAAATCTTGAATACCAGGCTTCAGATCTGAAGGCCCAAATAGACTCAGGCTGATCCTCGAAAGTATTTAGCTTGAAATATTTGGCTATAAAGATTTATCTTAAACTATCACACAATTCTGGCTTGGGATGATCAATTAGAGGTTCTTTGCATGAATTTTCTTTGATTAATCCTGAAAATGTTACAGACTACATTCTCCTATTTGGACCCAAGGGCTTATTTTATAATGACTCAACTCCTCTACTTTCTTAAGAATGGAAATTTTTGGGAAAATCTTTATACAGTAGACTCTCTCTCAATTGGGCATTTGGGGCAAAGTGTCATCCGGTTTATCGATAGATTTGGGCGTCAAAGCCTTTGTAATTTCCACAAAAAGCGCTCAATTATAAAGAATCACGATAAAATAGGAAGAACTGCAGCAAATTTGAGCAAATTAGCTTCAATTAAACGTGAAAATTGTCAACAAAATTTTTCGCCCGATTGAAAAAGAGCCGATTGAGCGAGAGTCTACTGTATAGATTGTAAATTAAGGATAAATGATCAATCAGGTTGCGAAAAATCATTGAATTTTTGAAATTTAAGACATTTAAGATCTGATCTAAACTTCTAGCTTGAAGACCTGAAGCGGTCTTGAAGACTTGAAGTCTGAAGCGGTCTTCATACTAGAGATTTAGCTCACTTTCTGAAAGTCTCAAAAATAGCAAAAAAAATTATTACTTTTTCAGAAACTAATAAGTCTTTTTGCCTTAAAAATCAAATCCTAATTTAAATTAACCCAAAAAGATCTTGAACGTCCTCAAATTTACTTTATTCAATAACTCAGCCCCAATGACCCCTGTGTTATTATAGCAAGCAATCAGGATAGATGGCGCTATTAACTGTTCTCAAAATGTAATTCTCAAGCTTGTTTTTTTTCTATATAGAGCAAAAATTTTCGTACGAATTTGTCAACAAATTTGTCCATGTAAATACTGTATTAAGATAAGATGTTCTAAAATGCATGTGGCAGATTGCCAAGATATATTACATAGTAATAGACTTTTTAAAATTAAAAAAAAATCCTGCTAAAAGTGTTGAGTAGTGTAAGAGAGTAAAAACTCTGCATTATCAAAAGCTTGATAACGTCACTTTGCAAATTTATACGCGGAAATGTTAAATGAGATTAATCTTCATCTACTCTTCACTAAAAACCCCACTTCCCTCCCGTTGACGTAGATATAGTCAGTTGTTGTGGGTGAACTGAGCATGTTGAATATTCAATGCAACAGTTTTAATGCCACAACAAATGTATATTTCATACATAGCAGCATATATAGAGACAGACACTAAAACCGCCCTTCCCATTCACATCACTTAGAGCGTTATATTTTGCCGCCTTTTCCACTAACTAATGTGGTTTGGGGTGGGCAAAATGAATCAATAGTAAATTTCACCCCCAGACCCTCTTGGAATATTTAGTGGCGGTGAAGGTCTCCTTTTGGAGTAAATTGCAGAAAGCAACAGTCAGGGAAACAAACACCCCATAAATCATCGCAGAAGTTGAATCCACTGAGGAATGCAAGTTAATGCCAATTTTTCAGCGCTTTTCGCAGTCACAGAGGGTGGGAAAGTATACCTGGACAGGAAGTAAAGTCTATTCAACAATTTAAATGAGTTTTTCATGGAGTAATCCCACTTAGGAAGTACATCAATCAGTCTTTAAAGAGTAATTTATTCACTGTTTTAACCTCATAAAAAACACCGCGTTAGCTTGTTTTCAGAGTATTTACGACTGTGATTAAGTATATTGATAAATTTGAAATGTATTGCCATTTCAGCTTCAATAAAATTACTGTAACTAAATATTTATACAGTTAGTTGAGTATTCTCTATAATTTGTCCAATGCAATTGAATACAAGTTATTCTAGAAATTTTTAATAAAAGAAAAAGATAATCTTGCATACTTTTGCAAAAGCACAAAAAATATCTTTTTTATGGAAAACTACACACACTTTTACTTTTAATTAACTAGGCAATTCTTAAAATTAAAGATTTGTCTGTAGAGTATGAAAAGACACTCTAAACATGTTTTTAAATATTTATGTAGTTTTTGTGGAGAGTATTATGACCAGCGCACAATAACTTTTGTTTGTAAACATGTTTTCAAATTTTCCTATGAAAGAGAGCGAGATAACTAGATCTAGATTTCACTCACTCTCATTGAAATGTTAAAAACATGTTTACAAAATAAAAGTTATTGTGCTTTGGGAATTATTTGTACTGTTGAATTTTAAAATAACTGGAGAATAAAATGTTGTAATTTTTTTACATTATTCCAATGAAAAAATTTTATTTGCTTAATTTAAAATCAAAATAAAATCACTTTTATAAAGATTCAGGATTTTTATTGCTCAAATATTTATAATACTTTACTGACTAAATTTAATTCTTCATTGATCAAAATACTTTTTGCCTTCACTTATAAATACTTACAAGAGAGTTTTAGTCTGATTTAAAAATCTTACAGGAAAAGTTACAAAAAGGAGGATACGAGATTTTTACGAATGATAAAAAAGGTCAGGCAAAGCATTTCATATAAGTGTGAAGTGCTAAAAATCGTGACCCAAGCAGCAATTTTTTCTTAAAATAGTCTTGTAGAATTCCTTATAAGGCACTATAGGACCAAAAACCTCTTTATTTACTTATAACGCTCTTGCTTCCATCACTGAGATTACTATAAGTCAAGTGGCGCACTCTTAAGGATCTTAAGAGCTGCTATAGGAATTTTCATAGAAAATTTTCACTTTAAGTCTTTTAAAAGTGCACTAAAAGACTTGTCTAATACTTGGTTCTATAAGGCAGCTATTTTGCTACTTGGGGAATTTGATAGTATCCTGTAAAACACTTTTTAATTGTTTCTATTAACCCTCTAACCTAACAGCAACCACGTCGTATTAAGAATCGCATCGAAAACATACTTTAACAGTACTTAAATTTACCTTCATCAGAAGAAATGATACGCTCAGAGCAGAAGTGGACTGTTTTAATAGGGAAATACTTAAAAGGAGACCACTTTTTCTCTGACGTCTCAAATGCCAGTAAGAATATAACTAAATGCACTAAAGCAATTTCATTTGAAAAAACTTTGTAAATGCAGTAAATGTTCTTTTTTTTGTGATTACTGCCTTTCAACGGTCTTACTTATTGACAAAGGGTTAAGAAATTTGTTTACCGTCAAGAAGTAAATAATCGTGCTAATGTGTTTTATATATAATAATAAGAATAATGGTGTCAAAACATTTTATAGAGGAACTAGATCTTCCCGCAATGGGTAATAGAAGCTCGCATTATTCTTACTGCTCGAAGTCAAAGTTAGACAGTAGTTATATAAACGAGTTTTTCAAACTTGTCACCATCCTGGAGCTTAAAAGGTAAAAGGTATCAACATCTCGAACATTTCGTCCAAATATACCTATGACCTGAAAAAATCACCATCTTGAATTTTTGAAGGAAAAAGTTTTTACTGCTTTAGAAGGTTTATTTGTCAATCGATTATGTTAAATTTGGATTTTTTGGAAAGGTCTTGAAATTTCCAGTCCGATTGTATTGGTCGCAATCGGTAATGAATCGGTTAAGTACCCGTAAATGACCAATATTTTTCAAATATTTTTTTTCTGTCCGTAAACTTGTTACCCATCTAGAGTTGAAAAAACCCCATCTTGAACTTTTGAAAGTCAAAGTTTATCTGGTTTCGAAATCAGTAACGAATCGGTTAAATATCCGAGAAAGACTTAATTTTATAGTGTTTACATTTTTTGTTTGTCCATATGCTTGTAACTCATGCCAGAACATTCTAATGCCCAGAGCATAATAACTTTTGTTTGTCAAGATGTTTTCAAAACTTTTTTATAAGAGTGAGCGAGATGACTAGAGCTAGATCTCACTTACTCTCATTGAAATGTCGAAAACATGTTTACAAAACGAAAGTTATTGTGCGTTGGGCATAAAATAATCATTTCTTTATCAATTTTAGGATTTTGAAATGCTTTTGAATCAATTTGTTCTCTAGTAGAATAGTGGTGCACAAAAATATCATGCAAAAAACTAATTCACGAAGAGCTCTATCTCGTAAGTTTAAACATTCCGCAAAGGTGGGATGCTTTCTACCATCTCTTTTCTTAAATAGGGGATGGGTTTCTAAATATAATGCCCTATGGAATCAAGCGCAGTGAAACTCACGTGTTTACTCAACACTACAAATTTTCCTTCGGGACTTAAATAGGATTCGAACCCGGAATCGGGCCACTTGCATCATAGAGCAAGCGCTCTATCATTTGGCCCATTGAATTCCCTAATGCCTGATGTATTTAAACTTTATAAAAATTTTATCCCATTTTGGAATTTTTGATTTACCGGTTGATAAAAATATAAACCAATTAATAAATTAAATTTTTAGTAAAAGTTAGTAGCAGAATGAAAATTGTTGGGGCTTGCTCAGTATTTTAAAACTTTTTCAAATGAAATGAATTCATTTGAAAAAGTCTTACATCGAGTGCTAAAAACGCTAAAGTCTTTATAACCTTTAAATGATAAATTGTGAGAAAGAATGCTTCATGATAATTACCAAGTAAAATAAAATTTTTTTCATAGAATTTGTGAAAATGAAGATGTGATGATGCGAGGGCTATCTTATGGCGGTAAAACCTCGGAAAACTTCAAGTCTCAATCACTAGACGTTTGGTTGTAATAGCTCTGGTAATGATGTTTTCATCATTACAAGTGTAATTTAAACATTTTTGTCAATTTTTTTATTTTATTTTTAATAAAATAGTTGCAATTTTCTTATTTTTCGAATTTCTTATTGGGTTCCGAAAGCCAATATCCCGAACGCCAAAATCCCGAAAACCAAAATCCCGAACGCCAAAATCCCGAACACCAAAATCCCGAGTGGACCAAAATTCCAGGAGCCAAAATCCCGAATTCTTAAAATCATCATAAGTTACCTCCATATTCATATTAACCTCCATATAATTTCATCAATTTTAGGATTTTAAATATTCGGGATTTTGGCCTTTTCGGAATTTTGGAATTCGGAATTTTGGAATTCGGGATTTTGGATTTCGGGATTTTGGCTACCTCCGATCTTATTTCGATTAAATTTGAGATTTTCCTAGTAATTTTAACAAAACTCAAGATTTTCATCAAAACAAAATAATTATTTAATTTTTCCTATATCCGCCTCTTTGATATCCGAATGTCAATTTTATATTCAAGGATCTCAATGATAACTTATAAATTTCTTTTAGATAATATCTGATAAAACAGTTATATATGCATCTCCAGATTGTATTAAAACTTTTTAATGTCACTCTTTATTAGAATTATCATATTGTATATTAATTGTTCATTTTACGTCACTTACATTGAAAAAAAATGCCAAAATGTTTATAGTGCATGCGGTGAATTAGAAAATTTTGAATACGTATTCGATTAAATCGCATCATAGTGTCAGCGTTTTACTGTTTACTTGAATACATGCCTTTGCAAAAACTTGGTCTTTCAATTTGGAATTTCTAATTTAAGCATTATTCGTAAGCATTCGTAATTGGGTCAAATCAAGGACCTTAACACTGAATACAAAGCTTTATTTTACTTTAATTTATTTGTCGTTGACATTGTTATTTAGAAACAAAAGCGCTTTTGTATGCAAGTGATAGTGGGAAAAGAACGAAAGGATCAGAGATAAAACTGTGCAAATTTTGGATTATTTATTTTGCTTGTGCACTCTAGAAATAAATTATTGGAAAGAAATGGAGAATTGAGAAAATATTTTGCCTGCAACTGTCGGATTTTCGAAGGAACTCGATAGAACGTAAGCATACGTATCTCCACTTTATTTGCTTTTTTATGCGCCCTCGAAAAATCCAATGAAGGAAACACTGAAGCACCACAGCAGTGAAATGTTAAGAATAAATTGGGGACAATAGTAGCAATAAGAAGAGTGATATCCGGTCCACATAATATTCAGCAGAAGATACACTTAAATTTTTTACGACTTTTAATCTCAAAGACATTTTTATATGACCAAACACGCAACTTTCCGGCGTCTTTTAGTTATGATGCTCCATTTGAAGTTTCATTGATTTCTGCAACAACCCTTAGTTATATAGGTACCGAAATAACCAGTTGCTCAGGAAGATCGATATAGAGTTGGGAAAGAATAGACTAGTCAGGAAATTTCTTAACTTACTTAGGCAATCAAAAACAAGAAAATCACGACATAATGGCGTGAAATCGATATGAAAATTACCAACACAAATTTATTGTATTATACTTGAGGGTTAAGTTTGTAGAAAAACAAAAGCTTTTCAAAATATTATAGATTGAAAAGATACTTACTTATAGAGGTTGAATAAATTCATATTTATCCACCCGTTAAGGAATAACGATAGTGAAAATTTCAGTGCCCTAAATACATATTTTCTTTTATAAATTTTAAGTGCTATCTCTAAAATATCTTCTTTTAATATAATAGTATTTTTAATTATGTATTTTATATGAGTTTTTTTAAAGCATATTATTACCAACCATAGAATTTCTGTCAATGTCCATATTGTCTTAATTAAAAGTTGTTTGTTTAGTTTTTATTTATTTCCAGTATAGCGAAATATAGATTTTTATTTGTTTTAAGAAATTTTTAGATGTTTAAACAAATTAACGTTTTAAACATTTTTAAACGTTTTAAACGAAATTTGCATTTCAGTGCCCGCTCTCTAATCCGAATCGGCGTAATCCGGGCGAATTTTAACGGTTACATTTAAAATAATTTTGAGGTCATGTATGCATGTATCTTCACCAATGAAAATGAATTATCTTGTGATGTTTTTGTTTAATAAATAAAGTATAATAGCATAGAATTCTCTAATTATGTCTTTTTAATCCTCTTTAAAACTTTTATTCTAATTCTACAAAAAATCTTGTATTATATTTTCGAGACGTTGAACAAATTCAAAAAATCCATCCGGATTACGAAGCGGACATCTGTCATATTGTCTCCGAATCATCCGGATTACAAATCGGGCACTGTATTTATGTATAAATATCGTTCGAGTTTATCACAATCTAAATTTGCAATGAAGGAATCGCACCTCTATAAGCTGATCTAGGCTTATCACTGGCTTTTTATAATAAAATTTTATTGAATGAAATTAATGCAGTAAATCAAAATGAAGTAAAAAATGCATTTTCAGAGAACTTGACATAAAATGTTCTAAGAAATTCTCTTCAAACTTCATGCTTAATGTTCCTATAATTTATGATTTATTCTCTTGTAGATTTATTGAGTTTTTTGAACTTTTGGCATGATTTAAAATTTGCATTGGTTAAGAATAATATTTCTCATTTTTTTTTTATATTTAAATTTTACATTTCATAAAAATGATTTATGATAATAATGGAAAGAATTCGAAAAAATATAAAACTCATGGATCTAATTTAAAAGCAATTGCACCTAAAGTTTGCATTTCCTCTCGTTGTTCGATAGAAATTTTGCACATTAGTAACACATTTGCAAAAGAACTTAAAGTCCGGAAAAACTTCACCATGGCAGTTTGCAGCTTTGCACACCGTTACAAATAGAGTGTTAAAAATATTATGAAATAAAATAGAAAATTATACTGACAAAAACTTGTTATTTTGCGTCCCAGCTTTTCGGATTGCTCGAACTCACCTGAATTGTGTCTTTGAGTACTTTGTTTTTGGTTTACATACATCTTTAGAAAACCATTTCAGAAAAGAAAAATCGGTTATAAAGTTCGTGCCGGTGAATTGTGTGACTGTTTCAAGGGATTTAAAAAAACTAAAATTGACTATCTCGGTTGAAAAATAGCTTATTCTTATCCAGAGTGGTTAAACTTTGACTCCGAAAAATTCCAAATTTCGAATTTTCCGGTCTATTTATGTAGAAACAAATACAGTGGAACCTCGATAGAGTCAACTCCCGATAGAGTCAACAGCTATTTTTTACTCAACGGATTCCGATAGAGTCAACTTGGACTCAAATTGACTCCGATGGAGTCAACTTTCCTTGTATTATTCAACTAATAATATTATATGATTTTATTATGATCTTTTCGAAATAAAAATCAGTCTTATTGTGTATCAACGTAACAGTTTTGAAGACACAAGAACAAAAAAAAATTATGTAAGGACATGGTAATTTTGTGATAAAATTCGTAGGTATATTAACCGTATAATCATTTTTCAACAAAATAATTTTCTTTATGTGATTTGAAGCTCTTTGACCGATTGAAAGTTCTCTTGTCTTCTCTCTCTTATCTTAAGACTTTTTGATTAGGTCAATGATCACAATGTAAGAAATTTTGAGCCATTATTAATTTGTAAGTGAATAATATTATGGCAAAAACAAAAAAAAATTACAAAAAAACGTACAGGACGCTATATTTTTTGAGTATAACATAGTGAAGAAACTTTTCTAAATTAACTTCTTTAAAAAATATACATGATAAATGATCATAAAAAGTACGCTTCTAAAGCAAACGTGTAAATTTATTTTCACTTACATTTTCAATTTAAAATATCAGTAGGGGAAAGGCTCATAATTTTGTCTAGTTTCTTATTTTTGACACTTTGAGGATAAAATTGGACACTAAAAATAAATTGATTAAAATGATGGACTTTTATTCCACTATTTGATGAATAATGAATTCTATCTAAATATTTGTTCTTTTTGGAAGATTTTAACACTAAATACGTTAAAATTTGAATATGATTTGAGTTGAAATTGCTTTGTTGAAAATGCAGTGTGAGCAATTACTTACGAGAAATATGACAGATCTTCGTGTTTACTTCAGTCTTATTTAGCTGTGGTGAAGTACTAACAATGTTTCTTCGCTTTTTTTGAGTGATATTACTGAATATTCATTGAAAATTGTGTTGATTCACGTTACTGATGATTTGTACATTTGACCTGAAATGAGATTTGCCTTGTGAATTAGATTCTTCGTGTGAAAAATGGGCGATTTTCTAAGAGGTTCACCAGTGAGGTGATAATCCTTATTTTGGGCAGGTGTTTTTCTCTGGAAATTTTGTGAAGTTTATGCCTGGAGAAACAAAGGAGCATCATCTCTACGAACGAGATGTAGTGAGAAAAGCTTTGAAAGGCTCCCGGAAAGGTCAAGGAATGCGCTAATCCGCACGCACTTGGAGTACCGAAGTCAACTTACTTTAATGAATGATATGGAAAATTTCCGGGCTTCTTGTAACATTCTACGTTTCCCTTACATGAACAGGAAGAGGACTTGGTAAGATTGGTTCATGAAATAAAGAACAATGGGCATCCTGTTGAGGCGGATTAGCTGTCCAAATTTACAGGCAAATTGTCCAAATTAATAACCAAGTTGTCCAAAATAAGAGTCAAATTCACCCCTACATATCAATTCATTTTTAAACGCATTAAAACTAATTTTAGTAAAAATAAGACGATAAATAGCTTGCCAAGTTTCTAAACAACCCTTCGGAAAAGAGAGTAGCAAAAAAAGTCAATTAGTATTGAAAATATCGCAATTCAAACTTGGAACATCGATGCTTATAAGCAGACTGTCCAAAATTATGAGCCTTTACCCTATCTCTAAAGAAAATTTGGATCTAAAACAAAAATAATCAACAGTAAATTAAAATTTTTAAGCAAATTCATTATAAAGAAATCGCCTGTGGTTATGCAAATTTTCTTTTTGCATAATGCCATTTCGCGTGTTTTTTTCTGTCCTGAAAATGTGCATAATCCCGGGACTGAGTGTATTTACTAATAATAAAAATATTCTTAAAAGTCATTCCTTAATCTCCAACTTTTTCCTAAGACTTTTTTAGGCAAAAGGGTATAGAATTTAAGGATTAATTTAATAAAATATTCTACTATCATTTTGAATTTATCAATGATCTAATACAAATATAAAACAATACCCCTTTATATCAAAATTTCACATTTTAATTGATTTTTCCGGACTCCGATAGAGTCAACGAATCCAATAGTCAATAGGCTTGGAAATAATTAGCTGACTCTATCGAGGTTCCACTGTATTCATTAGAGCTATCTCAAAATCATAAAATAAAGTCCTTGGAACTGTTTTCAAGATAAAAAAAAGTTTGCTGTTGGGGGGAGATGGGGTGCGATGAAAAAGGGAAAACGTCTCTAGAGGTTGTTTTTTTATGGAGCAGTCAGTAAAGACGGTAAAGACTTGAAGTTGATACCTTTAGTATCAACTTTAGGCCTCTAGTCCAGAAAAAAGCGGATCATGGAATATCGCTCTCTCTGTGAGTTCGAATACTAGAAAAAAATGCGATTTACATTGATTCTTTTAATATTAAAAACATTTATACTTTTAGTTCGGGTCAAGTTTACAATTTTATCAATAAATAGATTGGTTTCTAAGTATTAAGTGACCCAGGAACATAAATTGTAAATTTTAACGCACATTAACGACAATTAATATGAATCGCATTAAAATTTTAATAAGCAAATGTTTCAACACCCTTTGGGAAAAGCTCGTCATAATCAAGAGTTTACGTCATAATCGATTTAACGTTTTAACGTTTAAGTGTAAATTTTTAATGGTGATCAGGATGTTGCAAAACCACTTTGTTGAATTTTAAGCCCGATCAGAGGACATGAACACCTCAATCTCCCAAAAATACAATGTTTATTCAAATATGGAAATCTTCAATGGCATCATATTTTTAATTTCTAGAGCAATGAAATATCCATAAATATTTTTAACTGCCATATCGATGCATTTTATGTGAAAAATGTATGCATCGAAATTTTAATGGAATTGCACAACAGGTACCGTATGCTTGTTGAGCTGGTTCTTGGTTTGAACTATCACACAGTATAACCTAATCGTCGGATATACAGAAATCTCGACTAGAACTCTATATAAGTACAAAAGGAAAAATCAACAACAAATTTACGCTGTAGTGTGTATTACATGGAAGTACAATCAGTAACAATTTGAACATTCACACAGATATTCTTTCAATCCTGCGACGACGAAGACGGTTGGGCTTTTGCTTGAAAGGGCGGTAGTCCAATGGGTGGTACTGTGGTCGGAGCACGGCAAATACTGGGGATGGATTGTGGTCAGGGAAAATCGTTTTGCGTGTGACACGCAACCACCCCGTCTGGCGTTCCGAGCGCGCGTACCTGGCTGAGCAACAGCAAAGGTTATTAGGGGACTGCTATTGAGGGTGGATTCGCTGTGGGAATGGGTAGGTCAGGGGGTGACAAACACTGTCCCATTCCAACCTGTGTGATCTAAGTTTCTCTTCATGACGCTCCTGTGTGAGTGACACCAAATGCGGATTTTACCTCTAAAGTGGATTCTAAGCTTTTCAGTTGCACTACGTTTAAAAGGGTGGATGATATGGTATTAAATGGGACAAGTTTAGTTTGAAAAGAAACACACGGAAGAAATGCAAATTTCTTGGATTAAGAGTGTTTGTTTTACACCGATGTGAATGGATAAGGACAATGTTTTTTTGAGTGACAAAGGAGATTCTATTAGGTAGGTAGCAACACTTTAAGTAATTACACGCATTTGGTAGCATTAACGAGATATACTTAGAAGACAATAAGAGGGAGTGTAATTGAACCTATTTATACAAAATTGTGTAAATTCTTATTCTTGTCCCTGTTGTTACTGAAACTGTAAGATACTGTACGAAATTTGGAATAATTATTTGAATCCCTAAAACGTATGTTGATCAATATTCTATCAGGGTGTCGTTCTATGTCTGTCCGCGTTAATATAACAAATATTTAAAAATACAGTGGGACCTCGATAGACTCAACTAATTATTTCCAGGCCTGTTGACTCTATTGGATTCGTTGACTCTATTTTAGTCCGAAAAAAATCATTAAAATGTGAAATTTTGATAGAAACTTGTATTATTTTGTGTTTGTACTAAATCATTGATAAATTCAAAACGACAATCGAATATTATTTAATTAAACCATAAGCTCTGCACCCTCTGGCCCAAAAAAGTCATATGTTTGGGCAAAAGTTGGAGATTAACCCTTTAAGGACGATTGGGTCACCCGTGACCCATAGAGAAAATAATTTTTCCTGACTACGTGAAGTTATTTCTTTCTAATGTTTGTAGGGGAAAGTGACCATGCTTGATACGATCCAAGCTTGATAATAACTATTTTTTTCTTGTGTTAATCAATAGTTGTGACTTTTAGCAATATATTTCAATAGCTGGTCCTAAGATAAGATTTTGCCAGGGGTCAGTTCTCCATTTCGGATATTCCGATGCATCCAGGCCACCAATTGGGCCCCTTATGCTTCCCCACTCCTATTCTATCTTATCCCCCGATACGGGTAGCCGCTCTATATCGCAGCTCTGTGTGGACAATCAGTGCCGTTACTATATCACAGCATCCCTTCTCGGTGTGTGTTTGGGATCAGTGACAGCGAATACTTGTATCGACTGAAGTACCCGAAGTACCACTTTCACATCGAAACTCGTTCTCGTACCAGCCTCTATTGTTTAGGCGGTTCACTTTTTTGCCAATATGCACCATTGACATTACTATTCATTCATTCACTGGACGAATTCGAAGCCGATATGGCATGAGAAATCTTTTTCTGCTGCCGCTCAGCCACGAACCCACGACCTCGCAGTCACAGAGCCACTGCTCTATCCACTGACCCACTCGAGGCGCTATAGCTGGTCCTAAGTCTCACACTTCCTGAAAAAATTAGGAACCTAGCTCGTTTTTCCTAGTTTTAGGAAGCAAAAATCAAAAATAGGTCCAAAACTATAATTTCAATAGGGGAAAGTGACCATGCTTTATACTGTAAAATGATTTCCAAGATTTGTGATTATTTTCTGATTACCACACAAACCGAAGCGATTCTTGCACTATGACAAAAAAATGTCTGACTTATTAGGTTCATAATCCCACCTCAAATAGTTCCTGAAAAACCTTAGATTTTCCTCAAGAAGAAAATGGAAATTCAGTGGCGATTTTTATACAAGTTGGGTCCGGGGCCTTCCTGTATAATAATTGATTCGACAATTCGGAGGCCCATTTTCACTGTAAAAATTTCACCGGATACAAAAAATTGCACATCAATATTTAGACGGAACTCTAATCTATCTGCTTAAATCGTTTGTACGACTGATTATTAGTTTTAAAATCACTTTTATGTAATTTTTTCTAAGCCATGTTTTTATGAGATTAGGGCACTAGCGAAAACCATTTTTGCACTTTGAGTCCAAGAAAATGTCACTTTGCAACCTTAAAATTCAGGCAATAGGGTTGAAGGCTATGTCAATTGTCGATAAAATTGGAGGATTACAATAGGTGTAATTATGAAAGAATCACATCTAATGATATAGTTACCACTTTTAAATTATCATTCATGGACCCTTTTTAAAATATAGGATGGACACAGGTAGAATTTATGAATTTGTCACCACCCACAAAAACAGTGTTCCCAAATAAAAATATTTTTACATAAATATTAGTACTGATGAACCCTCTATGTGCCTATGATAGTATTTTTCCTGAACAGCGACATTAATTAAGAAAAAACTTATGAAATATCATGTATTGAAATTACAGTTTTGGACCTATTTTTGATTTTTGCTTCCTGAAACTAGGAAAAAAGAGCTAGGTTCCTAATTTTTTCAGGAAGTGTGAGACTTAGGACCAGTTATTAAAATATATTGCTAAGAGTCACAACTATTGATTAACACAAGAAAAAAATAGTTATTATCAAGCTTGGATCGTATCAAGCATGGTCACTTTCCCCTACATGATATTTATAAGTTTTTCTTAATTCATGTCGCTGTTCAGGAAAAATACTATCATAGGCACATAGAGGGTTCATCAGTATTAATATTTATGTAAAAATATTCTTACTTGGGAACACTGTTTTTGTGGGTGGTAACAAATTCATAAATTCTACCTGTGTCCATCCTATATTTTAAAAAGGGTCCATGAATGATAATTTAAAAGTGGTAACTCTATCGTTAAATGTGATTCTTTCATAATTGCACCTATTGTAATCCTCCAATTTTATCGACAAATGACATAGCCTTCAACCCTGTTGCCTGAATTTTAAGGTTGCAGAATGACATTTTCATGGACTCAAAGTGAAAAAATGGTTTTCGGTAGTGCCCTAATCTCATAAAAACATGGCTTAGAAAAAATTACATAAAAGTGATTTTAAAACTAATAACCAGTCGTACAAACGATTTAAGCAGATAGATTAGAGTTTCGTCTAAATATTAATGTGCAATTTTTTGTATCCAGTGAAATTTTTACAGTGAAAATCGGCCTCCGAATTGTCGAATCAATTATTATACAGGAAGGCCCCGGACCCAACTTGTATAAAAATCGCCAATGAATTTCCATTTTCTTCTTGAGGAAAATCTAAGGTTTTTCAGGAACTATTTGAGGTGGGATTATGAACCTAATAAGTGAGACATTTTTTTTATCATAGTGGAAGAATCGCTTCAGTTTGTGTGGTAATCAGAAAATAATCACAAATCTTGGAAATCATTTTACAGTATAAAGTATGGTCACTTTCCCCTACATAATCACGAAATAGAAAGATGTAGGAATCTAGGATATTTTTTGCAAATCTCCAGCTATTTGCTATATAAAAAATATTTGAGCTCAAAAATAACGAATTTTAAAATTTTCAAGTTGGTGCTTGAATTTTAATGTTTTTAATATTTCTAATTTTTTTATGCAAAAACCTCTTATGACTAGAAACTATAATAACTATACATAATATTTCTCAACAAAGTAAAAATTATAGTTTATTGGTATTTTCAGGAAAGCTTCATAATTTTCATGGGTCATATATGACCCAATCGTCCATAAAGGCAAAAAACACCGAATCTGTCTCTAGTGGATTTTCGAAGATGTGAGGTTATACTGTTTCATGTTTTTGTTTATGTGTGCGCAAAATAGTTAATTATTCGTGTAATATTGTGTGATATATCAACTAGCTGAGATTTCCTAGTGCAATACTGACTGAAGCAGGTAATATTTTGATAATTTATAAGATACTTCTGCGTATATGTTGCAAATTCATAACTTTTTACTCTTTATCAGATGACTTCAAAAATGAAAAAAAAAACATGATCAATGAACCCGAAATGATCCACATATTATGCCCGGAAGATAGCGATGATGCCGACAATCTTGTCCTGAACGAAAGCGATATAATATATTTGGAACATGACGTGGATGAAGTGGACTTTGAAGTCTTCATCGAGAACGCATCAACTCCGGAAGAACGCCCGGATTCGCAGCAATGTGCAACTGTACGTCTTAAATTCCCCAGAGACAAACAACATTGCACCTACCCATTACCATCAAACATGTTTCGAAGAAAACTGAGGTGCACATGGTGCTATCAGAAAAAATGATTATAAGACCAATTGTATTTGTGAGGCATGCGACATTTGTCTCTGTGTTACCTTACCAGTAGGGTCATTTGCCTAAAGCGAGACAATTTGAAAAGTTGGACAAGGCAGTGTGGAATGTGAGACACCTCCTTAAAAACATGATAGTAAATCAATTAAATATTTCAATTTTCGATAAAAAGATTATAAACCTAATTTTTTGTGATCATTTGAGAAGTTAAAAATGCAAAAGTCGTTATTAAACAATCAAAGAGTGACTTGCATGAAGAATTTAAAAAATGTATTGCATGCGTGATATTCATAACCTTGACACGGTAGTTGTCATTTTCTCTGTTTCTTATGGAAGTTGCTAGGAAAATATCAAAGTGTTTTGTTTGATTTTTCAGCATAATTTGTGAAATATTATTAAGTCCGTAGTGAAAATCGAAGGACATACATCCATTTAGAAGGTGAATAAAAATATTTGTGAAATATAAAATTTAAAAAGGATAGAAAAGTGATTTAATTTCGTATTGCATTCAAAACGAATTTTATGAAATCTTGGACAAGTTGATTTTGTGAATGAATTTGGTGGTTTTGTGCAATGAAATCATGTTCACAAGGACGACAAAGATCCTTAATTACCCGGAGAAATAGTTGCAACAGCAGTTAGCAGCTGATAAGGAGAAAATCTCCTGGAAAAGGCTGCAAGGATTTCTAGATTCCGAAGACCACTTTTTCTGACAGAATGGATAGTAAATATATCACAAAAACACCTGAAGAAAGAGAAAGAGGAGCCTCTACAGAACTCCCAAAGCAAGTGGAAAAGGACCTGGCCGGATGAGGTATCCAAATCTGCTAAGAAGTTGCATATGCTTTAAAGCTATAACTGCTCGACAGTGCGAGGCTTCTGAAATTTACAGAACCTCTTTTTGGTTGGACGTCCAGGAAGTTCTTGGTTATTAGCGTTCCTTAACTGTTACCCGGACATAAAGGAGGAATTAGCATAACCATCCAATGTGCAAGTATACGCAGAAAACCCTCAACATTTGATTTTCTACATATTTCGTATAATATTTTGTCATTAATATCAATACGTCCAACAATTAATTAGTTAAAATATCTATTAAAAACTGTTAAGATTATGTTAGAATAGAAATGAAAATTGAATTAGAATGGAAATGAAAATGAAAATGAATTAGAAATGAAAAAAAAAAAAAAAAAAAATATATATATATATATATATATATATATATATATATATATATATATATCAGAGGTATGCAAGAACCGTTTGAAACCGAATCAAAATAAGTCAAAACAAGTTTGTTCAGGTAACATTTTGACCATTGACGTACAAGTTTATTTTGACGTTTGTTCGGTTTCAAACGGTTCTTTCACACCTCTGATATATTTATTCGGCTTAAAAATGCATTTGAAATTGAACTTTGTTTTAACTGTCTCCCTTTCCATAATCCGCCCTATAAACCGTTGCTCATCTAGACGAAGTCGTGAATGAACAGAAAAATATGAAGACCTAGCTTCGTCTTTGATGAAACGCAAATCTATTTCTTTTTATCAATAATTTTTCAATGGGGGCCAACATTTGCAGTTCCTTAGCGAAACAGTTGACCTCAAGTATCGATTATTTCGTAATTATCCTTACTTACATTACTTACACTGAGAGAAATCCGAATAAAAAATAAAAGTTAAAATAACATTCCGGAAATGTTAATTTTACCCTGCAGTATTTATCCAAAATCGGTGTAAATATTACCCTTTTTAGATGTATTAGGGGTTAAAGTTATCCTTTTTCATGTTAATTATACCCTTAAAAATGTGTAAAATTAACATTAAAAAATGTTGATATATTTTTACACCTAAAAAGTGTTAAAGTTATGAGGAAAAAAGTTAATCGCACCCTCTTTTTTCTCAGTGTAGGTATATTTACTAGGTGGCACTAAGACCTTAGAGGCGGTAAAACTTCTGCTGTTATTTTCTTACATTGTCGGCTCATTGAGTCCTCAGCTGTTCTACGAGATAAGCGAGAGTCTACTGTATTTCTTTAAATATGACATCTGTAAAGTCTTTTAACATTTACTTTATTAGCTTTTTGGAAAAATTTTACATTAAGAATCAGAATTTGACTCATTTCCTTCTACGGATTTTTCCGATTGAAGTTCAGTCAAAAGTACGTTTACCGACGTGTATGACGTATCACGTTCAGTTTTCAATTCGTAGATGTAGTGTTGAATGAAAGTCCAAATGGGCTTAGCTCCTCCTGCATAAGTCGTATTGAGAGCCATGACTACTTTGAAATAAGTATCAATGGCAGTCAGTGCATCCTTTATTTTGTATAGAGTCAAATTAACTTCGATGTAGATCTCAGACAGCTTTACTAAAAAAAATAAGGGTAACCTAGTATGTAAAAATTATTCTTTTTAAAGTAAGTCATTTACGTACGGTAGGACCTTCCAACGAAAATAATTCTAGGATGAATAGGGATACCCATTTCATCCAATTTTTCATTATCCTGCCTTAAAACTTCCATTATGTCATTTCCTTCCTAATAATGAAGACAACAATGCAACTCAGATTAGGAATAGAGAACAATTCTATATACGTATCTTAATTGTATTACTTACTTGGATAAAGGTTATAAGAGTCTTTTCGATTTCAGCACGTGAAAGTCTAATCCTCTTAAGTGTATTATTTTTTGGCATATACGCATTTGGTAGCAAGTACGGTAGATACAGGAAACCTCGTAGTTCATTTGGTGTGTTAGCATTCACTCGACCGCATTCATTTGAACCTAACTTGCTCCTAGCAAACTTGATAATTTCCTTATTAAATGCTCTCCACTTTCGTGTGAACTTCTCTGAATAATCTTTGTATTTGATATCAAAGTCGTTCAAAAGCAATTGGTGGCCATTTTCTGATTTTAAAACTGGAAATTTCTCGTAGTACTGCTGCACAGTAGTACCGGACGCATACAGTATATCTTGACGATGTTTATATGTTATACGCCAACTATTGACTACTTTTGTCCAAGGAGCATCTGAATTAGCCAATACTGATAGCGATTCCTGAACATCTTCAGGATTTTCATTATCTTCCGAATAATCTTCTTCAGGTACTGTTACCTGCGATAATTTAAGTTGTCTCTTGAATGAATTGAAGCAGTTCCATAGTTTTCCTGTACACAAAGATCTTGTGACAGAATTGTAAGGCGTAAAATAAATTTCAGGACTTTCCGTGGGAAATTTTTTGGATATTTCTTCTGAGAGTTTATGAAAACGACTTGCACTGATACGAAATTTTTGATCAGGTTCAGTTGATGCTTCGTATTCTTTGTAAATAATAATTCGTGCTAGCAGATTCCTATCCTTGTCCTCGAAAGTGTTGCACCTCTTATACTTATTACACAGAATAGATCCTTGTGCTGTACTTAAATATCGCGATACGCTGGACTCTTGATCAGATGGAGTTACAGATGAATGATCTTTCTGACTGGGGGTACTACTTTTTGAAAGTGTCGAGAGATCAAGAGTTTCATTTTGAAATATGAATGACAGATCACCCTTTTGAATTGAAGTTTCATAGAAAACATCTTGAATCTAAGAAAAGCCAAGAAAAAAAATTTAAGCTGGAGTATAATTAAAAGGTAATTGAGTAATACCTCAGTTTCTTTTTTCACAAATTCTTCTGAAACGGTTGAACCTATCTCAAGTACCTCGTTGGTATCTACTAATGGATCATAAACTGGATCGTCGTTATCACTCTCATATACTACTTTTTGTTTTTTCTATAAAAGACACAAATTTCAAATATTTCAATCACTTTCAAAATAAAAAAATGATCGTTTATATTTTACTCTAACTAACCTTTTGATTTTGATTGTTTTGCAGATCCTGAAAGTATTTAGTATATTTATTCCAAAATAGCAGCCTAGGGCCAGCTTTTGGCAAAAATTCTCGAATAGCTTCAGTATTTAGCAAGCGGAAACTTTCGAAAGTGAATTCTTCTTCTAAAAAAACACAAGGAAAGGATTGTTATTTAAATAATACGTTAATTATAAAGAGTGATTTTAAAACTATCCTTTAGTTTTTTAAATTACATAGAGGAGGGCGAGCTAATTATATATAGATAAGGGAAGAGCACCAGCGATCGGCAGTGTTCCTCGGATCGTCAGGTCATTACCATATTGTTGCACCAATTCAAATGACTTTTTAAAAATTATTAACTAAGTTTTACAGTTTAGTTCTTACAAGAATGCAGTTCCGAGGTACAGAGTATATAGTTTCAATTACATATATTTTTTATTAATGATTATAAAAATTTAAAACTCAAATGCACAGATATAGTTAAATGGATCACTAATATACCGATTAGCATACACAAATATACCAAATAGTATTTTGAGGCTCACATTATCAACAAAATATCGAGCAAGTCTCTTAACATTCCGTTCCGGGGAGCTCTTCCTTTATATAGATTTATTCGTTAACAATGCTTTCATAGTACAATTTCATTTTGATGAGAAATTTTGCAGTTTGAATTTTAAACGTCTACCGCCGTCTTAGCGTTGGTGAAAAATCCAGCGAAACGGCGGAAAAGCTTTTTTCTCAGATCATGTAAGAATAAGACAAGGATATACTATTGTAACTTTTCTTAAGATTTTTTAATTTTCCAGATCTCTATTCAATTAAAATCTATTCTTGGGTTATAATAAAGCTCGGTTATTGTGTGTGTATCAAAAGAAAACTTCTCGTCTGACACAGGGTAAGGGCCTTCCCAAGAAACAAAATAGCTGCCTTATAGAACCAAGTATTAGACAAGTCTTTTAGTGCACTTTTAAAAGACTTAAAGTGAAAATTTTCTGTTGAAATTCCCATAGCAGCTCTTAAGATCCTTAAGAGTGCGCCACTTTACTCATAGTACTCTCAGTGATGGAACCAAGAGCGTTATAAGTAAATAAATAGATTTTTGGTTCTATAGTGCCTTTCTTAGGGAATTCTACAAGACTTGTTTAAGAAAAAATTGCTGCTTGGGTTGACAGACTTGAGGATTAGCCGAGAGAAGACTCAGCGTAATTATATTCGAAATAATGGTTAAACCACATTTCTATCTTTTTCCACTGAGCCGTCTCTCGACTTAAGTCGTAAGTGTGTCTAGGTCATAAGGGGTCTTAGCGCAAAGCCCTTAAATAATACACAGCTATAGGGATTAATAAGGGCATTAACTGTATAAGATCTGACTGCTAGGTCCTAATCAAATGAATGAAGTTGTCTCATATACTTCTTTTACTTTAGAATATTTTAAAAACGATAAAACGAAACATAAAAAATTAAGTAATAAAAGGAAGAAAACAAAATGCAAACTCCAGTGGAAGATAAGAAAGAAATTAATTAAGTTATGTGATACAATGGCACCAAGAAGCAACACCATATTTTTCAATAGCAAATGTCATTTGTGTACGAACGACCAACATAAATTGTAGCTAATTTGGTCCAGATACCAAGATTTCAAACTTTACAAAAGCATAAAATATCGCATAAAACAATAAACTCTCGAAAAATATTCACATAAAATGAGAACATGAATATTTTGAGTATATGTAATTTGTTTAGTGTTATCACTTCACTATACTCCATTCAAAATGTAGTGTCGCATAATTCATATTAATAAATTACGAGAATATCACTGCAATTATTGAGAAACTTTGCATGAATTTGTCCACAAAAATTCCTTAAGCATTATAAAGGTACAAGATTTTAACTATATTTTCTAAAATTTATTTCAAAATTTTAACGCTTAAAGATAAGGCTTGAAAGATAAATCTCCAGGTAAACTTTGATTAAGGGCGATCTAGTCAGACGGGTTTGCAGCTGAGTGAGTAATTCTGTAGCAGTATGACAAAGTTATATGACAAATTTAAACATTTTTATTGTGTAGATTTTTGAAAACTGTTAAAAAACGATTCATATCAATCACTAAGAGATTCATAGAGGTCTTTGCAATGATGATTCAATACATTGCCTTTTAATATTGTCCTGTTTCCAAATCTTGACATGAAAATTTGTCAATACATTGTCAGACTGTTAAAGAAAACGATTAAAAAAATATAAATTGAAAGATATAATGCTAATACAATATTTATAGTAAGCGAGTTAACATAAATATATTCGCAACACGCAAGAGGAAAAACACAAAATTTAGTGAGAACCACTTTATGTCACAATTTGACATTTTGATGTCAAAACTGTTTTTTGACGTAACAGTCTTGTATAGGCTCTAAAGGCATCTACAGACTAGGGGCATATTTTTTGAATGCTTTTTTAAATTTCCCCTTGTAGGCAGAGACTTCAAGATAGACGCCATAAAATACAAATTAGAAAATTTTACCGTTTAATTTAAAGCTTTTGTCTTCTTCATCTAACATAATCGTGAAACAGAGGAAGGCTTTCAGGCTGCGCAGACATTCTGTCTGCGAACAATATATATTTTTCCCATATTTCTTTAATAAATCTGATCTATTGGCAATATATATTTTAATAAATAGTCTTAAGTCACAAATTTCTTGAAAAAATAGGACAGATTCATTAAACTTCTAAGAACGAATGGGACACCGGTGTCCCAAAGATAAAAACTAATTTTTCGTACTATTTTGAGGATAAAATAACTTTATGTAGTCAAAAAAATATTTCAACACCGGTTTTCGACTCAGCCTTATAAGGTTTAAGGAATATGGAAAAAATATGAAATGTTCGAAGCCAGAGTATGTGCGAAGCTGAAAGCCTTTCCCTACATGGATTTTGACGTTTACCAAAACAAAAACGCGTGTATTTTGGGTAAGCAATAGTTACGTGAAACTGCATCACCCTCCTCTACCAATTCACAATAATCATTTGAAATAGTCATAAAATGCATTTCAAATTACCAATGAAGTAATCCAAAAGCTGAGAGAAACCAATTTCTTTGAGAACTTTTGCAATTTTTACTTTTTCACCTTCCATTTTGTGTTTGTTTTCACAAAGTAAAGATCTTCACAGCTTAAAGATGCGACGACTACTGACGGGATTATTGGTAAAAGAAAAGACGCACTAGTGATGTTTTTATAAAAATTATCTACCTATCCCTTTCACAATGCCGGTCACGTGATATATCTGCGCAGACGCACAGAGTGTTTTGTTTGAGGCACACAAATATGACGTTAACACACATTCACATCTCCTGGCGTATAAATAATTATGTTGCTTCGTAATACAATTTTGTGGAGAATGTTCAACTATGCCATACGTGTATTAATGCACAACACAAATTCCTCTCTGTCTTTCTCTCTCTCTTTTCATATTTTCTGCGTGAAATACTCAGATAACTGTGGAGTATTCACATATTTGTTTCTGCTTTTGACTCACCCTTTTCAAGCATTTATTCGCAGTAAATTTGGAGCGGTTTGTGTCTGACTTCCCAGCTGAAATATTTAACCAGGCAAGCATTTGTGAGCATTTGGTACTCAATTTATGAGAACGAAGAATATAAAACATGCAAATTTTGGCATTGCAAGTGAATTTCAGCCATACATAACTCGATAGAATTTTCATATAAATTAAATTATGTATCGGAATTTTAATATTATATAAATCAATATTGGTTTACGTTAAGAATTTGATTAAAAGCTGACAGTCTCTCTACACACTTGGACCAATTTGAAAAATGCTTTTTTTTTTAAAAAAAAAGAAAACGAAGAAATGCTACTTTTTTTTAAAGTAAATGTTTGACGAAAATTGTTTTTAGTATGTAGACGCCATAATTGAGAAATTTTAATAAGTTTGAAAAATGATTACCCTTGACTTAAGGGGAAAGTGCGCTACCTTCGGATGACTCAAATTTCGGACGAATCAATTTTTTTCTATGTTCTTAATAGATTTGGCCCATGCGTCTTTTTAGGAAATTACAGGCATAGGGTGAAAGAAACACTTATTAACACTTTAAGAACTCGTGTCAGGACTTATTGACACCCTAGTCTGTACCATTTGGAATACGAAATTCGAACACTTGTCCTTATCGAGAAACGCAGAATAATGAAAAAACGTTATACTAGGGCCTTGACAGACATGAGGATTAGTCGAGAGACGGCTTAGCGTAATTATATTAGAAATAGTGGTTAAAATGCATTTTCATCATCTTCCACAAAGTCGTCTCTCGGCTTAAGTCGTAAGTGTGTATAGGGCATTACTTAGATTTTAGTGGATGTATTAAATAAATTTCAACATTTTGGCAAAAATGTCCATAAGGGTTCTCTGTCAAAGAGGTGTTTCTTCGACTCTAGGACTAGCTATTAACAGGGGAAAATGCCTAAACTTTGTACGGTCCCAAGCTTCATAATGACTAAATTTTCCCTGTGTTTTTCACTAAATGTGACCCATCGCATCCATTTTTTTTAAACTAAGGGGAAATGTCCTGTTTTAAAATATATTGCGGAGTCATATTTATTCAGAAACAAAGGAAAAATTTAGTCATTATGAAGCTTGGGATCGTGCAAAGCATGGGCACTATCCCCTATATGAAACATCTTGAAAAAGATAAAGTTGTTCAAGGCTAGGATCGTTCGAAGGTAGCACGCTTTCCCCTACGTCATCTCGTAGATTTGTGAAAAAGTACAGGTATTTGATTGAAAGTACAATTTAATCTCACATAAATTCCAGCATCTTTGAAACTGGGCTTTTTTCTCCGAATTTTAAATAAAAATAGTCCTGGATATTATTTAGCTCCATAAGCTATTTGTGAAGTTAAAATACATCATGATAAAGCTCAATTTAAAGCTGAAAATAGGAGAAAAAGCTAGAGGGTGACATTAGCTCTGAAAAATATGACCGGTTTTAGTGTAAATTTTTTGCTGTTTTCGTACACATTTCACGAGATATCTCCAAAACTCGGGTTTCGCGAAGCATTTCTCGGACAATTGACGAGGGTTTCTCAATAGAGTTCCTCTATGGAACGTTGTGCCACCATATTATTATTATCTTAAACTTTCCACTTTTGCTCTGAGCGTCTTATATGGGAAACAGAGGAAACGTCATGCCCCTGGAAAATACCCAATCGCAAAGCTGTCCCACTTCCCTCTAGTTTTGAAAACATCGTTCAAACTGTGAGGTAAAAAATGTCAAAAATATCCCCCAAGCGTTCGAATTTAAAAGACTCTACTATATGGGAGACTGGAACAGAATTAGCCATGCATAGTATTAAACAGTGAGATTTTATAACTTGTCTTACAAGGTATACTACAGAAATCAATATTTATTCTAAATTAACACTTCCCTTTCTTTTCATTGAAGTATTTGTCATCACGATGCAAACAGTTTATTACAAATTATACGCAACAAAAAATTTCATTTTCTGGCTAATTCTGCCCCGCTCTCCCCTATTGTGGAAACGTTACTGAACCTTAGAAAGAGATTAGTAGTTTATAAGGCATTAAATAAACGAGCAGTAAAAAGTGAAATTTGGTCTGCAAAGAATTCGAAATGATCAGTAAAAATAAAAAAAAAAACAGGACAGTAAAAAGTTTAAAAAGATTAGTAAAAAAATTAAAAAAGAGCATTACTTTATTAAAAGCGGTCAGTAAAAAATGAAAAAGTGATCAGCAAAAAATGAAACATGATCAGTAAAAAGTAAAAAGTGATCAGTAAAACATGATCAGTTGATTGCTGATCAACTCGAATATTTTTACTGCTCATTTTTAATTTTTTTACTGACCATTTTTAATTATTTGAACAATTCGAATATATCTACTGATCAATTCGAAGTTTCTACTGACCAAATTTAACTTTTTACTGACAAAATTTTACTTTTTCCTAACAAAATTGAAAATTTTACTGATTATTTCGAATTATTTGCTGATCAAATTTAATTTTTTGCTGACCATGTTTGACTTTTTACTGACCATTTGTTTTTGCCGTAGTTTAAGGACCCAAATTTCAAACAGACTCAGACTGATAATCGAGAATATTTTAGCATGTAATATTTGGCAACAAAGTATTAGGTAAAGAAAATTTATGTAAAGGACTTTTAATCGATGATCCTAAGCCCTCAGTGTATCACAATTTGGGATAAATCTTTGCTGTCAAATTTTACAAGCTCAATATTCTCGACATTCTCGAGGATCAACCTAAATCCCGAGCCCAAACAGATCCCAGCCAATTCTCGAGAATATATAGCCCATAAAATTCAAGATTAAAGAATTATATCAAACTGTTATACCTAAACCGAGAGCTTAGCATCATTGATTAAAGATCCATTAGATAATATTTCCTGATATAATCATTTACTGTCAAATTTTATAGGCCAAATATTTTCGAATATCAGTGTGAGTCTATTCGCGCCTTAATTTTAAAATTATTATTTTACTTATTTTATGGTTTATTATGGACTTTTTTTTATTTAGAAATTATTGAGACTATTTTGTGAGTTATTATATTCATGATCAGCGCACAAAAACTTTTATTTTATAAACTTGTTGATCACATATTGTAGATCAGACCGGTGAAGGCCTTTCCTAAGTGCTAGAATTAAAAAAAAACAAGCTTACGAATAGCAGGGTAGGAAAGTCACCCACAATATGGTAACTGGTGTTAATCTTTTTTTTTTTTAATTTAGGAGAAAAAGCAAAAAGCCCTATTTTAAATGCGCCCCAATTCAAAGGTGTCCCACCCTCCCGTGTACTGAATTGAAATAATCAGATTTTTTCGGAAGATCTAAGGGCTTTCAAATTAAAAAATTCTAAATCAATTAGGATATTTTCCACGTATCTTTTTAATATTTGTGCTTAAAACGATTGGAAATATTAATAATCTGAAATTTTATAAAGTGGTTTTAGGACAGTCAATGGTGTACTGGTTAGGCAGAAGAAGGGTACCTACCTCTTACTTTTAAATGGAATTTGAATTTATCATAATGTAATTTAGCTTCAAAATTGGTTTGTGGAGCTCAATCATATCCTGTTAGAGTCCTATTCCTTTAAAAAATAGAAAAAATTCCATTTTAAAGGTGTCCTAATTTAAAATTAATCCACTTTCCTCTAATTGTGTTTAAAAAAATGTTCAAAGATTTGTCTATGTGAGACTTTGAAACCCTTAAGCGCTTTGTAAAACGAAATGTTTAATTTAAATCAAAATAAATTGTGTTAAACTGCTTTCTTCCTCAGTCCTGAAGAATGTACGCAATGGTATAAAATGTTTCTAAAGAGAATCATGTAAACACAAAAGGGAGGAAAAAAAAAACAATCAAAGAAATCTTCCCTGAAGGATGAGGGTAGAAGAGATTTCTCAGAGGACCATCCATCCTTATGTCTTTAGGGGCATATTTATATAAAGAGGACACCCTGTTGAATTTGATGATAATGAGAGGAAGCCGCTGATGGTGGAATTTTGGGCAAAATAGTGATTTTGTGGGGCTAACGGGCAATTATTTTAGTGACTTTGTCATTAGGGGTTACCCAAAATGTAGGTCAAGTGTGAGGTAACCTTCCAATTCTTGACTGCCTTGTAATTTAAACTCACTCTCATGACTTGAAGAATAATATCATTGGGACATTTCAACTTTAGGCTATAATTTTCTGCGTTCTCCATTTCTTGATTTTTGTTCATGATACAGAGGGCAAACAGGACAAATACTCTATGAGGGTTATTTATTCTTTCCCAATTTATAGCAAGACAAGTCATATTCCACTGACTCAGTATTAAATTAATAAAGTATGATTCTTTCATTTGAAACTAAATTTACAGTCTCTCTTTATCGCGTATATTGCGTAAAACCTTGATCGAAGGCAAACTTTTAGATAAATAAAAAATGAAAACTTTATTCGAAAAGCAAATTGAATTTCACAAGAGAAAGAAAAAAAAAACACAAGAGAAAATGAAAATAAAAGTGCAAAATCTCTCCCTCTCATCGAGTTAGCATCATAAATGTTGAGATTTTCTGTAAATTCAATTTTCTCATGTCTCCATTTGCAGTTGTCTTCTAAATCGCTATGGCTTATCTTTCGAATCCTGGTTCAAATGCATTTCTTTTTTTTTAAGCAAAAAAAAATGGGATATAAGCAAGTGTGAGAACTTTTTTTCACACTTGAAGGAATCAGGAAAAAAATACTTTTTCATGTGAAATCTTTACAAAATGCAATGTGTTGTACTGTAAACATATACAAAAAAGGTCTAGAAACAATTAAGCTTGAGGGAGACCTGGGTAGAATTAGTCAGGAGTAGAATTAGAGAGTGGGGCGTTATAGTTTTCCTTAGAAAGAATACTAAAAAAAAAACTACTATTTATTTAGAGTAATAAACTCTCGTACTATTCATTGAAATATTTATTAATCAGATTCAAGCATGTTTTTCACGAATTATAGGTAAAGAAAAATTTAATTTTTTGGCTAATTTTACCCCGGTTTCTCCTATTCATAGCCAAATAAATTCCTAACACTAGGCTCAGCATTCATTAGATATTACATCATGAAAATTGTTTATTTTTCCAAATAAAAAAATATTGTAATTCACTAAAGATATAAGAGGTCGTGCCAGAGGGCATGTACAAGTGTACACTCTCCAGAATCCTCTCTTGTGAAAATATTTGCTGAATGTGTATATTTAAGTAAAAGATTGCAATAAACTTTGGATCGTAGAAACTAAAGATATACTTGTAATGATACAATAAACCGTATCACCATTAGGGTACAAATAAAAATTTCACATAACTTTTCAACCTGTAAGATGGTGTTCCAAAATCGCAATTTTATTAACTCCTAAAATTTAAAACTTAAACGAAAACATATATTCCATATACAAAATGTGTGGCAAAGCGTCCCGGTTTTTGCGGTATACTCGAACTTTTGACTTTTAATAAAGTGCCACATTTGTCTAGATTAATAAAATGTTAATTCAGTTCAGTTCAAAGGAAAAGGATTATCTATATGAGTTCAAGTGTTTCGTAGAGATCATTTCAACGCGAAATATATTTTTTAATGTGGAAAAAGAAAACAGACTTCTTTTAATTGTAGGGGAGAGTAGGGCACCTTTAAATTGGGGCACTTTTGAAATAAGTAATTTTTCTCATATGTAAAAAAACACTGAGCCTAATCGTAATGTAATTTACCTACACAATTGTTTTATGAAGCTAAATTGTATCACGGTAATGCTCAGTTCCATTTAAAACTAAGAGAAAAAGGGAGTAGGGGAAGTGTGCCAAACTTCGGCCACTTTGAGTGTAATTTCGGCCATGCAAATAAATTAATTAAAATTATGTACGTAATCTTCGAATAGTTAATGAATTCATTTTGGTTTTAAATATTTATTCATTTTAGGATGTATTAACACAAAGACCTTTAAATTTTAGGTATAATTTGAATTTAAATTGCGTTGTAAAAACTCAGTGTGGAAAGAGTCGTACAAAAAATGTGAAAGATCGATTGTGTCTCTAGCAGTGTTGTGATTTATGGTGAAGTGCAGAAGGTTTTCCTTCGGTGTTTTTCATGAAAATTGATTGGTTTTCATTAAAGATTGTTTCTGTTTATGTTAATACTGAATCAATCTTTAAATTTCGGGTAAAATTTCCCAGCTGGATCCTGTATTTCGCGTAAAAAAGTATATACTTTATGAGCGTCTCTCCGGTGAGGTAGTGTTGCCTATTCCGGCAACATCCATTGCTTTTCTAAATTTCTTATTCATTTTATGTTTTTTTTTCAATTTCTTACTTCTCCAATGTCCATAGAAAAAACCATAGCTTCTATGAAAAAGATGATGTGGAAAAGGCCTTGGAAGAGTTTAGGAACGGCAAATTGCTACGGGAATCTGCGCGTAAATTTGAGATGCTACTCTTCAGGTCTTCAGGAAAAAATTACATGGAAGATCCCAGGGCTTGTGGGTCATATAAACGTATTAAAATAAATATTAAACTCGTTCCGTTTGACGTTTTGAAATTTTCTATCCGTGGCGTTACAAAAGGTGGTCAGAAAAAAGGTGGCCGGAATTTCACTCAAAGTGGCCGGTATACTACCCAAAGCAATGTCCATATTTTTATTAATTTTTCAATATTTTAGGAAGTGATTTAAAGAAAAAAAAGATGATAAAATAGTTTTCAAGGTTCCACACAACCCTCCCGGAAAGGAAGTAACAAAAAATATCAATATGAATTAAAATTATTGCATTTCAAACTTAGGACTTCGGTGCTTATATGCAACTATGCCGAAATGTAGCACACTTGCCCTATAGGAGAAATAGGAGTACCTCGATGGAAAATGAACTGAATTTAATATTTCAATAAAGAAAGAAAAAAGATAAAAATTTAGGGGAAATTGGGGATTTTTATTTCTAGACTACATGGACTATGACGAACATTTCTTCAGTGGACAAGCATCTGTATAGCATCTACGAATTCGTACAGGTCATCCTCTGAAATCCAACGTCTAAATAAAAAAAATCACAGTGTTCGGTACTATCCCATGTTTGGTGATCCCCCAGTGTCCCCTATTATCCATTTGAAATTTCATGAACTAAATTTAGTGATTATATAATGTGATATAAACAAAGTGATAAGAAACTATGTATAGGGGAGATCGCGGTAGGGTTAGCCACCAAATGAAATTTTTGATTGCGTATAATTTGCACTAAAAATGTTTGTAGGGGAAAGTGCCCATGCTTGATACCATTGGAAGCATCGTAATGACTAAATTTTCTATGTTTTACAATATATATGTGTCATCGCAACCATATTTTAAAAACTATGGGAGAGTTGCCAGTTTTTAAAATATATTGCGGAGTCACGTTTATTGAGAAACATAGGAAAAATTTAGTCATTACGAAGCTTCCAATGGTATCAAGCATGGGCACTTTCCCCTATTTTGTATAAGGCTGATAAATCATCAGTTGGATCAGCAATTGTCGTAACTTTCTCATCGCCCCATCAGCACTTCTTCTAACAAAATAAAAATACACACACTATAACATCAGCTGCTGATGAGGTAATGAGGAAGTTAAGAGAATTGCTGATTCAACTGACGAAATATTTCAATGAATAGTAAGGGAAGTATATATTTAGAATAAACAGTGGTTTGCTCAATATCCCTTCGAAGGCAAACTATAAGATAACACTATCTAATACTATATGTGGCTAATTCTACCCCGGTCTCCCCTATATCTACATTTAATTCACACATCATCACAATTTATGTGTATCACACTGCAATATTTTATTTTATTTTACCCTAAGCATGAATCAATAAATAGTTATTACCACTAATAAAACGTATTAAAATATTCATTGAGTGATTTATTTTATCATTTTGAAGATAGAAAAATTAATTATAAACTACACTGTATTAATTTAAATGATACAATCACTCGTTTTAGATAATAAGTTTGGTAAATAAACAATGATAATGATAAATTTTCCATACAAGTGGATAATAACTAACAAAAGGATAATAAATTTTGTATACGAATTCAAGATAGATAATAAACATTTATTTTAAAGTATTTATCACCTAATGCATATTTAATTAATTCAAATACAAATAAATCTCAGAATTAATTTGGTTTTTTGGGATCTCGTACTGCAATCAGTAAAAGCATCAGGGGTGGTGAGATCTCTTACTCGACTCTTATACGGCCTTCAGATCTAAGGCTTAGCCATATGGCTTAACTGACCTAATTTTTAATGTTCTTAATCAATTAAGCAGTTAATTAGGATGAATTTAAATTAGGATTTGATTTTTAAGGACAAATAACTTATTAGATTTTGATAAAGTAAGAAAATTTGTTCTTCTTTAGGATTTTGAGACATTCATGAACTGGGCTAAATCTCTAGACTGAGAACTGTCTTAGTGCTGTGAGCTCAAGTCCCGCCCGGTGCACGGAACTGATTGTCTGGAATAAGGTATTTTCACACACGACGAAACATAACGAGATACACTGTTTTTACAGAAAACATCGGGAGCGTGGAAGAAACATTCACATCCCCGGGAGATGCTTCCTGGGGATTTAAAATGGATTCTTCCATCATGGGATATGACATTGTCAAATGATTGCCTTGTAATATGAATATTTTATTTTGATATGTAATAGTTGTGGTTTTCTACTGAGATAACTGGTAACTATTGTGTATAAAATAAAACATTTTACCTTTAAACATTCTGACTTTCCAATTTATCTTTAGAAATCAATTTTTACATTTTGTATTTCTACTTTTTCAACGACCTAGAAATATTTTCTTTCTTAGACAGTAAAATAAAACAGTATCACCTTTATACATAAAAATTCGAGACACATTGTGTTAAGGCCATTCAATGTTGTTGAAAAATTTTCTCTCGTTTATTCACCGTATATTGTCTCTAAAGGCAAATAAATTTCATGAGGAGTGCACGAAAATTCAGCGGAAAACTATTTCGAATTTATTGTCCCAGGTGACGAACTGATGAAAAAACTTCAGATACGTGTAAAATTTATACCTTTTTCAACAAATTGACCGAATATTTATTTGTTGGCCTTCATAAATCACAAGCATTCAATGGAATTTATCATCGCGACGTCACGCTATAAAGGATATTGGAACATTATGTCCAACAAGATTTAATTGAACTTGCAAAATGACACAGTACCATTAATAATAGCATCAGAAGGAATTTTTAATTAAAATATAATTGAACAAATTAGACATTTCTTGTGCTGAATCGACAAAAGAAAATGCTCGTTAAGCGGATGGAATTAATATAAAATTATGGCGTAAAAGATATCATTGCAAAAAATATAGCGTAGGAGAGAGAGGACTGAAGAAAATTTCTCGTAAAATATTGTTGAGTATTCACTGGTCATTTGATAAAACATTATTATTTAGACATAATTAGAACATTGTTAGATGAGACATTTTTAAAGCGGAAAAGATAAACGTTCTTAATTTAATTTCTCATGCTAGAGCGAAAGAATTTCTGGATTGTTTTTCTAGGGGAGAATAGGGCCATTTTGCGGAGAGACATTTTCAAATTTTGTATATTTTCCATATCTTTTTGTAAAAAACGGGATAGTCGTATCTAAGCACCAAGTATACTGATATCAATTATTTCGAGACACTTCATTTTATAAATCATTTTACAAACATTTTTAACACATTATTAAAGATATAGTCATTTAAATCTATTCTAGTAAGGGAAACTGGGGCAGTACTATACATGGGGTAGTTGTAAACATTTATTTTTATGTCCACAATATTTGTTATATCGACCCTTTTTCAGAGGACAAAAGGATCTCTATTGCATCTATGACTTCATATAAGTCTCATCCTCTGAAGCCTTATTAACTAACTAAAAAAAATCTCAGTGTTTGAACCCCATGTTTAGTACTGCCCCATAGTTTCCTCTACATTTGGTGGTAAAATCACTTCAATCCAGTAATAGTATCACTAAAAAAATCGATCCAAATTGGGTTTATAGTTAAGCATTAATAACAAAATGGAAAATTTTTTGTGAAAACTGAAACTAATGAATGACTACAATTCTCATTTCCTAAAACTTCATATCTCAAAACAATTTTCTGCACTGAAAATTGAAACAATTAGTGTGTAATAATTTTTTATAGCATATAAGAATGCACGACTTTGAGCATTCCAACAACCTGAGAAACTCTTTGGAAAAGAAATTCTTTCTCGATTAGCACATGAAAGTGGGAAAAATAAGATTTTAAGAGAGTTTGGAGTGGTATTTTAGAAGACTGTAATTGACTGTCGTCATTTGCTTCATTACATTTACTGTTATTGCCATGTAATGCCCTTCGTGCAGGTGAAGGACTCAATGGAACAGAAAGAACAACATCATGAGGAAATTATATCTCGTCACGATGGGAAATATTTAGTGGTGGTGCTTTTGCGGGCAAGGAAAAAAGCAACAGAAGAAGGATAGGGGAAGTCAAAAGCCCACCCCGGAAGCTTTTCCTTCCCCAATAATATGACTATCGTCTCTGTTAATTAATTTCTTTGCACCCCACCGTGACGAAGTCTGCACTGGGGTTAAGAATGAGGCCATGATTTTTAAATACTCTAAATAACACAGATTGTACCCATGGAACATTACATAGTACCACGAAATATGGCGAAATAAAAGAGTGATAAATGGCACTATGAACCGCCAAGCTGTAAATCAATATTTTTCTTTTTTCAAATTTTACCCACCAGCAAATTCTTCTTAATAGTGGGGTGTACTGAATATGGCACGAAGAAAGATTTTCCTGAAAAGGGCAACTCATTTGGTTTCATTTTTTCATACAATAATATAAGAACTTTTTTTTAACTTGAATATAGTTCATACACGCTTGACATAGTCTAAAAAATATTAGCTGCATGAAATTGTCTCATCTTTAGCCTTCTGTAACTCAATATCTCAATTCATAAGAACTTTAAATTAAAATATTTATAGGGGAAAGTGGTCTCTTTTTGAATGCGTCAGTTTTTGAATACTTAATTTATTTTCAATTCGCCTAAACAAAAATCGATCAAAGAAAATAGGCTAACCGGTTGGCAGATCTCGAACAAAAAGTGCTAACCAAATATATCCCAAATAGCAATTTGGAGTAAGATTACCGTTGGATGTAGGTATTCTGGATTCCAAAATCGGGTTCTATGACGGTCGTCAGAGAGTCGAATGACGGAAAGTAGAGAATAATATGACGGTAATTACGGAAGTCATTTATAGTCATAATAACTCTGAGATTACTCGCTCACGACTAAAATATGACGCCAATTTCCAGTAACTTTCAGTGTCCCTATAAAAAATGTTCTCCTCACTGGGTATATCTGAGGGGAAATTTCACTTGTCAAATGGCAAATAGAACTATTCAGTGCTGTTAATTCGCAAAGTAGTTGATATTTTCGCGTGTTTTCTCACGAATATTATAGTGTGCATTGGGAGGAAAAGCTCCCCCAGTAGAGATGTGTGTTGTGATTCGAAAAAGTACAGTGCCGACAAGAATTAAGTGAAAATTGGGCAATTTTTTGCATGATAAACACACAAACATTTTTTTTGTAAAATGAAATTTTGTTGTTTAGGATTTTGTGTTGAAAAGACCTATTTAGTGAAAATTTTAAAAGATGTTTTTGTGTTGTTGCTATCCAGTTGGAAAATTTTCGACATGTCGGATGGCTCATTCAGCAATAGTCGAATGGCAAAAATCTTCGCAAATATGAGTAGTAAATTAGGGATAAATTGGAGAAATTTACATAAAACGTAGCAGAAAATATGAAGAATTGTTGAGAAAATAGTGTCTACGGTGGTAGTGCAATACAAAGTTGTGAAGTGCACTTGACGTCTTCATTCAAAGTGCGTACGTCGATTTCGTACCTATGCGGTAGAGAAGGACGCCAAAACATTGTTTTTGGCGCGTGATTTTTTTGTACGGAATAAGACCATCGTTTGGAGTCACTTTGGTTACTGCATGGCAGAGTAAACTTTAGAACCGTAAAATAACTATTATATTACTAATTCAATCTTGGGTAATGCTGTGACCAAAATACGACGCGAAGACGACTAATTTTCCAATTAGGAGTGATCTTTTTGACTATTTCTTGTATACCAAATACCAGTCATTTTTGAGTCAGAGTAATTTTTTGCGGATTGGGTATAGAAATGATATTCCCTCATAAGTGTTGTTTCAAGGTTAGCAAATTTCAGCTGAAAATACATATGCTTTCAGTTGAACTGAGATACGTTAGCATTTGGTGCTCGCTGGGTATGTTTTATAGAATAGATTTTTTTGTTTTGAGATACAAGAGATGAATTCAAATGCTCAATTCTTTTTCAATTCTTTTTCAATTCAATTCAATTCAGTTTATTTAATTAAAATAGGACAAACTGTCCCTTATACAAAAGTAGCCTCATGTGGTTATCCTTGTTCAAAGTGTTTCAGAGTATAACAATGTGGCACATGGAGACACAAGACCAGGAGAAAGCTCCAGCAACCACAAGCTCTGCAAGATAGCGCGATCTACCAGACGAAAGAATATTGGACATGAAATCTATAATAGGGGTATCGACGGTATCGAGATAATCAGGTAGTGGAAGATCGAGAATGGAGTCGATAAATGCAGAAAGACGATCACATTTACGAAATTCGAAGACATAGGGTAAAGTGATATAAGTTGGACAATAGTACAAGTTGAACAATGGTACAAGTTGGACAGGGCTTTTTTTTCTTGATAAATTTAGTACTTCATTTTTATTTGTATATTTTTAATGCTTTAGTTTTATAATTTGATTCCTTGTGCTTAAAAACAAATTTTGTACTGTATTTATCAAGAAAAAAGCCATGTCCAACTTGTACCGGTGAATTGTCCAACTTGAAACACTATGTCCAACCTGTATCACTTTACCCTACTACAAATATGAGATACAGTAGACTCTCTCAAATTCGGGAAATTGGAACCGAATTAGAGAAAAATTCGGGCGTCAAATTGTTTGAAGTGCAACGATTTTTTCTTCATCTGCATAGTCATATTGAGTTTATAAGCTCATTGCTATTATAAATGTGATGAAAACCTTTTAATAATGCAAAATTTGATTGCTTCATTTGATAATCATAATCGAACTTGAAAAATGTCAACAAAGTTTTTTTTTTCAAATTCAACTGCCGCCCGAATTAAAAAGTAGCCCAATCTTAAAAGAGCCGAATTAGCGAGAGTCTACTGTAAATGCTAGTTTCAGATGATTTTGATCCTTATCGTGTGTTCGAAAGAATAATTCACACCCATAGGTAAAGGAGGGCACGATCAGCACCCTAACCAATAGTAACATAGTGTTTCGGGGCGTAAATGACTGGATCAGGGTAAAGTGAGGTAATTTGGAACCATTTACAATTTGGGACATTTGAGATTTTCTCACTGTTTTAGAGATTCAAAAGGAAGATAAGCTGTTTCTGCTCTTCGTACTCGTATTTTTCTTCTATTTCGCCGTCTTTGTTTTCTCTTTGCTTATATGAAACAGTGAGAAAGTCTCAAATGTCCCAAATTATAAATGGTTCCAAATTACCTCACTATACCCTAATTGGCGCCTGAGACTTTTTGGCATTAAAGAAAAGATCATTGCCGCCTAGACCCAGAAAATGATTATCTCCAAATCAATTGCGAAAAATTAATTTTTCTCAATTTTTGAAATTGTGTAAAATTTCAAAATCTTTTTTGATGTTCTTTTTATGAATAAACTTAATATGCTTGTCGTTAGTCGAGTGCGAAAAAAATTCTGAATAATTATTGATGCCTTATAGAAATACCGCTTTATTTCTTTTTGATGATGACAAAACGTTTTAGATGCTAAATAAACTTTTGCCAACAGGTACGAAAGTTCAAAAGTTAATTTAAAGTTCATATAATGTCACAATTTGTCAAAACTTTCGAGAATTGATGATGGTTTGACATCCATGTAACAATGTAAACTTGTTTTGTATATTTTCTATGACACAGGTATCCTGTCAAAGAACTCGTTATTTTCGTTAAGAGGGGTTGACGGCTATATGTCAGCATATTTTTTTTACATATCCATTGGAACTAAACTTTTTAGATTTAGATATATCTTTTTATTTTTGTGTCTCTCAAACCAAATTTAATGCATATGATATTTTTCCATTGAAAGGAAATCCAAAAACTCTGTCTAAAACCATTAATCAAAGCATTAGTCAGAAAAGTAAGCTTTTAATCCGAATTTCCATTACATAATCTTGTCAGATTTAATTAGAATTTATAATTCTACAGCAAAAACATGCGTCAGAGCTAACTCTATTGATATGTTTTTTAAAACATAAGTGCGCCCTAAGCGATGGTCTATTGAATTCCATAATGCTATTATGTTAAACATACGGCTACCCACCACCAAAAATGATATCTGACGGATGAGGGTTGGCTAATCTGGGTCAAATCACTGTCAGTTGAATGGTGGTACATACACAGGTTGGGAATTTAAATTCCTCCCTATATCCACATCCCCCTTAAAGCCTTCATTTCCTGCCACAGAATTGAATGGGGGATAGGGCGAACTACAATTTTACAAAATGATGGGCGATACAATGAACATTCTCGTTTAGCATTTTCATGAGGATAATCTCTGTGTATTCTCCCTAGTCGCCCCTTTCAAATGGGACCAAAAAGTGCTTTACATTTAAATCAACTTAATAAAAAATTGTCTCTCCAACTACATGAATTTTTCAATTTTTGTAAACTGATTGCTCCTGCAACGTATAGAAAATTTATCCAGGAAATTTAATTTGTATTTCAGAAAAATAATCGTAAAACATAAAACAAAAGTACCTAAAATGATTGAATTTGAATAATAAAATATGTTAAAATAAAAAAAAAGCCGTTGTGATCCACGAATCTGTGGAATATCTATTTAACTTTAAAATTTAGCAATAAACTTAGAAAATAGAGCGAAAGCGAAGTGTTTTATCTATTTCCTAGTTAATGAATTACAACTCTTTAACCTTATATAAGTTTTCTTTGAGGGAATTATCACAAAAAACACTAGGGTTTTAAAATGATTTACAGGAGTTACATTAATTGTTGCTAATATGCATTCAAAAGTACATTTTTTTATTACTCCCTCTGTCCCAATAAAACGTACTAGGAAACGTATTAACTGATGTTTAATAAAGTCGGATCTGGCTTTGAAAAAATGGTTTAAATAGACCTAACCTAAATAGTAATAGACAAAGATTAATTAATGAATTTAAGAAAACATGTTGGCTAAAACTATATAAGTAGCTCTAGCTAAAAGGAGCCTTATTTGCTTGAAAAATTTTAGTAGGGGAGACTAGGGCAAAAAGTCACAAAACGGATATTTTATTTTTTACAAGCTACTCGAGCGCTTCAAAAATTTATAAGTACCGCAGTTTTATAGGAAATTTACCGCTCTACAACTTTGTGAAAGTAATATTCCTCTATTTTGCAAGGAAATACGTTTATCGAGCCGATTTGTAAAAGGTAATTTTGTGACCATTCTCAAAAATGCTGGGGCAAATAGTACCAGGCATAGGATATTATCATATTTTGATTCGCTTTATTACAGGCTTCCGCAAATTTGAAAAAAATCCTAGAGGACATATTTTCATAGGAAAGTTATTCTTCTACAGCTTTGTAAAATAGCATTTTCTCTGTGAGAAAAGTGAGAAAACGAGAAAAGCGCTTTTCAAGCTATTTTAGAAAAAAAACACACAAAAGACTGCAAATCGTTTGACCAATGCAAACAACAAGCGGCGATACATGATAATGACGTTTCTTTTCGCCGTGAGACATCAGAAATTGCTTCGCTTTTTTTGTTACTTTTTGCTCTATACCTTTTGTTACTTTTTACCCCAAGTGGCCATTTTTAATAAAATGATTTCTGGAGAAAAGAATTTTTGTGAAATTCTAAAATAGATAGGTGATTCGTATTCAAAGAATCCAAATTATTTAGAAAATATTCACTAGTGCATCAATTTTGGAAAATAAGTAGGTAATAATTGTTATCTCCTGCAAGGAAAATATTTCAAAAATAGTACTAAAAATTTCGATATTTTTTTATTTACTAAATTCCTTGTTCGAATTCTAAGAAACTTACGACATTGAAGAAGGTCTATGGAGGCTATCTTTAGAAAAAAAATTGAGCCGCTATCTTTTTTACCCTGAAAGATATTGAATTTTGAATTTTTCGATTTGTGACTTTTTGCCCCAGTCTCCCCTAATGTCTTTAGATTTTCAGGATTTACATATGAATATTATTAAAATAACCTATACGTAAATTTATCTTAACTTTTTATTGCTAGAGAAAATTATCAATATTCAAGTGGAAAATTTAAGTTTTAAGAATTTATATTGAAGGAATTATTTATTTTAGGTCAAATTTTTACACTCTTAAATTTATTATAAAACAGATGATGTTTAGAAAATAATTCGGAACATAATTTATTTGTAATACGATCCGTTCATTTATAAATTGACGATTTAGTTTTGCATGTTTGCATATAAAATAAGGTGACAATTTCCCATTGATTGCCATAGATCAGTTATATTGCAATTTATGCTGATTGTTTATGTATCAGTTATTAGCAACATAAGGTGGGTATGTATATCGATGGCTTCACAAATTAATTTTCCCTCTCCATTTTCTGTATATTTATGGTAGGAGAAGGCTTTCAGGTTTCGCACATAATCTGGCTTCGAACATTTCATATTTTCCCCGTATTCTTTTAATGGATATGATCTGATTTTTTTCAGGAAATGGATGACTTATCTATTAAAATATGCCATGGAAAATAATATGGAATATTTGAAGCCAAAACGTGTGCGGACTTGAAAGCCTTCCCCTACTAAGAATTTTCATATTAATCAACAGGGAAAATTTGGAAATGAACCCAATTAATAGCCTTTTCAGTTTTCTATATTAATTGCATAAGAAGTAAAAGTAAGTTTTTAAAATATTTAAACGCTGTCTTATTAGGGGGAGCTGGTGCTACTTTGAGCAGTGGGGTTACATTGATATAAGTTTTTTCGCATATTTGTAAAGGAAACTGAGCTGATTGTAAGGTCTAGCTTTCCTTATAAATATGCGAAAAAATCGTATATCAATATAGCCACACAGCTCAAAGTAACCCCACCTCCCTCTATTATCAATAGAGTTCTAGAGCTCCGAAATAAACCCTCTTATTAGAAAAGTTATTTATGAGTGCGATGCACTTGAGATAAATTCTCCATTTCCTCAATTTCCTGATGAGCCGCCGCATATAAATTAAAAAAAATTCCGGATTGCAAATACCCTAAAATCGCGAAAATTTTGTTCTCTGTCAGCAATGAGTTATCAACAACCCTCTTCCCCAAAAGGATGGAATAGCCCCTATTCAAGTAGTTTTATGAGCTTTCCAAATAAAAGCATCAACATGTTGTATTATAAAGAGTAAAATAGAGGAAATTATTGCAATATCTATTGAAAAAACAAGCAGATCTCTAAACATTTTATGCTCATATTCATTAAAAATTCAGGATGATATTTGCATTGCTATTAAACTGCAAATCTGGTATAATTATAGTACTCCTGAATGAATTTTGTATATTGTTGGAGATTAAATTCTGCCTGAAAGTTTGAGATTAGCTTTATTTTATTTCATATTTTTGATATTTATTTTTGACGTCAACTTTATTTAATTATGATAGAAACATGACAAAAGCATAATGCCCAGCCGCACAATAACTTTTGTTTGCAAATATGCTTTCAAAATTGTCTATGAGTGTGAACGAGATGACTTGATCGAGATCTCACTCACTCTCATTAAAATGTCAGAAACTTGTTTACAAAATAAAGGTTATTGTGCGTTGGGCATAATAACAGATATTAAGTATAAGAAGCTTTTAATAATTTCTTTTAGAAAAGGAATGGCAAAATATCCAGGTTTTGCGGAATATTCGAACTCATGAAATTGTGTAGTAGGTCAAACACATAAAAGGAACTGGTGCAGTAATAAACATATTGTTTTATGTTTTAACAGTTTTAAACACTGCAGGTTTTTCATTAGTTAAAACAGTCAGTAATGTGAGTCAGTAATAACCTTTCAAGGAGAAAAGCTATTCCAAAGCCAAGCCAAACCTATTCAATAATCGATCGGAAGTCTAAAAGTTCACATATTCGTCGTTTAAGCGCTGGCTGTACTTCCGTTTCGAAATTTCAGAATTCTTGACACTTCAAACGTCCGCAACAGTGTGTAAACATTTGCTGCAAAAAGTTAAGTTTTTTGAAATTTCACGATGATAGAACTTTTGAATTTAGATTTCGTTAAAAAATGACCTTATGAAATTATTCAGTTTTGTGCAACTCGTCGGTTTAAATTTTCGAACTTCAAGTGCGTTTTTAGGTAAGATCTCTTTGGTATACCTTTGAATCGACTGGAGAAAGAGCTCTCAAACTCAAATCGGGAAGGTAAATTAATGAACGTATAAGGAATACGTAAATATTGAAAGATATAGCGATACATGTCTAGTGAACTTATACTTATTTACCTGATTCTTAGTCAACATAGACTAATTAGTTTAGAAAACAAAATCATATTTTCCTAAAATTGAGACATATCGTATGTCATTTGTAAGTTCGGATTGATCTTACTAAAAAAGGATTAATGCCCAGTACACAATAACTTTTGTTTGTAAACATGTTTTCAAAATTTCCTTTGAGATAGAGCGAGATGACTAGATCTAGATCTCACTCACTCTCATTGAAATGTCAAAAACATGTTTACTAAACAAAAGTTATTGTGCGTTGGGCATAATGCACTAGTCATTGTTTTTATTCAATAATAAAGCTTTTCGGAAAATATTAAGTGAATAACTGAATTTTAAAAAGAAGCTGTACGACTGATCGTATGTCCACAGTCTATAACTACACCTTATATTCGTGATTGGTTACACTTTACAAAATTTTGGACTTGATTTCCAGCATATAAATCGAAATTAAATTAAAATATACTACTCTGAAACTCTCGTTTTGAGTTCTAGCAATAATGCAATGAAATAAATATCATTATTGCATTATATTATACCAATTTACAATTTTCAACATAACCCCAATTAAATGCATAATAAGATGAATATGAAATAAAAATCAATTGAATTCATCAATACTTCCTATTTGAATAATTTCCTATATAATTATGTACTTTGTACAGATATTGCAGAGGCAGAGGTCGTTTTCAGATATAATTTCTCATCGATAATAGGAAAAAATGACTAGGCGAAGGCGATATATGAAATATTTTCTGAAAAAAAAACATCAATCATTTCCATTTAGTTCTGCCGAAATCAGAGTAAGAAATCCATGGCAGAGAATCATCTCTCTTGAAATGATGAACGATGAACTCAATTCCCATTTTCCCTCTCTCAAACTTATTTAATACAACAGCAATTTGTAATAATTTGACACGATTGGCATGATCAATCAAAAGGGTTTGTAAAAGATTGAAGTGAAGTATATGTATAATCCAATGAAAGAAACCACAGGACAAGAGCTTTATCACCCAAAATGCCTAGTTCATGGCTTATTCTCTTCCATGTGGAAAATCTACTCTACTTTATACAGTATGCAGATAATCTGGGGAAAATGATGTGATAAGCTCTGAATAAATTCTTACAAAGTAGCTTCTTGTGCCACTAAAGTAGCATTAAATGTAAGAAATTCCAAGATATCTAGGAGTATCTCTTGAAGCAATAAATTCAGTATGCAATGTTCATGCCAGAAAAAAAAACTTTGGGGATTGTGGGATTATGCTTGTTATCTTAAAATTCTTATGTACATTATATACAGTCTATCCCATCTGCATATACATGTGTATAACTATAGTTGCATTGCATAATATTAACTAATATATATTTTGAGATAATATTATCTCTACAACTTTTCGAGAGATAAAATTAACGTTGGAAAATTAGTATGTTGATCGGGTAATTTGTTGTTATTGTTTTTTTTAAGAACATAGAATCTAATTAACATAATATTTACAACAGTTGTGAACAAAGAGCATTTTAGAATGGAGAATGGAACTTTTATAAGCTGAAGTTCTTTAAAAAATTTACTAAGAAATTCGAATTTTGAAATAGTGTGTGAATTAAAATAAATGATTACCCCAATCAATTGGATTGAATAATTTAGTTCAATTGTCCATTATCGTACCCTTGATCGTATCTTAATTTATATTGTATCACCACTGACTTATCCTTTGTTATGATTTACAAAAGATGATTTTTTTGACCAATGTACTCCTAAGTGAACACGAAACGTCTGAAAATCTTATCAACAACATTAAAGGTTTAGCACATAGGGGAAATGGGGCACCTTAGAAAGTGGGGTACCTTTAAAATCAAGATTTTCCACTTATTTTTAAATTGAATTGAGCCTTATCGTGATATAATTTAACTGCACAAACAGATTGAGAAGATAAATTAGATTAGGATATGGCTCAGTTCCACTTAAACATAGGAGAAAGATCCCAAAGGTGCCCCATTTTCAAAGGTGCCCCACTTCCCCCTAGGTCTGTGGACTGCAATGGAACTCCTAATTATAAGGCCCAATTACCAGTGTTACGGCATTAGTTCTAGAATTGTCTGAAGGTATTAAGGCCCAAATAGACTCAAGTTAATCCTAGAGAATATTTCGCCTGGAAAATTTGGTAATAAAAGATTAGATAAAGGAATATTATGCAAAGGATTTGTAATCGATGATCTATGATGTATGATAATTTAGGATAAATCGTTCATTACTAATTAATTTTACAGGCTAATTATTCCCGATGATCAGCCCGGGCCTATTTAGGCCCTTATGTGCTGAACACATCTACGTCTTAAGCCGAAAGATGGCTTAGCGTAATTATAATCGACGAGGTGGGGATTACAGAAATTGTCGGGAAATACAATTCACTCAGGGAAAAATCTTCAACTTTTTCCAGAGCTTTCGGCTCGGTCTCCAAGCCTTCATCAGTGGTTGGAGCAAAAAGAAAAGAGCCATGCTTTTGTATGTATTTGTATAGCCTTAAATAGGAACAGTATTGTGTCTTTAGGCATGAAATAAACTTCAAATTGAATTAAACTGAATTCTTTATTCATCAATTCAGTGAATAAGTAAATTCAGTAATCAGTTTTTCAATAATGGTTATACTACATTTCCATCAGTTTTCCACTAAGCCGTCCCTCGGCTTAAGCCGTAAGTCTGTCTAGGACATTACGTTTATTAACTTTATCTCCGTTAGATTTCACTTGCATATCAGAAAAAGTAGTAAACGATCTGAGAGTTCTTAAGAAAAGTGGTCAAAGGCGAAGTGTGAATCTACCATCCTTTGCCCTTGTTCAAGGATCCTCTCTCTCGTTTGCACATGCGTATATTCTTACTAGTCTTCGTATAATCACTAGCAAACTTTCTCTCTTTCGTCCGTCTCCTAGTTAGTCTTGCTCTATCAGCGATCATCGTTAAAGCTCAGGAGTATCAAACCCTAATTCATTAATGCGTGCATGTGGGAGGGATGTGGTCATGCTATGATGTTATTACATCATAACACACAGGGGTAAACTATCTCTATAGATAGATATAGATGTTATCAAAAATTGCCTAAAGATTAAATGCACGCTTAATACGGTATGTCTCGGGTATATATATTTCACTAATAGAACGAATAAGAACATCATTCCCTTAACCCTTTATTAACGACGAGACACTTTTTACGGACCGAAAATCAACAATAAAAATTAAACCGATAAACAAAATTTCTGAAACGTTTTACATCTAACTTTGGAAAGTTCAACAGAGTCTGATTCGGTGCATTTTTTACCTCTATATGCAAGAGGGACAACACTAGCCCGATACTTTAAGTAATTTTTCTAACAATAACAATGAATAATACTTTTCAGTTTAATGGAAAATATTACGTATGAGTAATGTAGATTTTATTCCCAAAAGGGTTTTGATTAAAAAAATTGAAAGTATAAAAAATAATTAAAATTATTTCTCAATATGAGAATTTAAAAATTCGTCATTTTTAAGCTTAAATATTTAGTATATAGCAAATAACTGGAGACTGGCAAAAAATATCCAAGAGTCCTTCAACCTTCTGCCTTGCAATTACGTACAAAAATAAGAAAAAAATAACTTTAGGTAGGGGAAAGGCTCATAATTTTGTCCAGTTTCTTATTTTGGACACTTTGAGGATAAAATTGGACACTAAAAATAAATTGATTAAAATGATGGATTTTTATTCCAATATTTGATGAATAATGAATTCTATCTAAATATTTGTTCTTTTTGGAAGATTTTAACACTAAAGACGTTAAAATTTGAATATGATTTGAGTTGAAATTGCTTTGTTGAACATTCAGTGTGAGCAATTGCTTACGAGAAATATGACAGAACTTCGTGTTTACTTCAGTCTTATTTAGCTGCGGTGAAGTACAAACAATGTTTCTTCGCTTTTTTTGAGTGATATTATTGAATATTCATTGAAAATTGTGTTGATTCACGTTAGTGGTGATTTATACATTTGACCTGAAGTGAGATTTGCCTTGTGAATTAGATTTTTCGTGTGAAAAATGGAAAATTTTTTAAGACATTAACCAGTGAGGTGATACTTCTTATTTTGGACAGGTGTTTTTCTCACAAAATTTAGTGAAGTTTTAGCTTTTGGGATGACTGGGCTGGACAAATGCCTGGAGAAACAAAGGAGCATCATCTCTACGAAAGAGATGTAGCGAGAAATGCCTTGAAAAGTTCCCGGAAAGGGCAGGGAATGAGCGAATCCGCACGTACTTGGAGTATCGAAGTCAACTCACTTTAATTAATGAAATGGAAAGTTTCCGGGCTTCTTGTAACATTCTACGTTTCCCTTACATGAACAGGAAGAGGACTTGGTAAGATTGGTTCATGAAATGAAGAGCAATGGGCATCCTGTTGAGGCGGATTAGCTGTCCAAATTTACAGCCAAGTTGTCCAAATTAATAACCAAGTTGTCCAAAATAAGAGTCAAATTCACCTCTACATATCCAATCATTTTTAAACGTATTAAGACTAATTTTAGTAAAAACAAAGCCGATAAACAGCTTGCCAAGTTCCTAAGCAACCCTTCTGACAAGAGAGTAACGAAAAAAGCCAATTAGTATTCAAAATATCGTACTTCAAACTTAGTACATAGATGCTTATAAGCAGACTGTCCAAAATTAATAGCACTTACCCTAGTCAGGAAAAATTATTTTCTTTATGGGACACCGGTGTTCCAATCGTCCTTAAAGGGTTAAAACGTTTTCAAATGAAATTTGAAAGTAATCACCAGGTAGACACAGAGTTATATGAGTACAATCATCTCTATTTCAAAATGTCGACAGTTTAGTCAGTTGTAGAGCAAAAACGAATGAAATTAGAGCTTGTGGATAAACATTCTCTTTTATCTTATACGTTTTTCCTTTCGTAATGGAAAAAAACATAGGACGAAATTGTAAAACGATTCTTTATGGCATTTTTATCACACATTCCATAAAGTCTCCTCATTCTTACTATATTGTTTGAATGTTGAAAAACTCTTACTTCTCTTTTCATCTACATACACGGTAGTATATTGCATAAATGGAAAAATAAAGAGAGTTGCTTCTCTTATTCCATATTCACCAGGTAAAAAAATGAAAAGGTTGTTTCTGTTTCACTTATTTCAATAGAACTTAAATTCAATAAAGACCAAAAGAGCTAAAAGGAAGTGAAGTGAATATTGTAATTGGTTTCAACAGATGTTTTTACTGGGTAGTAGAAATAAAATCATTGTCAAAAAAAAAACTTAGTAAAAACTTAGTTAAAAATTTAATAGTTTCACACTCAACAACGAATGATTAATTACCAACTCTTGAGGATAATATCATTCCGTTTTCTTTTGAGAATTGCGTTGGGTGGTTTAAGTAAAAAACGTAGTGAAACGGTATAAAGAAGATAGTGAAATTAATAGTGAAACTTTTTGCTGGGATATATCAAATTTACAGATTAATACTTTTGTAATTAGTATATGCGGAGATTGGAATTTAAATGTTTTTGCATTTAGTGAAAACATAAATGATATAATTTTATCACTTCTGAAAATACCATAATTTCGCAGCTGGTCATCTGGCTGATGATTATAATTATAATGTTTGCTACTATAGTCAGCTAAAAGAGAATGCACAGCACAGGCAATTAGTCTTCTGTGTTAAATTAATTACGTAATCATGTTCAGCATGTCATAGTCAATTCCCCACAATATTGAAATTCCCATAGTGGAAAATAGGTGAGAAGGAGACTGAATCAAATATAAACAACATTTTGCTAATATTTACACACCTTCAACCCCAAACTGCCACACGTCTTTATGTCACCCACTGTGCCATATTATTCAAACCAAAATATTGATTAATCTAAATCGAAAATGACCCAGTATACAATGCATTTTACAGATAATCATGCATTATATGTACACGCGTGGCTGGTTCACTTTTTACATTTTAAATAATAATATTGTTTACTTTAAAGGTTGTGTATCAAATTCTGTTTTCTGCAATATTTGAGGGAGATTCTTTACAATCTCATTTTCTACTGAATTAAGATTCCTGAAATAATTATGTGGACAAAAACATCATTGTCCTTATTTTTATTTAGTAAAGATCCCTAATAAATATTCATAATAATTCGTAAACTTGGAATCTGTGTCTTCAAATTGGCCTCAAATTTTTACAAACTGTTACAATAATAGTAGTGGCTCGAAAATCACAGTTCATATTTGCTAAAAAAAGTGAAATATTCATAAAATCAAGCACAATAGGGAAATGTAGGCATGGTTCGCACAGAGTGAATCTTCAAACGATGCGAATTTTCTCTTTGTTTGCAAAGAGCTGACCTACCATTTCTCATCTCGTTTCATGAGCGCAATAATGATCTATCTTATGGCAAAGAAATGACGAACTAGCTCTTTTCAAACAAAGAGAAAATTTGCGTTGTTTGAAGGTTCACTGTGCGAACCATTCCTACATTCTCCTATTGATTTTTAAAAACAACTAGAAACTTATTTCACCAATATAATCTTTGAACATATTTTATTTGATATTTTTTACTAAAAAAATTTAATTTACGAAACTTGGTAGTTTTAAGACGTTTTAAAATGCCATTACATAAATTAATAAAAAAAATATATAAATTAAATATATAGGGGAGACCAGGGAGGTGTGGGACACTTTTTCATGTTTTGACTGTGAGACAATATTCCAAAAAATCACGATAGTGTATTACAATTTAATGCGGTCTATAGGATACTTGAGACTATTACTATTGACTTTATAAAAAGTACTCGATAGAACTTGGAAAACAATTGAGTTTTTTTGGAGAAGATAAAACATTTAACTTGACGCTTTGTCCCAAACCTCCCCGATGTGTGGCAGTATGGGACGCAAAAGAGGATGTTTGGGGCGCGTTTTTTCTAGCATAATTTACATTATTGGAGCATGTTAATTAATTTTAAATACCAGATTAAAAATATTTCTAATAGAAATAAAAATGTTTAATCTTCTTTTTCATACTTAGAAATTAATATCAATTTAATTTGTACAGTAGAGTCATTTATTGTCAATCAGTAATTTAAGGTGTTTTCGTATTATTTTCCATCTACCTTTCTTTGCTCTTTTATTCTAAGTATTGCAATCATGATCATCAAATTCCTCAGGCGAGTAGATTTTCTTGCAACTTTTAGTTCTGAACTCATTGACAGATTCCTTTTTGATTTTACGACAACTGCATGTTACCTGTTTTTTCCCTATTTCTCTGAATTAGCTCTCGCCTTGCCTTTTCTGGAGAACTTGTGAGAATTGTAGAGGATATTGCTCGAGAAATTTTCGAGAAAATAGTTTTTAACGAGATTGAGCAAAGGCCGAATATCCTTATTGATTCCCAGGACATTGATGGTTTAATTGTCCCTGTAGACAAGTACTCAACTGGTAAAGTTTGCTCAAGAGGGAGATTTCCAGTAGAAACTGGGCATTATTCTCCATTTTGACAATAAAAAATTGCACGCCACCTACAATCTTGTCGAAAATCAACGTCCCATTCTTCCCCTTTCAGGTGTCCCAAACATCCCCGCGGGTAGGTTTGGTATTTAATACCTCTAAGTAAAAAACAAGAGCATATTATTTCTGAAACTTTTATAAAAATATGTTCCCAGATCATACTGCTAGCTAATGAGATAAAAAAGTTTTCATTATATATCGCTGATATAAAATACAAAGAGCAAAACTGAGAAATCAAAAAATACAATTTTTATCAATTTTTAATGAAGTATTCATAGAAATAAAACAATAAAACTGAGTATATCCATTCTTTTAGTCAAGATACATCTTAATATTGCTTACGACTGAGTAGTGGTTAAATCCCATTTATTTCAAAAATTAATGAAAAAATCGCCTTGTCCCAAACTACCCCTGTCCCAAACCTTCCCGGTCTCCCCTATGTTAAAATTGAAATATTTAATAAGTTACATGAATATGTAAAACACTTTGCTTTTCGTAGGTCCGTTCTTAAAACGGAGATAAATTGAAATTAGTTGGTCCATACCACTCTACCACTTGAACCAATGAGTGCCTTTTGTAATCATTTTATGTATGGACAGTACTCGCTCTATGATGCAATTATTCCGGCTGGGAATCCCCTTTAGGTCACCAGGAATTTTTTTTTGGTGTTGTACTTTAGGCCAATGAAATAGTTTGAATAAGTACACTGTGTAATTCCAATTTCACCTTGTTTAATGTGTCTACGTTTTTTTCATTAAATAAAAAGCTTTGAAGGTAATTATTAAAGTCTTTACCAATTGAAAAAAAAAATATTTTTATTAAAAGATATTAAAAAAAGGGGTGGCAAAGCGTCTCAAACTTTGCGAAATGCTCAAACTCGTGACTTAGATGCTATACCGCAAAAGTACTTTCGCATCATTTACCATTTACTGGTTCTCAACCGATTTGAACCGATTCATAAATCTCTCAAAAAGATCCCCCAAAATAGTTTTAAAAGTAATAGGATTGATTTTGAGATAAAATTTTTTTTTATCGGTTTTGAACCGGTTCATTAACAATTCAAAACCGATTGGAAGCGATTCAGTTTTATAGGAAATTCCAAGACCTTTCCAACGACCCCAAACATGACCCCATTTGCTTGATAAATTTGGTCTGTAGTGTCTTTTTAACCTTTGACCTTGAAAAACCTTTATTAGAAATGATTCAACGCTATTTTCGTCTAAGGACGAAATGTTCGCCTGGGTAATATTGTATTGTATTTTGAATACTACAAATAATTTGAAAAGGTAAAGGATAAATCTTAAATAATTATTTTTATCCTAAAATCTTTGTTTTAGAAAGTCATACATGCGTGAAACTACCCTACCCTCCTCTATATTCATGACTTATTCAAAACGAATCACGAAAGTCTTGTCGAACAAATGCAAAATTTTGTCAATAGTTGAATATTTTTTTGGTAAATAAAATGACTTTTTTCTCGAAACTTTGTCAAATAAAAATTTATATTCATGTTTTTTAAATAAATATTTCTAGTGTTAAAATTCTTCGAATTGCATATACAGTGAACTTCCTGCATTTTATTTCACAGCATGAAGTTTTCAGTCTCATACTCCACAAAAAATATTAAATGCTTTAGAAGTCGTGTTTGAGGGAGGATCTAGTTCTTCTATGGGGTGTTGTGCAGATTATTATTAGTTTTTTATAAGCTGTATTAAGCTGTTTCAGAGGATAAAAAAATAAATGTAATAATTTTCTTCGATCTTTAAATTTTAAAGCATTGTGATTTTATAGTAAATTGCCTACACTTTTGTAGAAAAAACTATAAAATATGGACAAAAATTTTTCTAGTGTGTCGAAGCCAAAAGTATACTTGAAGGTTAAAGTTTTAAAATTTTATTTTTTAGACAAGATGTATATAACATAGAACTTTACGCATTATGCAGAATATGCGCCATTGAATAAATTTTCACTCCCACTTCATAAGTTTTTTTTTCCGTGCATGATCCCCTGAGTGCTTTGCACCTGATTCAACGTCATGTGCAACTACACGCCCAACTTCAAATGAAAAGTTTTTCGCTATATAGCAAAACACATTAAAACTCCCATATCCGTGACAATGTCCGCGTTTAATAAATCTTCTGGGCAACTTTTTACTTGCCTGCAAATGAGATTTTTTTTTCATGCTGGAAAATTGAAGATAAATTTAATTGTAACTGTCTGAGGTGGATGAAAATGTTGATGGAAAAATGTCTCCTCAAATTTCAAAAAAAAAAATGAAATTTATTTACAACAAAGATATAAAGTTTTTACTTTGAAAAAAATATGCTATTCAATTTCTTTCATTTTCTTTAGTTTAATATAAAAAATTCCTATATCTATTTTTCGTGTCCAATTTCCTGCAGTAAAAGATTTTCAAGATGTTCTTATAATTTTAAATTAAAATTGAAAGAAAGAAATCTGTTCTAATTTTATTACCAATTTGAAGTGCAATAAAAAAATTTGTAATGGGATATAAAATTAATCATTGCAAGAGTCATTGTAAATTTTCTCGTAAAAGAATTTCCCTTCAGTAAAATTGTGTTTCAAACTTTATTGGATTTTAATGAGAAAATTCTTTGTCAGATTATTTCAGTTGTGTACCATTTCTATTGTATCAAAGCAATGTCTCTTTTTCCATTGAAAGATATTTTTTACTGTTCGAACTTCACAGAGAGAGTAGTATACATAATCCTCGATTTTTTTCACCCCCCAAAATTTCCAATTTCCACCCCCGGAGACCACTTTCCTCAGACGTTTCAGACGAGTTCTCAGAAATGATGTCACGCTGTTTGTCAGTCTGTCCGTCCGACCGTTACTACGCCTGAAGCCCATACGATTAGAAGTAGAGACTTGGGATTTTCGGGGATCCCTCCATTAGTCGACCTTGTGACTATAGCCAAAAAAAAATGAAAAATATCGCCGACGCGTCGCAGTGAGGCAGAATTCCAAAAACCTGGCAGAAAATGTTTTATGGCATTTTTGCATAACTGAATAACTCTAGGGGGAAGTTGGTCACCTTTGAAAGTGGAGCACCTTCGAAATTGAAATTTTTCACATATTTTTAAATAAAATTGAGCCTTATCGTAGTATGATTTACTTTCTAATAATTGTGCGAAATTGACACTTATTTGTTATTCTTATCTTAGTATCTGCATATTGCCAGTATTTGTCAAAAATTGCATTTTTGGCAGAATTTTGAAGTTTACACCTACAGCACTGCAGGCAATTTCCTTCAAAAAAGCAATTTTTGACGAAAATTGTTCCCAAGATACCTCTAAAAAAAACGTAGACACATTGAGCAACGTGAAATTGAAATTACGGAACAGTGTAGGGGAGACTGGGGCAAAAAGTCACAAATCGAAAAATTCTAAATTCAATATCTTCCAAGATAAATAAGATAGCGGCCTCAATTTTTTTCCATAGATAGCCTCCATAGGTCTTCGTCAATGTCGTAAGTTTCTTAGAATTTGAACAAGGAATTTAGAAAATAAAAAATCGAAATTTTTAGCCCTATTTTTGAAATATTTTCCGTGTAGAAGATGTCAATTATTATCTACTTATATTAAATTTTGTGCACAGGTGAATATTTCCCAAATTATCTGGATATTCTTTGAATACGAATCCGCTGTCTATTTTAGAATTTTACAAAGATTTTTTCTCCAGAAATCCTTTTATTAAAAACCACCACTTGGGGTAAAAAGTAACAAAAGCTATGGAGCAAAAAGTAACAAAAACCGAAACAATTTCTGATGTTCCACGGTGAAAAGAAACGCCAATGCTAGGGTAAATGGTGGAAAGCGAGACACTTAAGAAAAAATTCAATTTCAAATGCATTTTTAAACTGAATAAATAATTATTTTTTACCATTTTTTGAATCAGGGGATTCTTTGGCAAATATTTTAACAGAATCTTAACAGTTGTTATTAAATATTGCAACCGAATAATCGGAAAATTCACGGAAATTAAAAAATAACACATTTTGAAAAGATGGACAAAATTTTGGAAAGTTGGACAAAAACTTTTGGAAAGTTGGATATAGTGATATTAATGACAAAATATCATACAAAATATGTAGAAAATCAAATGTTGAGGGTTTTCTCTGTATACTTGCACATTGGATGGTTATGCTAATCCCTCCTTTATGTCCGGGTAACAGTCGAGGAACGCTAATTACCAAGATCTTCCTGGATGTCCAACCAAAAAGAGGTTCTGTAAATTTCACAGACGCCTCGCGCTGTCCAGCAGTTATAGTTTTAAATCGGATGCAATTTTTAGCACATTTCAATTCCTCATTCGCCCAAATTCTTTTCCACTTGCTTTGGGAGTTCTGTAGAGGCTCCTATTTGTCTTTCTCTAGGAGTTTTTGCGATATTTACTATCCATTCTGTCAGAAAAGTGGTCTTCCGAATCTGGAAATCTTTGCAGCCTTTTCCAGGAGATTTTCTCCTTATCAGCTGCTAACTGCTGTTCCAACTATTTCTCCGGGTACTTAAGGATCTTTGTCTTCCTTGTTGACACGACTTCACTGCACAAAACCAACAAATTCATTCACAAAATCAACTTGTCCAAGATTTCAAAAAACCTGTTTTGAAAGCAAGACAAAATTAAATCACTTTTCTATCCTTTTTAAATTTTATATTTCACAAATATTTTTTTAACACCTTTTAAATGGATGTATGTCCTTCGATTTTCACTGCGAACTTAATAATATTTCACAAATTATGAGGAAAAATCAAACAAAACACTTTGATATTTTCCTAGCAACTTCCATAAGAAACAGAGAAAATGACAACTACCGTGTCAAGGTTATGAATATTACGCATGCAATACATTTTTTTAAATTCTTCTTGCAAGTCACTCTTTGATTGTTTTATAACGATTTTTGCATTTTTAACTTCTAAAATAATCATAAAATTAGGTTTGATAATCTTTTTATCGAAAATTGAAATCTTTAATTGATTTATTATCAAGTTTTTAAGGAGGTGTCTCACATTCCACACTGCTTTGTCCAACTTTCCAAACTGTCTCGCTTTAGGCAAATGACCCTATGTGTCGCCGCTTGTTGTTTGCATTGGTCAAACGATTTGCAGTCTTTTGTGTGTTTTTTGTAAAATAGCTTAAAATGCGCTTTTCTCGCTCAAGTAGAGAAAACGGTGTTTTACAAAGGTGTAGATGAATAAATTTCCTATGAAAATATGTAATCTAGGTATTTCACTTAAATTTGCGGAATCCCGTAATAAAGCGAATCAAAATATGATAGTATGTTATGCCTGATACTATTTGCCCCAGTATTTTTGAGAATGATCACAAAGATCATTCTCAAAATTGATAGAAGAAAATGACTTTCATAGAGTTGTAGAGCGGTAAATTTCCTATAAAACTGTGCTAATTAGAAATTTTGGAGGTGCTCGGGTAGCTTGTAAAAAAAAATAAAATATTCGTTTCGTGACTTTTTGCCCCAGTCTCCCCTACAGTTATTTTTTCAAGGAGAATATACTCTTTAAAATGGTAGATCCCATCACGTTATATCGTTTTCGAGGAATTAACGATAATCAAGAATTTTAGAGAAATAATAGGAAAATTACCGGGTAAATGATGAGATAGGGGTATTATTTATTCTGAAAAAAATGGGCCTTAAGTTTTCCTCTAAAAATTGTCTTTTCGTATTAATACCGCACAAAGCACTCGTCACACTCATCACTGTCCGTACTCTCTACATCATTAGTGGAGTCTTTTTTGGATGTAGTTTTTCAGTAAGGGAAGGGCTTTGTCTGACTTTTTTTTCGTTTTTCTTTTTAGATCTATTCTAAGGGATGTGATTAAGTGATTAATGGATCAGAGGATACTAATAGAGATTGTTCAGAAGGTCTCCGTTTGTCGCCACTCTTGAAAATTTCCGGGAATGGTTCTCTCTGAATCTTCGAAACTCTTTGTTTCTTGCTTCTTGTGCTTCCTCGCTCTGTTGCTGAATTGGTAGGGTGGTGGCATTACTTGTGGCCTGTCTTTACTTATGGCCTCATCTCAATTTTGATCGGAAAATAATTCCAAAAATAAAAAAAATGTGACCTGTATTATTAGACATCAAATATTTTTAATTTAGGGGTTTTTCGAAATCACTTTGTAACATAGTAGTGTTTTTTTTTTCCGAGGAGACCATAAGTAAAGACAAAGGCCACAAGTAATGCCGCCACCCTACCGCAGTGCATTTTCAATAATTTCTTTCCCATGGACCAGAATTTTGTGTACAGTGGGGAACATGGCGTATCCAGTGTATTTGTGAATGAACACTGAGCGGTTTAATTGGCATATTCACCAAACTTCTGACCATCAACTTCTTCTGTGCATGAAATAACATGTTAATATGATGGCAAATGGCAAATCTTTCTATAATTTCGATATCCACTACTGTAATTTCTGATGAAAAAAGTGGATTGTCGAAAAACTTTCGCGCAGTATTGCGATTATTACTGTTTCCAAAGCCTAGTTTTTGTCAGATGACTAATAATCCGATAAGGTACCATTACCATAATCTTTGAGAAAAGAGATTTAAGTACAGGGTTTAGTGAGGATAGTCAATCATTATCTGGCAGTATTAAATTTCAAAAATTCGATGTTTTTTTTCGATTGGGTGTTTTGCCCCACTCTGTCGTACGATTTTTTTTTCATTTTTTGGTCTGTTTAGAGATTACCCAGGCGGACATTTCGTCCTTATAGAAAATCCCGCTAAATCATTTCTAATAACGGGTTTTCAAGGTCAAAGGTTAAAAAGGCTCAAGGAGTGCATTTCCAAACTGAATGGTGTCACGTTTGGCCTTGTTGGAAAGGTTTTAAAATTTCTGACTCATATGAACTGAACCGGTTCAAATCGGTTATGAACCGGTAATGAACCGATTCATAACCACGATAATATATAACTACGATTCATAATATAATTTAAATCCCCAAACTAATTGCTGTGCTGAATTGTATGATGTTAAGGCTTAGTAAGCTCAATTTTAAAGCTTCCTCAATTCAAAGGGGCTCTACTTCTCCCTACAGTGTTTCTCAGGAAATTGATAAAGGTTTTTCCGTATAAGACACCCCTTGTCTCATCTTATACGTTTTTGATTTTTGTTCCACGGTAAATGCAAAATATTTTAGAATACTGAGACAAAGCTGTGAGGAACTCTGGTTCTGACGGATAAAAAATGTTTCCATTAACATGGTCCGAAATGAAAAATTAAATTTTCATATGTGGATGTTTTTACGATCTCTATGTGTTATGTTGCTGCAAAGTGGCCAAAAGCTAAAGTACATTCATCTTAATTTCTTTGTGGTTCGCAAACTCCTGCATTCACTGTGCAGAAAACTTAACAGTACCACCGCAAAGTAAATTTTGTGGTGAAACGAGATAAAATGTCCCTTTTTTCTAGGCTGTGGTTTTATTTCTAGTCATACCCATGGAATTTATCCGTGCATGATACTTCACTTCCGGGCCATGGAGCTTTACAGGCTTCACACGGCGATTATGCTGATATTTAGAAGTACAACGTGAAATCACTGCTAAAGATGTCACATGTGAGAATCTCGAGGATTTCATATGCATTTCACTGGTCTTGTTCATTGTCACCATCTTCTAAAGAACTATTTTCTCCCAGATCAAGCTTCTTTAGTCTCCCTAGTGCCCCAGATACTTCAAATTGGCTAACCCCAATCATCCTTCTTATACATGCATTGCACGTGAAATGCTAAAAACGTGATGATCCTGTTCTCCAAAACTTCGAAGAAACCTCAAAGATTGGCCCATTTATCTTCACCAGTCGCTCTTCTCACCCAGAGTTAGCCAAAATACCAATCGATTTCCCATATTCGGAATATCTATTATAATTCGTAATGTGGCTCTAGTAGCAACTTATCCGTCTAATAATATTATTTTTCTATTTTCCCCGCAATTTTTTTTACTCATTCATAAATTCCTATTTCGTGAGCACATGAAAAATTCACGAGTTTTTTGCCCTTATTAACCCCTCGACCCAAGAGGTCGTAAAGAAATTCATTTAGAGATAAAAAACTTTTCTTCAATTAACTAAAACGGCCTTGTTGAGGGTGATTGACGTGAGTTAATATTTTGGTGGAAAACGAAATTTTTTTTAGATATATTTTCTATTAGGGTAAGTGTGCCAAATTTCGGCATAGTTGCATGTAAGCGCCAAGGTCTCAAGTCTTAAATGCAATATTATTAATACAAATTGAATATTTTTATTACTTCGTCTTAAGGAGTGTTGCTTAGAAACTTGTAGACAGTTTATCGTCTTTATTTACTTTAAAATCATTCTTAATACATTTTAAAATGAATAAAAATGTATACATAGCTTTGGTGCCCTATTTCGGCCACCTTCATTCTCATAGTTCCTTGCCCTTCAGGAATTCTTCCAATGCCTTTTTCACGTCATATCGTTTGCCGAAGCTATATTTTTTGTTATTCTTTTGCATTGTATAATCTCTAGAGTACGTAAAAACTAAAAATTCATGGAAATATTTGGATCAAAAAAGATGGTTGGAATTGCAAGCTGGGCGGAATTTGGCACACTTACCCTACGTGCAGAATTTTGGCTTCCGGGATTTGAGACTTTCGAAATTTTGGCTTTTCCGGATTTTGGCGTTAGGAATTTTGATCAATTTGAGATTTTGGCTGATTGGGATTTCGTCCCATTCGGGATTTTGTCTCCTCGGGATTTTGGTTTTTCGGGATTCGGACCCACTCGGGATTTTGGTTTTGGTTTTTTATATATATGTACTGAATTTCCTAACGAACATGTCCAAGAGACATGAAGGCTTTCTTCGTGATAAATCTTAAATATTCTTGTTTTACTTAGTTTACTTTAGTATTTCGGAAAATAGAAAAATATACGACAATAATGAAATTTAAACTTGCGCATTAAATGTGCAGCTTTCCTTGAAAATTGTTCGCTATAAAAGATTTCATATTTTAAAGATATACCTAATGAATTTTATAATATAAATTCAGAAGAAAATGAGAACTATTATTATTAGTAGACGCAGTAGTAGTATTAGTATTATTATAATTATTCGAATGAAATTTCCTGCGGGTATACAAATTTTCTGCATGCGTAAAGCCATTTCGCACGATTTTTTCTCTCCCGAAAATATGCATAATCTCGGCCATGATCCACTGTATTCATGTTACAACAAATACTTCTTAATTTCTTTATTTCTGACAAATATAGGCCTCAATTCTGAAACCAAGATCAAGAACAAGACCCAAGCAGCACAAAATAACTTAACCAGAACTTATTGTTCTGCCAACGTTAAAATACGGTTATTTCAACCAAACAAATTATAAAACCGTTAGGGGAAACTGGGGCACCACCAAACACGGGGTAGCACTAAACACTAATTTTTATTTCTTAACTACTTGGACTATCTCAACCATTTCTTCAGTAGACAAGCATCCCTATAGTGCCTATAAATTCTTATAGGTCTTATTCTTATAAGTCGAATATCTGATTAAAAAATCACAGTGTTTGGTGGTGCCCCAGTTTCCCCTATCCAACGATTAAATAACCAAGATGTGCTGCTTGGGAAGAATATGAGAATATGAATGAGGAATATTTCTATAAGAGATGGTACAAAATGAGTATTACTTTGAAAAATACTATATTTGATCTTGTAATTTAATCGAAATGGTACGTATTTCTAGATGTACATGTTGAAGTACACCACCCTGAGGATATCTGCAAGATAATCACATCTTACATAAGCATTTCTTGGTTTATCAGAGGTCACAAGTTTGGTTTGCACTTCTTCTACTCCCGTTTATGGACTCTCATTTATTTTTTAATACGTCCTATAATTAATTTTGGTAATTTACATGGCGAAATTTCAACAAATTCAACAGAGAAATGAAGAAATTTGTCAAAAATGACGTTTCGTTAAGTGTGGAAAATCTTGAAATCTTAGTTCTTAGCTAATTAAGTTCCATAATTACTTAGCGTCAGAATACGAAATCTTGATTTTGAAAATATTTGACAGCTTGAAATTTTGATCTTGATTTTGGCCTCAGAATTGAGGCCATAGTCTCATAAAATGAATAAATAAAAATTTGATACAAAACACACCAAAAGAGAACTAGGCCTTTATGACCGAAATTTCTTGATCGGGAATTGTGGGGCACCTTCGAAATTGGAATTTTGCACCTATTTTTAAAATAAAATTGATATAATTTAGCTGCACAAACAGATTGAGAAGCTAAATTACATTATGAGATGCCTCAGTTCCACTTTCAAACATGTAACAAATCCCATTTTCAAAGGTGCCCCACTTCCCTCTAAGCTTTATTTATATATTTATCTTTATACAGAGATAAAGTTGTCAGGAGAATTGAACTGCGTTTCATAAATTTAAAGATAATTTTAAACATAAAAACATATTTTTTATGTAAACATATTTTTTTTGTGCTGCATATTAAAAGTTTTGATCAGTTCGCAGGGAAGTATAGGATGAGTTTGAAAAACTTTTACTATAAAAATAGAGGCATAAAGTGGAAAAAGTTAAACATTCTTTTATATCCATGATAACCGATAAAAAAAAGATATTGAAAGGAAATAAGTTGAGGGGTGTTAGAGAAAAAAAAACATTAAATTTCTCTTCAGATTTTCCGTAACAAGTGGGTAGGTCCTTACCAGTTAAAATATTTGCACCACACTGGAGAAAGGGAATGTTCGTGTAAAATTGAATTTTCATCCAACGCGAGCTTTTGCATCGAGTGCTTTCACATGAGGCAACATTGAGACGGAAGTTGATGTAATTTCGTATATGAGAAGTCACTTGTGTATACTCTTCTATCTTCTATCAATATAATATGTATAATGTAATGACTACCGAGGATGCCTCAGTGACATCATCTTCATTGTCTCAGGGAAACCGTCGGCGTATTGTAACATTGTATGTTGCTATTGTCTGGCATCGCCGGTGAAAGAAGCAACAGAAACACCCACAATCTTTCCCAGACCCCAACTATCGCCTTCCCAATTCTTCTTCATTCACTAACTCCTCCACTTCGCCTCACATTCTCTTGTTTTCGCCTATCCTTCCTACTTGTTGGGTCGATGAAATGGCCCAAGAGGTTTTCACCTTCTTGGAAAATGTGACACGCAAAAAGCAGCCTAGACTTTTCACCGTCTCTGGTAAGTGAGAGATGTATAATTTCTTGTGAAATTTGGTAAGGAAATTGATATGTTGTTCCTGATGACAATATTGGTTAAAAGTTTGCAGATTTACTATATTTCTTTGGCATAAAGTGGATATGAGAAGTTAAACAGTCTTCATTAGTCGGCGCAGTAAAAAATAAATTCAATTTATAAAGTTTAAGTCTATTTTTCCTGCATTTGATTGGTTTTTTTCTTCCACCTCTTAGGGTAAGTGTGCCAAATTTCGGCATAGTTGCGTGCAAGCGCCAAAGTCTCAAGTTTGAAATGTAATATGTTTAATAGAAATTGATTTTTTTCATACCTTCTACTTTAGGAGTGTTGCTTAGAACCTTGTTGATAAGTTTATCGTCTTTATTTACTTTAAAATTATTCCTAATACATTTTAAAATGAATAAAAATGTAGACATAGCTTTGGTGCCCTATTTCGGCCACCTTCATTCTCATAGTTTCTTGCCCTTCGGGAATTCTTTCAATGCCTTTTTCGCGTCATCTCGTTTGTCGAAGCTACATTTTTTGTTATTCTTTTGCATTGTATAATCTCTACAGTATGTAAAAACTAAAAATTCATGGAAATTCGAGGAACAAAAAAGGTGGCCGGAATTGCAAGCTGGCCGGAATTTGGCACACTTACCCTATAATTAAATTTTATGGCTAGGACGATTTTTCGTTTCTACGGCTGTGAACTTGAATAATTTCTTCTTTAATGCCACATATTATAAAGCCTTATGTGCTGGGCAGACCTACGGCTTAAGTCGAAACACGGCTTAATGTAATTATGACCAAAATAATGATTTGACTACATTCCCATCAATTTCCCACTAAGCCGTCTTTGGGCTTAAGCCATAAGTCTATCTAGGGCATTACTGAGTATATTTCCAAACCGATTTTGGGATTTAAAATAGTTTAAAGGATCTGATAATTCTAGATTAGTTGATGTGTTTGGTTTGATGTATGTACTGTTTTTATCTAGATTTATTATTAATAATTACAAATTAGTTCGCTGCTTTTTAATATATTATAAATGCACATTTTTTGGAAAATAATTATTTAAGCATTTTAAATATATAAACATACATAAAAAACAGGCAATCCCCTTAATTACTAATTTCACCGGGATTGGTTTGGTGCCCTGGGACCATGGTACCGAGTCTTCACATTTTAGTTGCCTCCATTTAAAAAGTCTTATATGGTCACAATGGTTAAAAAATAAAAATAAAAAAAAAATTAAAAAAATTAAAAGATTAAATTGCGTTGATTTGAGATATGATTTTATTAGCGATTGAAGCACTTTAATGCTCAACAGTATAAAAATCTTGAAACTGTTTGCATTTTGGAAAAAAGGTTTTTTTTTCATGCTGAACATCAATTCAAAATTATTAAGTATTTTTTCTACAACTTTGCGTTTCCTATTATGGTACTGAAGCCCTCACTTCCTGAACATGAAGAAAAAATTGAATTAAAGCTTTTTTCATAATTTATCAAGATTTTCCCGACAAGGATTTCACGGTTTTCAGCGATTTCAACTTTAATAAGTTATGGTAGGCTATAGCTCATTTGGCCAGAAATTGACAGGATATTTTTATATTGTTATTTTTTCGAAAAGAAAAATATTAATATTATATGGGGAAAAATTATTGGTTTTATTCTGTTTATTAATACTAACTTTTAAAAATAATTTTTTTCATAAACTTAAACTTTTTGAACTTTGGAAACTAAGCTGAAGATCAGAATGACCGTATAAGTAGTGAGAGTTTTTGGAAATCCGAAAATGATCAGTCGTCAAAATTGAGCTCGGTTGGCAGTCAGGCCGGTTGTAGTTTTCCTTGATTAACTATTTTTTAATCCAAAATATGTTTTTCTTTAACGATTTAAAACCGGTGTAAGACATTTTTCTTGGTTTTTTTTCTATCATAGCAAATCTTCATTAAGATTTTTATTGTCTCTATTGTCTGCCAGCTTTTTTAGATTACAAAAAGATATGGAAAAAGGAGTCAGCTTTGCGGAATGCTCGAACTCACGAGATAGAGCTCTCCGTTAATTAGTTTTCCAGATGATTTTTTGGTGTTTACTATACTAGTTTACTATAGAGATCAAATTGATTCATAAATCACAAAAGCATTTTAAAATGAAAAAAAATCGGTACTTAACCATTCAAGTGATGAAGACCGATTCTAAATTTAACTAAATTTTCCGAATTCCGGCGAATTTTCAGGTCATAGGTAAGTTTGGATGAAATGATCGCCTGTATCACCTCTAAAACATATCCGAAAATCCTTGAAAAAGCTTGGAACAATTTTGGGAAAAACCGAAAAAACATGTTTTTTTCGGTTTTTCGGTGGAAAAAGATCGTGATCAAGATCATGTCCACGGGAGGTCATCGAAGATCGGAACAAACTTAAGATCAAGAAACAAAATTTCCGAAAAAAAAACATTTAAATTATCGGTTCTTAATCGATTCAATTCGAAATTTCAATACCTTTCCAAAAAATCCAAATTTAAGCAAATCGGTTGAAAAATGAGACCTCCAAAGTGATTGACATTTGACCTTTAATAATTCAAAATGGCGAGTTTTCCGGTCATAGATATATTTAGTTTAAACGAAATGTTCGCCTGGACTACATATCCGAAAATCATTGAAAAAGCTTGGGCCAATTTTGAGAAAAACCAAAAAACATGATTTTTGAGGGGAATAGGAAAAAAACGTCTGGAGATATTTTTTTTCTATTGGAGGTCATCGAAGACCTGAAGTTGATATCTTTTACTGTTTAATCTCCAGCAAAAATACATATTAGCTGAGTTTCTTTAAAATCTCAGTTTTTTTTTAATGAGATTCACCAAAATTTTCAAGAAGTTAGATAAATAGATTGCTTTAAAGCATCTCTATACAAGAATTCACTGTAATCTCACAAAAATTTCAAACTTTACAAGGACATTAAAGCTTAAAAGTGACCAAAAGTACTTACTCTATAATACCCTACAAAGCTTATAATAAGTTTTTCTCTGTATAACTTTAAATCAATAGCATTTAAAGGGTTAAATCTTTCTATCTGAATGGATTCTTTCATTACTTTCCGCAATGCCAAATACCATTACATTTCTAGGACTTTGCAATGTAATTTATATATTATTTCATAAGATATTCAAATAGTGCCTGGAATTTTTCCAAAAGCATGGCGAAACGGTTAAGCTACATAATCCGACGATATAACTATAAATCTCAGAATTTGTATATATACAAAACCCTGAAATTTGCCGCAAGTTCAGAATCGTTCTTTTTTTCCTCTATTCCCGTCTCCTTTCTGTTTTTAGCGTAAAAGTTTGAAATACCATTCCTCCACCACCCGAGATAAGTAATGTCACATCTGTTGGATATTTTAGTTGAAATTCATGCGATGTTTGTCATCATTTTCAGACGAAAAATCCACAAGATTTTCTCTCAATCTCCGGTTTTTCCCATAATGTGAAAAATATGTGTGTTTTCCGACAATTCTCTTGGATCCTTTTGTTGAATATGACATAAGACACGGGCCAAATGGAAGCTCACACCAACATCAGTGAAAACTTATTAATATTTGACATGAAAAATTTGGGTAGGTTGTTCTTTTATATCATAAGCAATGACAAAAAAAAAGAAGATTTTCCTCATTTTCTCTACATATCAAAAGAAAGTACAGTTTGTTAGAAGAAAAAACCGTCATTTTCCAAAATACAGATATGACTGTTGAGCTTTGGAGTTTAAGCTCAACAAATGAAACTTCCCATCCAAAAGTTATCTCAATGGAACAAACTTCTTTTTTTTCCACCCACGCCAAAATTCAACATTCATAGGGCAATTATAAGTATACCATTTCAAAAGACTGTATTAATCACCTCCTGTCACGATCACTCAACTCTCTTTCACCCTCATCCACCACCATTTTGCAGGTACAAGTCATAAAATATAGGTCACGTGCTATTTTCCAATCTCATTTTCCAGTATCACCCTCTCTATTTCATGCTCTCTTGAGCATCATCTATATATTTGCATATACATTATATATACGATACATGGAAAATGCCATAACATTCACTTATTTCGCCTTTTGAACAATAAACACTCTCCATATGCCACGTAAGTTCATTTTAGGTGTCAAATTATTACACTTTTCGCTCGATTCCGTGAAAATTCTAAAATGTCTCGCTATTGAAGTGATCATTTGCATTTTTATGGACAAGCTCAAAACGCAAGGTTTTTTAGGAACTACCCAAATTACCATATGTACGGGACGGGAGTCTTTTCCAAAAGCCTGCACAAATTTTCAACTCGTTTTATATTTAATTACACGAAAAAAACGGAGGAAATTATTTATGCAAATTAATATAGTCGAAAAGCTCTTTAGTTACATTTAATTTTATTATGGAATATTTTGTTATGGCAAATTTTCTGAAAATCATTTACAGGTGGGATATTCAATCCTACAATAACCTTTCACTACCTCACACTACATTTTCACAATTAATTATACTCGATAACACCAAGGCTAATGATTTATGAAAATGCTTAATCATTTTGATTTTAATTCGATTTGTACACATTATCCAGACAGAACAATTTTTAGCGTTTTCTGCTACTTAGGAGATATAATTGTAATATTGTTTTCATGATGACATTCTGGTGTTAAAGTACTGGATGCATTCGAAAATAGGGTAATTGTGCCAAATTCCGGCCAGCTTGCAATTTCGGCCACCTTTTTTGTTCCTCGAATTTCCATGAATTTTTAGTTTTTACATACTCCAGAGATTATACAATGCAAAAGAATAACAAAAACTGTAGTTTCGACAAACGAGATGACGTGAAAAAGATATTGGAAGAATTCCCGAAGGGCAAGGAACTATGAGAATGAAGGTGGCCGAAATAGGGCACCAAAGCTATGTCTAAATTTTTATTCATTTTAAAATGTATTAAGAATGATTTTAGAGTAAATAAAGACGGTAAACTCTTTACAAAGTTCCAAACAATACTCTTTCAGAAGAAAGAATAAAAAGATCAATTTGAATTTAAAATATTACATTTCAAACTTAAGACTTTGACGCTTGCATGCAACTATGCCGAAATTGGGCACACTTACCCTAATACTTAACATTTTGCTAAAAGTCGAGAACGTACCGTAGATGCGGGTGATTTAAAGAATGCCTTTACCGATCGGATATTGTAGATAGGATCGGTGAAGACTGTCCTTAAGTTCTACACAGGGGCCCATCAAGCCTAATAAAAAGTGAAGATATTTTTCACTTTTCCTTGTCAAAATTTTGCAGATATTGCACCGCGACTTAAACAAATTTGCTCGTAGTTCTTGTATTATTTCGGCGAACATTATGAAATATGTATATAGATAGCTTTTAGTTCACGATTTCGAAATATATCAGACTGATAAGTCAATTCTCTTTAGGAAAAAACTTGCCAATAGTCTTCAGTGCCTCTGTGCCAAAACGTATGGAAAAATGAAATGTCGAGAGGCCCCTGCCTTAAGTTCTATAATTAAGGAAAAGCCTATATGAAAAGCATAGGATGGCAAAGATTCTTCCGTAGGCTAAAGACACCTGAATTTACGATAAGTGTTACACGCAAAGAATTCTAATTTATAAGCAACTCAATATATTTATCTTCAAAAAGTACAAAATGTTCTAAAGCAAAGTTCTGAAAAAATAGAACTTTTTTTTTGAATTTGTTTTTAATTGTAGTAATAATTTTACAAACTCCAAAAATCTATATTATTTCTATGGCCCTTTCAGGAAATTTGGGGCACTACTGGACTAATTATCAAATTACAATATTATGATATGGATCAAATTAACTAAAAACGTGTTAGAAAATACATTATTCGAAGCTAGAGTCGTCCGAAGGTAGCGTGTTTTCAATTTCCTATCTTCATTGACTCGGAATAAAAAACATTATCTCAGACAGTTTTTTCCTTTTCCCCTAACCCCCCACCATCCTCCACAAAACCATGTTTTTTTCCAAAATTATCCCAAGCTTTTTAAATGATTTTCGAATATGTTTTAGAGGTAGTCCAGACGAACATTTCGTCTAAACATACCTACGTTCTAAATATTCGACATTTTGAAATATTGAAGATAAAAGATCAATCACTCTGGAGGGCTCAATTTTTAACCGATTTGATTAAGATTGCATTTTTTGGAAAGATAATGAAATTCCGAATCCGGCTGCATCGGTTATCATTGGTAACAATTTTTTTAAGTACAGATAATCGAATATTTTTTTCGGAAATTATTCTTTTACTTGACCTTAAGTTTGTTGCCGAGATAGAGGTCAAATGGTAAGAGATATCGACTTTCGGTCTTCAATGACCCTTCCTCCTTATAAGTGAACATTATCTCGGACGGTCTTTTATCCATTTTACACATATATACATAAACATATCTATAACCGGAAAATTTGAGTTATTGAAAGTCAAAGGGCAATCACATTGGAGGGCTTGTTTTTAACCGATTTGGTTATAGTAAGAGAAGCACACATCGACCATACATCTTGTATCGGCCAGCTTGCAGAAGAATCGACCACCAAGATAAAATGAATATTTAAAATTACTAACTACGTTTAACCAATTATCTAATGCAAAATATATTGGGTTTGTTCGTATGTTATCTTCTGAATTAGGTTTTTCGTCGACTTTTTAAGAAAATATAATTATTCAACTAATTTATTTAATCACTGTATCGGAGTCTTAATCAAAAATCAACCATTTCAGTGACACAAAATAAGAAATTATATAACTTATTTAAATGATTTACGGATCTCTCTGAATCAAAAAAAAATACTACTCAATTATTCTACTTTTAGTATCAGAACACTTTTTAATTGTTTCACTACGCATAATCGGAATTAATATGTTAATTGAGAACAAGTACGTTTTGTTCCAAGTACAGATCTCATCGGTCATTTTTCATCGCAATTCTATGTCATTTTCGCAAGCAGTAGTTGTTATGTTTTCATTGTGAAAAAGAATTTCCCCAGTGTGAATTTTGCATTTTATCAATGTTAACATCTTGGAGGATGTCTTACAAACTGCAATATTCAGGGGAAGGATTGAAAAATGTGCTGGATGCCATGACGGCAGGTGAATCATCCTGAGAATGATCCTGAATGACAAACTTTCCGGAAGACAAACAAAAGGAAATTCACTGGTAAAAGCCTGTAATAAGTAGGATAAAGAATAATTTAAGCTTGTGGGGGATCGTGAATCAAACCGAAACTGGATTTCTTGTCCTTAAGTTGGAGCTCCAGGATTGAATCAGAAATATGGTGAAAAATGAGAAAATGCACAGATATCCTTTACCTAATCTCTTTGGAAAGTGATAAAAACTGGTCTTGAATATTGGGCAATCGTCGGTTTTTGATAAGGGGTGGATTACAGAGAGTGTTTCTTCGAGTACATCGTGATTGATAACAAAAACCTTCAAATTTGTTTTATTTTTAAAGGCTCTTATTTATCGGCCTGTATCTGCTACACTCTCGGCCGATATCCTCTTCATCTGATGGTCGATGCAATATGCACAGTGCATGGTTGCAATTTTATCAATTTTACTAATTTCTCTAAATATTAAGAAATCAAATGTAATATTAGAGTTCCAATTGGCATATTCAAAATTGCCAAAAATTGGTTTAGAACTGTTATTTTAAGCAAATTATGGAGAATTTTTTTAACTGGCCGATACCTACTTCCCTTACCTTATTTTGATTTTTTTTTGATAAATCAATCGTAATTGATTTATTTCTCTCGAATATCCCATTTTATTTGTACCCTTTTTAGCCAATGCTCTATTTCTGAATTGTTATATCGATTTGTGAATTAATTTAATTGCTAATAAACCGGAATATATATCCAAAACCATACAAAAAGATATTTTACGGATAGCTCTATCTCGTGAGTTTGAGCGTTTAACAAAGCTGGGATGCTTTATCTTTTTAATTTAAAATCTTAATTACTGAAATACTGATACATTAAGTTTTAATTCTGTTTAATATCCTTTTGTTTAACTATCTCAAAATTCAATTCAAAATTAATTCCTAAAACTGCTTCACCATGCTGTAAGTAACTACAATGTTGCCTTTGTGGTGAATAGTGAAACATTTTCATTTATTTTGGCAAATGTAACATTTCTAAATAGCCATGTAAAATTTCCTCATTGTGACAGAAGAGGAATGTAATTCTGACAATATGAGAATTTACAGTAAAGTGTTGGTGCAGTAAAGTATTCAATTTATTTGTTTGGAGTATTCAGTAAGTGTTCATCTTTGCAAATGACATTTTATACGAAAGTACTCTCTATAGAAATACCAGTGGAGCTTTCTTCCTGACCTGAATTCAAAATCAAATTATTTATTATTTTTTCCTTTATTATCCGAAGAACTCTTCTGTAAGCATTCATTATTTTATTCTTCGTCATACTTCTTAGTAACCCTTAGGCTTTCCAGGATGGAAAATGAAAAATGAGAAACATGACTTGGTTGAAAGAAAGATAATTGTAAGTAGAATGCTTGGTAGAATCATCTGCAAGAGGCGCTAGATAAATCTAAAGATTGTGAGAAAACAAATCCATTTGTTCCATTTGGCACAATTTTCATTTGAAATCTCTCCATTATCTTTACCAAAAAAAAAAGAAAAAAAATATTTCGTGAAAATGTTTAGTGTGTGATTTTAAGAAGTCTCATAAATCATTTTTGAATTCTCATTTTTTCCATTTTCATTTCAAGAATACAGGCCTAAGAGTGAAAACAAGAAAAAAAAGCAACCAAGGAAGTCTCTCTTTCATGGTGTGGGAGGAAAATGAAGAAGTTGTATTTGGTAAAAGGACTACATATATTAAGGAAAAAAAAAGGAATGGGGTTTGAGACACAACAATACAGTGCTCTAAGGGGTGGGATAGAAAGTGATTGAAATGATTGATTATGGTCTTAGTTCTCTCGACTACAGCACTTAAATACGCGCTGAAAAGCTTTCAAACTTCCTGTCATGTTACCACTTTGTTCCCAGTCACAAATGTGTCTGTATCTTGACTTGAGAAATTATGTTGGGAAGATGCGAAATGGTTGATAGTTAGCTGGATTCGTTACATTTTATTCTTCAATCAACTATATATGTGTATAAAAATAGTATTGCATTTAAGGATACACAATGAGCCTAAAAAGAAGTAGCTTTTGATTCTCCAATAGTGTCTTGGATGAAAGGTAAATGGAAATTTGCACAAAAAGTCGTTGATGTTCGAAGAATTCAAATTCAATTTCGAGGTTTCATACTAAATTTTCGAACAAGATGGGGAAAATTTATCAAATATCACACTAGAAAGCAGGCAAAAGAATTACTCAGTTCTTATGGGGTGATTAAATAATTGGACAAGAACGCAGTAAGCGTCTTTGTTCTGTTTTTCCTCACAATAATGGGAAGACCGTCACATTTTGACACTTGAGCACTTCGAAATTCGAACAGGATGTAACTTCCGCAACCTTGTGAAAGCATTAAGATGTAAGAAAGTCTCTTTTTTGGACCTTCAAATAGATTTTCGAATTTTTCAAGATCTACTTCTGTACGGAAAGAATCAGTGTGTTCACAGCCAGAGTTTCATTCTTCAAAAGTGTCTCGGATAAAAGGTAAATAACTTTTTATTTACTCAAAATGTAGTTGATGTTCGAAAAGTTGAAACTGAGAATTTCGAAATTTCTGTAAGGTTTTAAGAATTTATTTAAAAAAAAATGCAGTAACAGTAAGAAATCAAAGGAAGTAATCACTGATTTTGAATGAGGCAGGAATATTATGAGCTTCGTTGCTTTGACTTACTCTACAACAAAAATTAATACATATTAAAACACGAGACACTTTGAAATTTGTAATGACCTTAAGCGCCATAATGCGGACAAAATCAGAAGTAAAACTGACTTAGGGGATCGAGTAAGCTTTACGACTATTGCTGATCCTAATAGTGATCTATTGAATAGTCCGAATAAGACCTATCAATTGGCGCTTAATATTGGCACTTTTTCTTTACCACTTGAGTAAAGAAATTTCAAAATCTATGCTTATATCGATATTTTGACGAAGTATTCTCTGCCGAGAAGGTGTTACTTCGACCCTATAAAAAGGTATTTTGATGAGAAATCTTTGTATCGAAAAAAGGTTCTTGGGATTCATGTTTTTTTTTACATATGTGGCACTTTAAATGCTAGCTAATTTCCTCTGAAAAGCTTTATGTTCAAAATAATTTAGTTTGTAATTGAAAAGGAAGGTATTTTCAACAAATTAATTGGAAAATTCCAGCTGTGGGATTGTGTATTTTCTCAATGATTTAATTATTTGCTGTATTTACTGTATTTCATGTATTTACGTTAGGATTTCATGTTATTTTTGTGTTGATAAAGTGTAAGTAATACTTGAATTGAACTGGTAATTCTGATTGCAATTATCTCAGAAGTTCAATAGTAAGTTCATTAGCTCGAATTTGTAGTTTTAGAGTGGCCGAATTTCGAAATGTCATTCTATTCGAATTTCGAAGTGTATTGAGTGCCAAAATGTAATAGTTTTTAATTTTTTTTAGGAAAATAAAAGCAACAAATCTCATTTTAATTTATAATTTCACTTATAATCACTGACTTATACTTTTAACAGCTTCTTATAGTGTGATACTTAATAAATTTGTTATACAGTTTATCAAGTTTTTATTCATAATTATCTTCTTCCCTATTTTTATAAACCAGACTTTGTAAAATTCATGTTAAAACTTTTGAATATTGTATAAAGTTGAAAAGTGTAGTAACACTTGACACTAATATTATTGTTCAAAATTTTGTAATGTTATCAATATAATTTAGAAATAAATCGTTGTTAAAAAAAAATTGTTCTATCTTGTACGAAAATTTAGTATGAAAATTCGAAACTGAGTTTGAATTCTTCGAACATTAACGATTTTTTGTGTAAATTGAATTCTATTCACCTTTTATCCAAGACACTATTGGAGAATCACATTCCAGCTGTGGAAAGGAAGACTACCTGACTTTCTATTTTAGCCGAGGCACACTAGGAGGATTATAACAGATGATATAAAGATCTAATTATTATTAATTTTATCGGAATATTTCGGACACTCAATGGGTCAAGAGGTAAAGCACTTGCTCTATGATGAAAGTGTCACGGGTTCGAATCCCCTCACCAGGAATTATTCTGACGTTAAAGGTGTTCGGATTGCGTCCAGCGAGCTTCACTGCAATTGATTCTATAAACATGAGACTGACAATCTCATCCCGTATAAAAAAAAAATCATAATGCATGTGTAGAAATCCCTTTACATGAAGGCCTAGTTCCTTCATGTAATGTTGTGCTAGCATTATTGTTATTATTTATTGGGATATTTCTTACAATGTTTGTATGTTATATTGTTTATATTGCAGTAGTATTCCGTGTTTGAAGAATCTGCTAAGTCTGAACGCACAACTAGCAAAGCAGAGGTGTGCAAGAAACCGTTGAAACCGAATTAACGTCAAATAAAACATGTACGTCAATAGTCAAAACGTTACTATAACAAACTTATTTTGACGTTAATTCGGTTTCAACGGTTTCTTGCACACCTCTGTACCAAAGGTTTTTCAAAATTTTGTTTAGACAGTTTTATAACACATAGATGGTATATATTCCAAAATACCTATTTTGAATGGACCTATCTGTAATCCTATCCATTTCTAAAAGAAACAAAAAGTCGAAACAAAACATAGTTTTGTGAGAGTCTTGTAAAAATATTGTAATATTCACTAGTATGAAGTACAAATATTTCAGGTCTCAATACTGAGCCATTTCGACATTTAAATTAAGATTATTATGATGAATTAAAATGCTTCAGAAATTTCAGCGTTTTATCTATTACCAAGTATAATTTGGAACAGATTTAGAGACGTTTCAATCTATCTTCAGTATGGAAATGTTGTGCAGTGTGAAAGAAAATTGATTTGTCACGAAATGTTCAGGCACTCAGGATAATGGTAAATATTGCGAATGGAACTTAAAATGGACGGAGTTGGGAATAAAGCGCAAGGATGTGGGAGAAAAGTGTCGGTCCGGAAGGAAAATACACTTGCTCTCTTTATGTCACCGCAGTGAGTGACATGTGGGGCGGGGTTTTTGGGGAGGGGGGCGGGAAGTGGTTCGGTATCATGCAAAAAGTCAATTTGATGAAAATGTGGATGGTTTGGGAGAGATGTCATTAGCTTATCTCCATTACACCAAATGCTTCATACATGTGTAGTGTATTCGTGTAATCAGACGTTTGACTGTATACCGCACACCATTTTCCGAATATATTAATCAATATAAATGAAGATAGCGCCACCTCGTTAGAATATTATAAATTATAACAGTTATAACAGTTCTCAGTTGCATTTGTATGATAATTCAAATTTTGAAATGAAGCCATTTAAGAAGCATGTTTAATTGATTTCATTTCGTTCGATTTGGTCAACCGTTTGGATCGAGATTAGATTTAAATGATGCCTTGAAATTATCAAATTGACTAAATCAGTTGCAATCAGTAGGGGGAAGTGGGATACCTTTGAAATTGGGATTTTTTTCCTATGTTTAAGTGGAACTGAGCCATATCATAACGTAATTTAGGACCAATTTTATTTAAAAATAGGTCAAAAATCCCTATTTGAAAGGTTCTTTACATTCAAAGGTGCCCCACTTCCCCCTAAGAAATCGGTAATATCTCCAGTAAATGATCTATAAGTTTCTCAAACATGCGGTTGTATTTGTCGTCACCTGCCTAAAAACCAAACGGTAAGAGATATCGACTTTAGGTTTTTACTGATGCTCATATCCCCCTAAGTTCAGCTATACAAAGTTGAATGATTTTTTTTAAATAATGTTCATTGTAGAGCTCAAAAAAGCAATCTAAAGGAAAATATTAATACGATTTAAATTCTTTACATAAAAACTCTTCAATATATTTCCTTGTTTACGTTCGTGTAAAATTTCTAAAATTGCATCACAAGTAATACAAATGCAGAAACATGGTTTGGTAAACTCCACAATCCGGAAGTGATTTATGAAAATTTTCAATTACATCTCAATTTCCTTTACGTTTTGAACATCAAATACCGAACACATCGACATGTGCAAAATGGAATAAAATGGAAAATTCATTGGAATTGACTCCGCGAGATGAAATTGAATTTTTCGCCTTAATGATGTTTTCGTATCAATTATTCATTAAAATGACTTTGAGATGTACAATTTAAGGCAGTTTATATGGCTTATATCCTTTCGGCATTTCCTACCAAATTTATACCTTTATTCCCTCTCATGTGCTTAGTTATTGAAAGGTTTATACAATATGCTTCAATATAAACAATAAAGACTACATTTGTTGACGATTGGTATAGTCAAAAAATAATTTTAAAAGTTTTTTTTCCGTAAATTTGCCATTGCAACTCATACTGAGCGCTCATAACCAGAGTTTCCCTTTAGAAAAAGATATGGGGAGGTTTCGATCTTCGAAAATCAAAAAAGACATTATTCCTCTCGTTCAGTAATAACCTTACCGATTCGAAGGTAAATCAGAGAGAATTTACCTAAAAACCCGTTGGAAGTTCTAACGTTTAAACCGACGAGTTACACAAAAATGAGAAAGTTCATAAAAAGGACATTCCTTTGAATGAAAGTGCAATTAAGAGTTTCTGCTATCCTGAATTTCCACAAAACTACACAAAAATTTATTTTTTGCAGTAAACGTTTGCACACTGTTGTTGACAATGTTGACGATTGAAGTGTCAAGGATATGGAAATTCGAAATAAGAGAACAATCAGCGCTAAAGCGGCCAGTACGTGAACTTGCACTTTAGATTTCCGGTAGATTTTCGAATAGGTTTGGCTTGGCTTTGGAGTGGCTTTGTCTCTTCGAAAGGTTATTACTGAATGGAGCCATTATTTCTCCGTACGGGTGGTTGAAATGTTTTCTATTCGAATATCAAAGTTCAAAGTGCCACGACAGTCAACTTTTGCCTATATTCATCTTTTTGTGGGATCAATCAAAGAAACGAGGCTCATATTCTAACTCATTAATAAATCCATTTTCATGGAGCAAATCTTTTGACAACTTTTTACTGTGGTCTGTCAACCCAAATCGTTAAAACTTTCCGAGAGAATTTTCACTAGAGTAAGTACTTTCCCTACAAAGTTCACGTGTTCGTATTATTTGAATTTCTTTTATTTTTCCTAAGAGATTTACACATAATTGTTGTATAATTCATCAATTAATTGATAACAAGGTAACTAATATTTAATAAAAATATGTCAGTCTCTCACGAAAAATAAAAGAAAATTCACATTATTCGAATGCATGAACGTTCGTAGAGATAGTACTTTCACCTATGAAAATTCGAAATTAATTATTCGTCGGACGTAGTGGTGGAAGAAAAGGTCTTGTCGGAGGCAGCCAAAATCCCGAACGCCAAAATCCCGAATATTCAAAATCTTAAAAGGGATGTAATTATATGGACGATAATGTATAGAATATTTTCCCAATAGGGGAAAGTACTCTAGGTTGGACCAGAAAAACGAAGTTCAAACATTAACATTTTCTTCTGGGAAAATTGACATTGTATGTTAATTTTCGATGCACCGACAAAGTCTCTAGTTCTTTAAGATTCCACGCCTACATCATTTAGGATGCAAAAGTTCTTAGTTTCTTCTTACAAGAATGTTAAAGATATTGTGTCGATTTGGTCCAACCCATGGTGCAGTTTTTACCTTCGAATGTGGCGGTACATGCCTGTGAATCTTGAATTTTCTCGGAAAATATTGCTGACGATACATTAAACGACCTATTATGAACTAGCTGGAGGTCTAATTCATTCACTGAAACTATCACTGCAGTGAAAAGCGCGAGTAAATAGAATCTTTTTAATTTTTTTGTCAATTACTGTTTTTCTCTTTCCAAAAATTGATAGAAACGCCATATTATCGATATGTCAACCCTAAAATACGACTGTAAAAAGAGAAGGGTGATGCTTCGAGTTATTTTGAAGTTAATAAATTGAGGTTATGTAGATTCCGGAAATAAAAGAAAAATGTTGAAAATTGCGTCTCATTATGTGATATTTTACCAATGAAGTGTACTGTCTATTTGTTACTTGTGACAATTGAATATAAATGTAAAGTTTTAGAGCAAAATTTAGAATAAAAAGGCATACTTGTGCCTTCCCAAAAATCCTCTTGCACTTGTTGTCCTAGCGATTTCTGCCCACTAATTATCCGGAAGCATCCGGGTTTAGCTTCATTGTGTCTTTCAGTCTTCATCTTGGAAGATTCAAGAAAATATTCTGCAAGGTTCTATTCCATACGAATTTCCTCATTGATGGCTTCGGTGAGTCCACGAACAGCAAATTTGGATCCGCAGTATGGCACAAGATTTTGCAGTCCAACAATTCCCGCCATGGATGAAAGTGAAACGATGTGACCATGACGTTTGGCGATCATGTCAGGGAGGAAGGCCTGCATCATCCAAAAGTGCGCCAAAATATTAATATCGAAGATTTTGCGGATTTCCGCATCGGTATGCTGCAGGAAAGGATGGCAGGGCATGATGCCGGCATTATTGACCAAGATCGTCACAGTTCCGACTTCCGCTTTAACCTTCTTGGCCACCTCAATGATCTCCTCACGCTTCGAGACGTCACACACAAATGCATGGGCTTTTCCTTTACGGGAGCAAATTTCTTTCACAGTTTCCTTATTTCCCTCCTCATTGATGTCCCAGCAGACAACTGTGGCTCCCAGTGCTGAATATTGGAGTGCCATTTCCCTGCCAATCCCATGATCAGTTCCTGTTATCAGGACAATCTCCCCCACCACAGATTTTTCTTCCGGTGGCTTGAAAAGTAGGTAGATGCCCTCAAATACAAAATAGGTCCACTGCACAAAGATCATGATGAGGTCAAATATGAGCACAATTGCGGAATAGACTCGAGCACCGGCATTGTTGGGTTGTACTCCCACATGATTTTGCTCAGAATTTCTCCTTCATTTTTTCTCAGTCACTTTCATTAACTTTCAAAACAAAAATATCTGAGAATACTTCAAAATTCTTTTACCACACATGAAGCAAAGTAAACAAAACTGTGAGGTTATGTCGAGCAATCATATGATATATCAAATGGCGGTAGAGTTGCCACATGAACATTCGAAGGCATGTAACTCTAAAATTCCAACCCAGCGTATGGGTGGTTTTCTAATTTTTCCACCATCCACACACATAGTTTCCTTCTTGAGGAAAACTATCTTAACAAATATCAACCCTAATTAACCCTTTATATACTACAATAGTAACTTTCTTACAACATAAATTTTAAATAGAAAAAAACAGATATTAAGTTGACCAGTAAAATTAAGTGTTGAGCCCATTTTTAATATTTCTTCAAAAAAACATAAAAACGAATCATTAGGCCCACAATTTTTGGAGGGGACTCGTGATTTATAATGATCTAACGAATATTTAATATAAATGTGCAAGTGTTTAAATAAAGTCAAAGAAATTCACAGTATTCGAAGGCATGAACTTTCGAAGGGAGAGTACTTTCCCCTACATTGAAAATTTACCTTTGCCTCCAGCAAGCGCAGATGCAATCGTGGGAGTAGCTGACACTTTTAAGAATTTGGGATTTTGGCTTTCGAGATTTCGGCCCATTCGGAATTTTGGGTTTTCGTGATTTTGACATTTGGGATTTTGGCTTTCGAGATTTTAGCTTTCGGGATTTTGACCGGAACCCGGTCTTTTTTATATAGGAAACATAAGGACCCACCCACAAATACAAAAACCTTCAACGGGATCTTTTAGTCTTTTTACAGAAATTCGTAAATACCTTTTAAATTAATAAACTTTATCATACAAATTTGGACATTTTCACTGAGTTTTAGCATTATCTGTAGCATTTTAAATATTTTAAATGGATAAGTTACATAAAAGGCACAGCATGATTAGGAGCACGACATAATTAGACCATGAATAAGTCGTTTAAAAGTCTTTAATGTCATATAAGCACAATATGTCTAAAATTTCACTAGGTTGACAGTAATAAAATTGGATGTTAAGTGTATAGTGTTGAAGTTATGATGACCATTGTTTAGGATGTGTTATACGAGCATCAAAATATAAAATCAAGAGAGTAGCCATTAAATATTGTAATGACAACTTAGACAAGGAAATATTTTCTCATAGATTAAATTTATTCCTTGTGTTGTTCTCTCACATGTTCGTAAACATTTGTGACACAAATATATTCAAAAGAAATTTGGAAATGAATAAAAAATATCAGTTTTTATAGAATATTGTTAAAAACTTTGTTTTAAAATAGATGGGACGCACTTTTTTGTACTTACACTGTAACTTCCCCTTTAAGAGAAGCTTTTACATATGTCTAATATTTTTATTTTAATTATTTACAAAAACATAATATATACTTTCGAAATAATTTTGTTTTAGATACATGCACCATTGCCTCACAGACTATATTTGACATAATAATCTTCTAGCACTTTTGAAAATCACATTTGATGGACTAACAGAACATCGTCAATATTGTCGATATTACCAATATTTTGTTTAAAGTAGAAAGTCATCTAATACGTCTACGGTTAGAAAATCTAATGGACGCATTTTTTGTCCTTTTTGTCGATAATTTCACTTTCAATTACATAATATGTCAGTTGGATTAGCAATTATCGTAACTTCTTCATCGCCTCATCACCATTTCTTATAACAACATGGAAACACACACTCTATACACGAACTGCTGATGAGGTGATAAGGCAGTTATGACAATTGCTGATCCAACTGACGATATATGACCTTCAAATTCCAGACATTCACAGCTGAAGTTTAAAAAATTCTAAAATCGATTTCGAAAGTCATGTGAATACATTTTTCTTCAAGTTTCGTCCGCATGTTAGCCGAAGTACTTTCTGTTCGAATTTCGAAATATATCGTATGTCAAATTTTTTGCTTTATTGTAGGGAAAATCAAAACAATAAAGCGCATTTCACTATAATTCCCCTCATAATTCCTGAGTAATGCTTTTAAGAGCTTTCTTAGTATGGTATGGCATAATTTTTTCCCACGTTGTGCGAAAATTTAGATTAAAAATTTGAAATTAAGTATGAAGTTTTCGAACATCAATGGTTTTAAAAATCCATTTGCCTTTTATAAGGCACTATAGGGGCGGGGAAGTGGGGCACCTTTGAAATTGGGATTTTTCTCCTATGTTTAAGTGGAACTGAGCTATATAATAACGTAATTTAGCTTCTCATTCTATCTGTGCAACTAAATTGTATCATGATAAGGCTCAATTTTATTTGAAAAAAGGTGAAAAATCCCAATTTCGAAGGTGCCCCACTTTCAAAGGTGCCCCGCTTTCCCCTATTGAAAAATCAAACCCCAGCTGTGAATGGGAAGAATTAATCAAATAAAATTACGTTATGAGGTCTATTTTTTGCTACCTGGTTACCTTCACTGAACTGTCAAATCAGGTATAGAGCCTCAAATTTATTGTGAAATTTTAGTGGTTTTATTTGACCAAAACAACGTCACTGTATGGGTAATAATTTTAATACTTCGCATTATTATGCTTATTTATAATTGGTATCATATTATATTCTAGGTTTTTTTTATGTGACTTTTTTGGGATTATCACGTACGCAAATATTGTATGTACCTCAATCAATAAAATGATTCTGTTTAACGTGAAACACACCAAATGCATTATTAAAAGCAATGTTTGCATTAAATTTGCACATCATCTGTATTTTGTTCAACGTGACAGACTGATGTTATTTTTTTTACCCTCTGTGGACTTTACGTGTTGAATTTTTCATGGATTTCCCTTTGATCATGTCTCCGTGTGGAAATTTATTATTACGTTTTACCAGGATTCATTCGAAATACTATTGAGAATATACTGCTGTATTGGGTGCAGTAAATTGTCTCAAATACGGCTGAACAATGAATGAGAAATATTTTGAGGAAGTAGGGTGAGAGATAATTAATTTCCAAATGGACTAAATGATGTATCTCGAATGTGAATACAATTAGCACCCTATTTGAATGGAGGGATGTTGTACATATTTGTTCATGAACTCACCTCCTCATAGATGAAGTTATCAATTTCCTCGAGAGGTCGACCGTACATGTTCTCTGGAAAGGGTTCAAACTTCTTTGGCAGAACCGCTCCATCCTCCACGGACACTTTGGAGCGTGGATGGAAGCCATATTCACGAACAAGCTGAATATGCCGAGATTCATGCTTATCCTGCGATTTCTCCGTATAAGCCACAACCTGCTGTTTCGGTCCTGCTGCAATGAGAGACAAGGCGTCATTAGTGCTAGATTCAAGAATGATTGTGACTAATTGAAACATTATATAAGGTTTCACTATTAGATTTTATGTTTGTGCATAGTACCATTAAAATGCATTGCGAATCAATAGTGTGAGGTATATCACACAGATCTCTGGCAGAAAGGTGCCAGACTATGATGTTAATCAAATTATAGAGCACGCCTATTTTCCACTCAATGAGCTCTAATGAGATTCCCCATCATCATTGAGGATTTCCAGAAAATTTAATCAGCTGTATTGCCAATCATTTTCATTTTGCTAACATTGCGAATGTTTCCTTGTTAATTTCTAATGGACAAAAGCACTGTGATACTTAGGGGAGAATGAGAAAATTCGATATTAGTGTTCAGTTTGAGAAAATGATATTTTCTTCATCTAAGAGAGATTGGAATAGTTCCGCGCACATTTATTTAACACTTCGAAGAACCCTAACTAAAAGTGTCACGGAAGGACCAAGTGGCAGCCGCTGCCACTTATCGGATTTTACATAATATTTTAATATTTTTACATATATTTTAACATTCGGAGCCTCAGTCAGTTCTTTTCTGGTGTCTGAATCAGAAATTTCACCTCCTTGGGTACTGTATCTAAAGATTTTTAACCATTCGATGTTTTCATTTTTATCAGAATCATGGCGTCAGGGAAAGTGGTCTGCCTTTGAATGCGGCAGCCTTTGAATATTTCAATTTTTCTCTTATTTTTCAAAGCAAAAATTCTACATATGAACAATAGTTAATACTATTAACTATTTTCTATTAACTTCGCTTAACAAAATGGATTTTGAGCTTTGGTAAATAAGAGAAAAATTGAATAATTCCCATAATTATTCATATTTCATACATATTTCCCAATTCAATATTTCCCATAATTCTTCTCAATAATTTGCAAAAACACTTTCAATTTGTTCTTTTAAGGCTTTTATACACTAACAATCAAGAAAATTACATCTGCAGAACGTCAAACTGCTATATAAAATGCATATGGCAGCAACTGCCACTTGGTCCTTCCGAGTGCAGTTTTTTGTTTTTACAATATATTTACATTAATATTTAATTTTTATTAAAAATTTTATAACGAAAAAATAGCCAGATAAATTCTGCACGCATTCAATCGGGTCTCCAGGCGAAATAATATATTCTTCACTATAAAAAATTAAATTGAAAACTAAATTGGCAGCGGCTGCCACTAGGGTCCTTCCAAGTGTTAAAGATATACGACTAAAAAGGATACCTCTACATAGATTCATAGCAAGGGGGAGATATTTGCATGAAAATGTGTACACCAATTCCAGACACTTCCACAATTTATATGGAGGAGGGAGGAGCCATTTACACTTCCAGCATTTCGGAAAACTCCCAAAAATGCTGCAATACTTCCAGCACTTCTTGCACTCCCATGCACTTCTCATACTTAAAAATCAATAATTTGTTTAATATTATGAAAAATATAATTGAGAAACCTTAAAAAATTCATAAGTAATTTATTTTTACATGTATTTTCTTTATATATTTTGAATTTCTAGAAGCAGATATTCTTGCATACTGACGATATTTTAATATTATCTGTATTTTATAACCAACAGAATTTCTTTCTATGCATTTTTCATTGGCCTCTACACACTAGAGAAAAATATGTCCACATTTTAGAGTTTTTCCTACACAAGCGTAGGCAATTTGCTTCAATATGGACATAAATTTCTCTGGTGTGTAGAGGCCATAACAGACCAGTGAAGTTACCTCTGGAAAAGAGGTCTCAAAAAAAAATGTATTGTCGTTTCTAATTTATTGAAATTGTTTTGGAAAGTCTGTAAGAGACCAAAAGTAGGAGTGCAACAATTAATTTAGCACATCAGAAGTACAGTATTGGCCAAAAATTTCTTGACAAAGTTATATTCGAGAAATCTGGTGGAAAAATGATAAAAATGCTTTTTAAAATTTTTCTTTTTTTCAAATGAGTTGCCTGTAATCCATAAATATTATTTATATATTTCAAAAAAATTATTTAAGATCGTATTAAAAAAAATTGTTTTCCAAAAGTTGATCATTTGTATCAACTAAAAGTTTCTTGTCACATTTCAAAAAGTTATTTAATTTACTTTGAAAAATATATCATCCTACAGCATAGCGGTCAGATCAGTGAAATGTTTTTAGCAAGCGCCTGGCAAGTTGGACTTTTTATATGGGGCTATTTGAAGCCAATTCCTAAATTGATCTCGGACTCAGCTCACAGTGCTCCTAGGAAAAAATTTATTTAAACAAAAATTTAGTATATTTATCCCTCCATACGGAAAGGTATCTTGTAATACGGAAAAACTTCTAACTTTTTTAATATTTAGCATAAAGATCACGAGTGCAGAAAAATTCCCATACGCATTTGTATGTGAAAGTACGAAATTGGCTTCAACTTTGAAGGCCACTCGCCGGGGACTAGGTTTTTAGGGTTATTCTCGGAAAAATATGTAGGGGAAAGTACTCTCCCTTCGAACGTTCATGCCTTCGAATAATGTGAATTTCTGTTATGTTTCCTAAGATATTTTCACATGATTGTCACATAATTATCAAAAATTGATGACAAACTAACTAATAGGTAATAGAAATGTGTAAGTGTCTTAGCAAAAATAAAAGAAAATTCACATTATTCGAAGGCATGAACGTTCGAAAGGAGAGTACTTTCCCCTACCACCACGCTCTTATTTCACTCCCGTTAACCCCAAAGACTTCATACCCGTTCAATCACAGCACAGGATCCGGCAAATCCTCTATTCCGGAATTGGATAGAGAAGTCTTTGATTAAAGTTACCACTAAAAAGTACCGTAATAAATAACTCGTAATACAGTTCCTAACAATTACCCTTACTCCTTTCAGTGAAAAGATGTGGAACCCATGTATCAAACTTTTGAACAAATCCAAGCTTTTCTAAATAGCGAAATAGGATTTTAAGTTTTCCAAAATCTTAATAATCTCTTCAATTGTCTTCCACTCGAATACCAACAATCCCAACAATATTGCCGTTAATGTTAGAAACCATTTAAAATAAAATTGATCTTTTCGAGAATAAATCTCTATATAGAAATTTTTCAAGTCACTTTTCAGTCATTTAAAAATGATCTAAATAAAAAACCCAAAATGCCTTTTTTTTGTGGAAGTCCATCATTTAGGCCTTTCCAAAATTCGATTAACATTAAATACTACAAAGACACCTTTTTGTTCCTTACGTATTTTTGCCACTCGATCTTAAAATCTGAGCTAAAAGTAGCGTATAATCTGTAAAAATCGGAATTAAACAGAGAAGACTTTATTTTCGGACACTCCCACTTCCAAAGACTTCCTTCACTTCATTTTCAGCTGTACACCACTTCCGACCCTAATATCTCCCCCTTGATTCATATCCATTTAAATTTAAACTTATTGCAATTTAAATCTCTAATATAGATAGATAGAGTATCTGCATCAAATTTCAGCTAGCTTATAATTTCGGCCACTTCTTTTGTTTTTCAAATCTCCATGAATTTTTAATTTTTGCGCTTACTTTAGAGATTATATAATGCAAAAAAAATCATTATGGAAGGGAAAGGAACTATGAGGGTGTGTAGAGACCATTAAAAATGTTTTTACTCAATAAAATTTCGAATAATCCGAAAAACATATTTTTTTCGGATATTGTGTATTATCTTAATGCCAAACCACAGTATTGGTTTTAAATTACCCGGTGTACCCTATGTTGAGCAACATATTGGAGAGTTGCTAGACACCTCTTATGTGGACAACCCCCAATACACCACAAATTCCACCCCATTTCATACAATAAAAACACTTTGCGGCATTTTATTGCGACACACACTATTTTCGATGTACTTAACCCCATGTCAAATATTTTATGTCACCCTTATTAACACTTTTATGTGTAGCTGTGCCAAAAGAAACCCAAAAGTAGGGGTTGTGAGGAGGCACGAACAATGAAGAAAAAAAAACACATTTAAGAGACTTTCGCCCTCAAGCACTTGTGGTAAAATCTTAGTGTGAATCATTCCAAAGTTCCTTTGCCCTAGCCTCGAATGAGTATAGTAACAAAATTTTGTCAATCGATTGGCATGAGAGGTTTTACAAGAAAAAGCTCAGTGATGTATATAGAAAAATCAATGTCTGCATGAGGTACTTTTATAATTTCGTGTTGGCATTTATTTATATTTACCTTACCCCCATACCTTACTTTCACATTTATCAAACAAACACACACACATATATATTCCTAAACTTGGAAAAAGTGTCGAGGAAAAGGAATGTTATTTATTGGACTTCTAAATTAAGATACAGTGGTTTAGTTGTAGAACTTCGATCCGACTTTTGAGATGTTTTAACTTAAAGATATCCGATTCCGCTAAACTTAGAGATTAGATATGTACGTCAGTAGGTATAAATCTTTATAACGGAAAAGCTAATAAGGGTTAAGTTTAGTTAATAGTGCAATAATTGTCCGTTCTATTACAAAAAAAAAGAATTTCTTTCAATGTCAATTACTGACATTTAAATAGTAAATTTTAAATTAGAATTTTCGATTTTAAGATTAAATTTGATATATCCGAGGGGAAAGTGGGCCAAAAGGAATCGATACAATTTTTTGCTTGAGCTCCATAAAACCTCTAGTCAAAAAATTCTACCGTTCTAAAACTTTACCGAAGGCCACATTCCTCTATCTTGAAGGAAGATATATTTTTGGATCATTTTCTAATAGTCAATTTTACAGAATTTCTGAACATTTTCGAATTTTGATTCGCTCAAAGTTTATACAATGATCGAAATAAGTATCCAGTTTTTGTATTTTTATAGGAAAATAATTTTTCTATAAGTTTGTCGTGGAACAATTCTCTTTTAACGAAATGTTCTATTAGGTGAGATTCTTAACAATCTCACCTACTATTTAACACTAAACCTAACAATACTGGTCAAATTGACCGGTTTAAAAACTTTTTTAAATTAGCTCATATTTATACGGTACAATGTCACTATCAAACTTTGTGAATTTCTTAAAATATTCTTGTAATATATTTTTCAGTACTTAATTTTTCCCCTTTCGTCCGAGAAAACAATTGTAGAATAGGCATCCTACCTGTCCCGGTCTGTCATTTGACCGAGCGTGCGGGAAAAACGACCAAAAACGGTCGGTAGGTTTAGTGTTAAACCATTTACAAGAAATCTTCTTTTAACGAAAAAAGAGTTAAATGGTGTAGAAAAGACAGAAAAGGTAAACTAGAGATGAATTAGGTTATGAAAATGTCAATTTATGTATACTTTATTTGTCATATTTCACAATTTTTAGTGCTTTAAAATTTTAAATATTTGTTTTTCAATAATAGGGGAAAGTGCTCTCCCTTCGAATGTTCATGCCTTCGAATAATGTGAATTTCTTTTGTTTATCTTAAGAGATTTACACTAAACTATCACGGAATTAAATACAATTAATGATAATCTTACTAATATTTAATAGAAATATGTAAGTCTCTTAGGAAAAATAAAAGAAAATTCACATTATTCGATGGCATGAACATTCGAAGGGAGAGTACTTTCCTCTACCATTAAGACATGTGAGCTTTTTTGCTTAAAAGGTGAGATTCAAAATCTATAAACTTTTTTGCTTCGTCCATATAGGGTAAATTGGTACAAGTTGGACAATGGCAAAAGTTGGAAAATTTCGCTGGGACAAGTTGGACAGGCAATTTTTTCTTGATAAATACAGTACTAAATTTTAATTAGTATATTTTTCTATGTTATAGTTTAATTATTTGGTTCCTTGTGCTGCAAATAAAGTGAAAATCCATTCATATGAATAAGATTTAACGTATAAAATTCTCACCTCTATTGACAGTGTAACTTTTCACCGTCGAAAAAATACATCGATCGACCATTTTTTCCTAATAAAAACACAAGAAGAGTGACTTTGGTTTTTCGGTTCTGTTGACATTTCTCAATATTTCTGGCAAATTTTAGCGGAATAAAGTGTTTAATCTCGATAGTTAACGGTACGTAATGGTTTTATTTGATATAATTACTAACTGTATGAAGAAAAAGTGCTTATTTGAAGCGTGAGCAAAAGTGACAAGTTGGACATCCGGAGATACGATTGTATTGCAGGGGTTTTCTTTTTATTTCAGATGGGTAAAAAGGCAAATAAATTGAAAAAGTACAAATCCTATACTCAAGACCAAGTGAACAAAGCACTGGAAGCTTTTCGTCAAGGAAAGTCACTAAGTCAGGTGTCAGTATTATTTGGGGTGCCAAGAACAACACTTTTTAATAAGCTGACCGGGAAATGTCCGGAAGAATGCTCTGGGGGAAGGCCTCCTACGCTGCCAAAAGATATAGAAGATGAGCTCGTTGAATGGATTTTAGGATGCAGTGACAAGTGGCATCCTATAACAAAAGATCAAGTCCTCAACACTGTGCAAATTATTTGTAAGAAGTTCAAGATTGTCAACGAGTTCACCGATGGAAGGCCAGGATACTCTTGGTTCAAGAGCTTTTTGAACAGATACCCAGAATTGAGACTTCGCACACCAGAAGCATACACAACCCAAAGAGCTGGTATTACCACTGAGTGGTTTGAGAAAACTCATGAATATTTAAAATCCAAAGATCTTCTGGAACTTCCTCCTGATCGCGTCTTTAATCTTGACGAAACGGGTGTAATGCTTTCGCCCAAAGGTGGACAGGTATCTATTATTATTCTATGGAGTTTTTAAATTCATTTTTGAAGTTCTTTGTGACAATTCGTATGATTAAAGAAAACTAAAAGAAGAGGCTATGCAAGAAAAAAAAAGAATTAGACTTCAGAAACAGGAAGAAAGGCTCAAAATAAAAGAAGAAAAGGAGCAAAGCAAGAAAATTAAAATATCCAAGAAAAAGATTTAATAAATAATATATATCTAAGCCTTAATGATTTTTACTTTTTAATTATACACTTTACCCTAGTGGTACAATTGATTCAGTGTGTATGGCATTCAGTAAAAAATCTTGAAACTTGCACAACCTTCCCCTACGCATTGTCTAAATTCCCACGTCCAACTTGTCCCACCCTGTCCAAATTATATTGTTTTGCACTCACGTATTTTTCTTGTATTTAAGAACTTTTTAAACTGTTTTTCAAGAATTTCCATGAAACGGTAATATTCTAGAAGAATCAAGGAGCAAATTTATGTATGTCATCAGGGAAAAATGTATTTATAATGTCTTTAATCTTGTATCAAAGTTCGAGCCTCTGGAAATTGTTCCAATTTATGCAGCTTACCCTATTAGGAGTAAAAATTCAATTAGGAACCTACTTCTGCATCTCTTAATAGGCGACCAAAATTGCTTTTGTTTTGATTTTATCAAAATTTTTAATTTTTATGTTTTTCTCATGTTATTTGCTAAATGAACAGAACACCTAACGCAATAAAGTATTTCTGGACACTTAAGACTTCTTGGTACGTCATGTCCTTTGGAATTTGGAACAGTAGTTTAAGGAGTGACATGAGTCACAAACTACAAACACTGAAGAGCAGCATTATTTCTCTATTTTTTAAAACATCAACTCAGCTTTTTAAAATAAATTGTGCAATGTGTTTGAAATGTTTCATCTCCAAGTAGGGTAAAGTGATACAAGTTGGACAGGAAATTTTTTCTTGATAAATACAAAACTAAATTTTTTAAGCACAAGGTATCAAATAATAAAAAAGCTGAGATTGTAAAGAATCTCAGCTAACATAGCATAGATTATATACAAAAATATACAAATAAAATAAACTTGTACCATTGTCCAATTTGTATCACTTTCCTAATATCCGCAAAATTTGTAGCGAAAAACCTCCTTAGAGATGTCTTAAAATAAGAAATGAAAACAGATTACGATTGACTGGAGTTTTGGTCACATACTTCTCTTTTAATTACAGACGAAATCTGATATTTGCTATAAGCTAATATCAGTGTTAGTTATAAATAATATAGATACTAAAACTTTGTAAAAAGAGAGTCACGTCAATAATTTCTTGGTCCATCTTAAATCATGACCATTGTAATCTGCTTTTTATGATTTACTAAGTATCTCAGGAAACTTTTATGTTGCTATCTCACATAAAAGTTTCGTTCGACATTTCTGCGTCTTTGTGAAAAATTATATCTTCAACTATAACTTTGACCTGTTTTTAGAACTGTTTAAGTAAATGGTAGTGTCTTTCTTAACCCTTTAAGGACGAGTTGGTCAGCGATGCTATACTGAGATGAGAAAATAATTCCTTCTGGCAATTTAAAGTTCAGCTATTTAGGATCAGAAGGAACTATTCAGCAATTTTCAAATACTCGCATTAATAATAGATTTTCAATATTTCTTGTAATTCTAAAAAAAAAACTACTAGGAACAAAAAACTATGGCATTAATATAATTATTTTTTTTTATTAGTGTATAAATTATTTATAAGTTACAAGTATAAAAATTTCAATTCGTACAGTTTCTACTCTTTTGTAAGATTTCCCGGAAAGAATATATTTTTGTGATAAAGAAGCATAAAAAGATCAATTTTTATAGTCAAAATATTCACGATCAAGACAGGGGAAGGCTTTCACACATACTCTAGCTTCGAACACTTCATATTTTTCCCATATTCCTTTAAAAAATCTGACTATAGTAATATAGCTTATTCTTATGTCACATATTTCCTGAAAAAAAAATTTCAGATCCATTGAGGAACATGGTAAAAATATGAAAAATTCGAAGCCAGAGTAAATATGAAGCCAGAAAGCCTTCCTCTATTATTCTAAAAGAGGATGAAATAGTATTTTTGAAGCAAGAAAACTTATTTATACATAGATTTTCGCTCTGTGGAAAGCTTCTCGTCCTTATAGGGTTAACTTTCGTATCGAACGTATGGAAAATTCACAGAAAGGTGAGAAGGAAGTATGGAGAAAATGCCGTGGGGTGTAACAGGTATATGATTGTGGGAGATGTGCCAAAAATGTGCTGGCCAGGGCAGTATCGTGTGCACATTCAGTCGCCTGGGTGGGTGGAGAATAATGTACTTCCTCTTGGAGTCCTGCTTAGGAGCCAAAGCTGAGTTGGAGACCAATAAAATGTCGATGGAGAAGTCGTGACGAGAAAGAGGAAGTAAGAGAAGATAAAACGAAATGGATTATACAGTTCCCACTGAACATTTCCATTGATGACTGCATTTCTTCCATATTCACAATATTTCCTTTATATTTATATTCATTTCTAACATATTGAATGAATCATATTGAACACAGAGGAGTATTTACAAAGAGTACATAAACTTATGGAAAATGTCAATTAAAGTAAAGAATTGAGAATATCGTTTGTAAGCCTTTAACCTTATCTAAGGAAGGAAAGTAAAATTTTTAAACGGGGTGAAAATTGGAGATATAGGGTAAGTGTACCAAATTCCGGCCAGCTTGCAATTCCGGCCACATTTTTATTCCTCAAATTTCTATGAATTTATAGTTTTTTCATATTATAGAGATAATACTATGCAATAAAATGACAAAAAATGTAGCTTCGATAAACGAGAAGATGTTACTTTGGAAGGATTCCGGAAGGGCAAAGAACTATGAGAATGAAGGTGGCCGAAATAGGCCACCAAAGCTATGTCTACACTTTTATTCATTTTAAAATGGATTTAAAATTATTTTGGAGAAAATGAAGACGACAAACTGTCTACAAGGTTCCAAGTAATACTCCTTAAGAAAAATTAACAAACAAAAAAAATTATATGAAAAATATTACATTTTGAACTTGTGACTTTGGCGCTTTCATGCTGTCATTAGCGAAAATATCTCTGAAAAAAAGTTTTTAGTACAGAACCTAGCTGGCAAAAGTTTAAAATGTTAACGATTACACTCAGTTAGTTAATGGATAAAAAAATTATTTTTGCTTTTTCTCAAAGTTGAATAGTTATATTATGTTACTGTAGTGACTATATCACGGAAATAAAATTAAAAATATTATTTTAAGTGGATTTTATTTAGCTAGCGTAGTCATAGCAGATGAGCGCACTTGAAAGTGCATGAAGTTTATTTTTAGTGAGTGTAGGGCAAGTGTGCCAAATTTCGGCATAATTGCATACAAGAGCCAAAGTCTCAAGTTAGAAATGTAATATTTTTAATAGAAATTGATTTTTTTATTCCTTCCTCTTAAGGAGTGTTGCTTAGAACCTTGTAGACAGTTTATCGTCTTTATTTACTTTAAAATCATTCTTAATACATTTTAAAATGAATAAAAATGTATACATAGCTTTGGTGCCCTATTTCGGCCATCTTCATTCTCATAGTTCCTTGCCCTTCAGGAATTCTTCCAATGCCTTTTTCACGTCATATCGTTTGCCGAAGCTATATTTTTTGTTATTCTTTTGCATTGTATAATCTCTAGAGTATGTAAAAACTAAAAATTCATGGAAATTCGAGGAACAAAAAGGTGACCGGAATTGCAAGCTGGCCGAAATTTGGCACACTTACCCTATTTGAAATTTATATTCAGTGGGTGAAGTAAGAGAAAAAACTTTGTCAAACAATTGTTTAATGTATCATGTGACTTTCCAAAAAGGATTATATCACTTATTCGTAAAATAAATTTTCCAATTGCCAAACCATAAGCCAACATGAGTTTTCCATTACAGTCAAAGTGTTAAGATAAATGGCATGTGGAAGTATGTCACTTTAGGCAAAATAGTGAATGCTATCTGTTTGAATTCACATATAAGATTCTTTTCCTTTTCCACTTCTGCTTTTATCAGCAAACTGATATCCTGAATTTCCTGACAATGGAGAAAAATATCTCAACTATAAAACTGTCAGTTATTGATAGGGTGCTGATTTTTTTTTTAGGAAAATTCACAAATGTGCTGCTCAAAGTAAAAATGGCTTTTCGTGAACTTCCCTATTAAAGTAGTTCACTCTTGTTGTGAGTGACTGAATTCTACCACCTATTTGATATCTTATGTAAATGCAGATGGGGTTCACTTAAATGGCATTAATTACTTATAGAGAGAAATTGCGGAACTGAAGGTTCCACTCATCTTTGAATTTCTTGAGAATCAACTGACCAAGTGAAGTACTGGTGCCTGGCATGAGCAGCAAGAGCATCATAGAACAATCTTCAGCACCCTCCTAAGAATGATGTGTTGGGTGTCTCATAAAATTGAATGACTAGGATAGGATTGTTGGGTTTGGCCGTCGACTGGGTAAACAATTGTCGAGTTGGCAGTACGCTCTACACTTACCGTAAGTGCGGGCAACTTTGTTCTCTGCAGGTGACTTTGACCCCCTCCTGTTCGTAAGCTTTTCCTTAATTCTAGGTTAAGAACGGTTCTTACCAGTCAGACATGGTAAATAGGATCGGTGAAGACCATCCTTAAGATCTAGAAGTAAAGAAAAGCTCACGGACAAGAGGGTGTCAAAGTTACCCGCAAGGGACAATCATCCGCACGCAGGGCAATTTACATTTATATTCAGTGATATTTTTCAGATAAGTATTACTAAAATTGGAGAGATCTCCTGATACAATTTTCATCGAGTCTCAATCGTTATAAAATGATCAATTGTCCTGAAAAGATGTTTATCACATTAAATAAAACGTTTTGAAATAAAATAAAACATATTCAATCCAATAAACATAAATATACCCTGTACTAAAAGTCTAAAAGTCTTGAAATATTTCATACAACTGTACTATTTCCCACGATGTGTCGATAGTTGAACTTTTATTGCAAATTGAATTCATATAACTTCTATTCGATTTTGGAATGATTCATACGGTTTATACATACATGATTTATTGCTTAATTTAAATGGATTGTAAAATATATTATGACGAAATACGCTTAATGCACTCTGTATTATGCTATTTTTTTATATCAAAAATAAACCACAGAGCAGATAACTCTAATAAGCTACTCAACGTAGAATTTGACTTAGTTAGAGAATGGGAAATTCTCAATGTGCCCACACATTTATATGCAATAGTTAGATTTATGATCCTTCGGAGTGCTTTTAAGATATCCTAGGAGAGAGAGAAATAAATTCCTTCAATAGCTCTCAAAGTTTGTATATACTATATTAAATTAATTGAATTACTATTTCAACTTATTTCATGCTTTGTCAGTAAATAGTTTGTGCAGTATATTGGTTTATGGCAGTTACTCGTACAAGTTGCTGAATTGCTTTAGTTGAACATCTCAAAAAGCACTGAAATGTCTTTTATTGTTTATAAAGTCGCTCCAAAGAACACCTGTCACCCATCCAATCCACAAATGCCACAGATGCCACATAAGTTTTCCCAGAGCTCAAGAACCTTTCGCAAATTCTATCATTAATATTGTTCTATTGCTTTCAGAATTCTTTGTGGTTTTGTTCATAACGTGAAGTTTTATTTGAGATGGTGTAGTTTTTGAATACAAAAAATAAGTATTTATAAAAGTCGAAAATTTGATATTTAGTACATGAATATACCGACATGAGAGTCAATAATAATTAAGAAGAGCCTTTGCGAGATGCTCGAACTCACGAGAAGAAGCTCTGCTTTATATTCTTAATCGCAACTTTTATTGGATTCATGTAAGATTAATGTCGATTTAAGTTTGTCTATTAATCATTAAAAAACCATTTTGAAGTTAAAAACTGTTTAAGAAAAAGGTACATAAAAAGTCATTAACATTTTAATTAATTATTTGACTAAACCTGGCTAAAATTAGGCACTTTAATCTTCAATAGTTCAAGACAGCGATTTTCCGGTAAAAGGTATTGACGTCGTAATATTTAGCTGGACTACTTCTAAAACATATCCGAAAATAAACGACATCGCCATGGGTAATTTTGAGATATATCGAAAAAACATGTTTTTGAAGGGGATGGAAGGGATGGGGGTGATTTTGGTAACTTGGTTCTCTAGGGAATGTTAACTTGTGGGGGGTCACCGAAGACCGGAAGTCAATATCTCTTACCGTTTAGCAACCAGGATGATGAAAATTTGAAAAAAAATTGGATTGTCAAAACTTGTCTCTCTTGGAGTTCAAGCAGTTAGTAATATTTAGTTTCAAATTTTATAGAGAATCTTAATAGTAGTTAGGGGAAAGTGCCCATGCTTGATACCATTGGAAGCTTCGTAATGATTAAATTTTTCCTATGTTTCTCAATAAACGTGACTCCGCAATATATTTTATAAACTGGCTACTTTCCTATAGTTTTTAAAATATGGTTGCGATGAGTCACATATATATTGTAAAACATAGAAAATTTAGTCATTACGAAGCTTCCAATGGTATCAAGCATGGGCACTTTCCCCTACTACAAATCATGGTTTTTTATTTTTAAAGTGTAAGATAAGGTATAACTTTAGTAAAAGTTTAGATGAAATGGATTATGCTCAACGCACAATAATTTCTGTTTTGTAAACATGTTTTTGGCATTTCAATGAGAGTGAGTGAGATCTAGATCTAGTCATCTCGCTCACTCTCACAGAAAATTTTGAAAACATGTTTATATACAAAACAAAATATTTTTGACAAAATATGTTTTTTTTAATTTTAAATTAAATCAAATTAAATTTTTGTCAAAATATTTTTTTCCCAGAAAAAATTATGAAACTGGGAAATCTGTATGAGTATCTTCCCGTGCCTGAGAAAAAAATATTTTCGTCAAAATATTTTTTTGAAAAATATTTTGGAAAAATTTGCTTTTGGAAAAATATTTTTGTCAAAAGAATTTTGTAAAATTTAGTGAAGCTATTGCATATTAAAATTTTGTATTGCAAACTTATTAATAAAACTTCATGGAATTTTTAATTTTGCCCATTGTACTTAATCTTTTCTCATTGAATAGAATATAAGAAGGGAAGTCATTGTGGGTTTCTAGCTTAGCGATTAATTCAATTGTGGTCATTCAAAAAGACAAATGTGGCAATTTTTCGGTCAGTTTGTTCATGTGATGCTACCAAAAAGGACAATTTACACGAGCTCTTTCACACAAATCAAAGCTCCCTTACAGCCTTTTCTCAAGCACTAATCCTAAATTTATGTTGAAACAATGAGTAGGAGGAATTGCTGGGTGTGAAAGAAAAGACCAAAAGGGAGATTCTTGTCAGAAAATCCATTTTTTATGTGAGACACAAAAATGGAAAGAAAGCTAAGGATATTCCACAAAGCACACGCTCAGACATCCTTTCAATGGATGACCATTTTGTTGACACAAACAAGATTATTTATAGGTTAAACGATATGTTTGAGGTCCCCATAGCAAAAGAAAGCGAAATAGGAATAACAAGCGAAAAAATCCTCGGAATTTTCCACTATTTGCCTTAAAAAATTCCATAGGAATTTTCCATAATAGGTTCCAAGGAAAATTTAATGGATTTATGCTGGATTTTTCATATAGAATACATCCATGGAAATGCTCGTGGAATTTATGTGGATTTTTCCACCAAAATAAAATGGAGAAAAAATGAAGCTGTCACATGCACCTCGTGATTTTACTTCCGAATAGTAAAGAAATAGCAAAGATTACGAGGATTATAATATGTTTTACTAAATCAGCAATAACGAATTAACACTTTAAGCAATAAAAAAATATTTTGTAAAAAAAAATAATTTTTTCGAAAATATTTATTAATTAACATAAAAACAGTATTATTTTAGGTTGGCGACCTATTTAATGTAATCACTTCATTATTATCTACACGAAACGCAGTGTCGCATAATTAATTATATTATAATTGCCACATGAATCACTAGAAATGTTTGCGGAAGGTTTGGAAACAAATTCTAAAAGTTGCCGCAATACCATTTTATTTGTTTGACATTTCAGAAAACTAGTGGAAAAATCCATATAAAACACTATGGAAAGATAGTGGAAATTTCCATATGTTTTTTCCAGCTTATCCCGCGGACGTTTCACGTGTGAGTTTCCATATAAATCTTCCGCGGAATACCGCGGAATTTAACGCTGGAATTCCAGCATGTCGTACTAGTAAATTCCATGGAGCACTATGATTTCCATGGAATTTCCGGCTTTAAATTCCATAGGAAAACTTACTGGAATTTTAGCGTCAAATTCCAGCGAATTTAGCCATTTGGACGCAAGTTTTCCATTGGAATTTTTGCGGAATTTTGCTATGGGGGTAGCTCATTGGTTGTATACGCCAGTAGCTCGTTCGTTGTGATTTTTATTTGATTTTTTATATCTTTTACACACTAAGGCGAATTTTGTTTATGACTTTATTTGGTATGCGATTCTCTTAAAAATTCCACCCATAATTTTATAGGAAAATCTCTTGCACAAACATTGCATTACAATAGGGGAAACTGGGTTAAAAACCACACGATTTTAAGAAAGGGTTCATGTGACTTGATTTTTCAAGAGAGTGGTAAAATTTAGTAAAATATTGCATAGCTTAAAGGTCATCAAGATCATGGAAAATATCTTATTTTCCCAGGAAAATAAAAATTCTGTAACTGATGCATGATTACATTTCTGGCCAAATCTTCAGGGAAGATCCGTACACTCTGGGGCTTGCATATAATGTCTTCAATCTTGAAATTAATTTAGATGTTTTGTCAATGCTTGACAAATTTTATTAAAGCATTGACAATTTGTCTATGCTTTAATTAAGCATTTTAAGAGATATTAAAAGTTTATGCAGTTAAAAAAAAGCTTTTGTAATATTTTCAATATTTCCGCTCCGGAACACATTTTAGATTAGGAAAATTTCAAGAAATGAAATTTCACGACCCTTTCTTTCTCAATGCTATTGAATATTGCTCAGTTGAATTTTGTTCAGTTCTACCCTATTTTCCCCTATATAATGGCTACGGATGAAAGTATTCAGCAGACTTTTTGAATATTCTGCACAGATCTTATCTCTTGGGAAATGCACCGGAAAGTCTGCAGTGGAATCGGGAAACATCAGACATATAAAAATCAATTAAAGTTATTGGTACTGCTGTAAATAGGGATAATAAGCGAATGCATATAAAGTATCTGACGTATTAAGAGCTGTATGTATGTCTATAGTTCAAACATGCAGATATATATCAACACGAATTATTTAACTTTATGCTTTGGTGATTTTTATTCACACAGAAGCGCATTTTGTTTGTAAGTTAATCCCCGTGTGTATACTTATCTGTTTTTACTAGCTTTCAGATATTACCATACCACGATGAAACATTGAATAAATAAAAATCTAGCGAAAAACTTTCAGATCAATGGAAGTTTTAATTTCATTTTCGAGAAGCTTGAACGGAAATAAAATTTCCGCAGTTATTCGAGTGCTAATACACTTTACAAATAATAAACGAAACAAATTCGTTGAAGGTTGTTTAATTGTTCTGCATCGTCTGCATTGAGATTTATAACTTGAAAAGCTTTAATTTTCTGTAGGGGAATTGTGCCAAATTTCTAAAGGTTTGTAAAATCGGACAGTCCTTTTGTTTCTTAAAATTTCATAATTTTTTTTTTTTTAGTTTTTGAATGTTTTGGAGGGTGTTGTACAAAGGAAAAAGAATAAAATAGTGAACAACATGCAGTAGAAAATTATTAAAAGAATTCCGCAAAGGTAAGGAACTACAATAAACTTGGTGTCCGATATAGCACATAAAGTAATTTCTACATTTTTTTGATTTAAAATATTTTAGTTTGAGAGAAAACTAAATTACTTTTAAAAGGCCTAAAGAGCACTTCTGAGACTAATAAATAACAAAAACTTAAATTTACATAAAAATATGAACCTTGCCAAAACATTGGAATGGTAGGTTAGAAACCTGTCCGAAATTTAGTACAGCTCCCCTAACATTTTATATATTTTATTTTCCATTTTAATAACACTGTATTCTTATCTGAAATATAGAAATCATATTGAAAAGATTTTCTTTGCTTTTCTTAAATGCTTTTTAGAATATGCTTGAAATATATTGCCTTTAACTAGAAAAATTTACACTTTGTAGACATTATCCAATTGCATATGCATGCATCGTATGAATTCTGATAAAATCTTGAACTTTGCTCATATTCATAATAAAATCAAATACAGTGACTTCAGCATAATAACTTCTGGAATATTCACATGAAAATAAAGCGAATGACCTAAGATATGTTCCATATACTGTCAGCAAGAATTTTGTGGAAGTTTCAGCAAATTTTGCTCAATATAATAAGAGATGCGGATGGCATTAAAATTTCCTGATATAATTCAATACACAAGTTTAGTTGTTAAGATATTATTCACGCAAAAAATATGATTCTTTCGTAACATTTAATTAATGTAGTCTTATTAAGAATATATCTTCTTATTATTGTTTAGAACTGATAAATATTACGATTATAAGCTTCCAATAAAAAGCGATGTAGGGTGGAATAACCGGCTATTGCCATGTTTAGAAAAAAATTAAATTCATTTAATCATAACTTTTGAATCCTTGTTACAAGATAAGTCAAATTTGACACAAAGTTACTTAGATGTATTGGCTCTAGATACGTGAAAACAATAATCCTAGAACATAACGCTGGACTACTTAAAAAACTTATTTTTATTAATAATGCAAAAATAACCATTTCGTCGCCACTTTTTACCACTTTTCGCCAGTTTTGTAAAATTTGTAACCACTTCTCGCCACCCACTTGAAAAGAACCACAGTCGGTTATTTTAGGCAATGCTATGAAAAGAATACATTCACCATTTCTCTTTCCTTGTGATCACTTTATTATTACTCTCTTTAAATGATTTTTCTTCACTTTTATTTGAGAAATCAAATTATGGGGCATTTGCAGAAAGTAAACAATGCAGATTTGACAACTGAGAATGTACGAAGTGAAGTTAGCGTCGCCTATTGAAAAGATTTGGCGACAGGTGGTAAAATCAATTCCAGAATATTACCACTTCTCGCCATGCCTCATTTTTATACAAAAATAATATAAAATGAAATATTAATTGACTAAATACAAATATTATGTATTCCACAAGTGCAATTAAATATTCAATAGACAAATTATTTACCCAAATAGGTATTTTTGGCCTGATGAAAATTTGACGACACTTAGTACATTTGGTAAGAGATGTTGGATTCGATGCACTTGCTTAAAATATTGCTCTAAAAAGTGATCAAAATCGTGAATCCAAAACGAATAATTATTAATTTTCGATTCTATGCGTAGAAGCAGAAACAATACAAAAAAATTGCGACTCATTTATTTCATAAATTGCGAAAAATAGCGATTTCAATGTAAGTGGCGAGAAGTGGGGCACTGGCGAGAACTGGTGATTCCACCCTAAAAGTATTTTAAATCAATAAAATTTTCCAAATTTAATAATAAATAAATATATTATTAAAAATTGGCCCTGGCGATTTCGTTAATTTTTGGAGGTAGCCCAGCTGAACATTTCGTCCTTAGAGACCTAGGGTAAGTGTACCAAATTTCGGACAGCTTTATATTTCGGCCACTTTGAGTGTAATTTCTGAATTTGGAATTTATTTGAATTTAAATTGTGTTGTAGAGACTCAATGTGGAAAGACAGATCACTTGTGTTTCTAGCAGTCTCGTGATTTGTGATGAAGTGCAGAGGGTTTTCCTTCAATGTTATTCATGAAAATTCATTAGTTTTCATTAAAGATTCTTTATGTTTAAATTAATGGTGAGTTATTCTTTAAATTTTGGGTAAAATTTCCCAGCTGGGTCCTGTATTTCGCGTAAAAAAGTAGATACTTTGTGAGCGTCTCTTATTCCGGCAACTTCTCTTGCTTTCCTAAATTTCTTATTTAATTTTATTTATTTTATTTTTTTTTGAATTTCTGAGTTCTACAATGACCATAGAAAAATTAGCGTCGATTCTATGTAAAAGATGATGTGGAATAGGCCTTGGAAGAGTTCAGGAATGGCAAACTGCTACGGAAATGTGCGCGTAAATTTGGGATGCCAAGGTAAACTCTTTAGTTCTTCAGGACAAATTACACGGAAGATCTCAAGGCTTGTGAATCATATAAACATATGTATATTAAAGTAAAAATTTTTAAACTCGTTCCGTATGACGTTTTTAAATTTTCTATTCGTTGCTTCAGAAAATGTGGTCGCAAAAAGGTGGCCGGTATTACCCTCAAAGTGGCCGGAATACTACCCAAAGCAATGTTTGTATTTTTATTAACTTTTCAGTATTTTAGGAACTGATTTAAAGAAAACAAAGATGATAAACTAGTTTTTAAGGTTCCATACAACTATTAAAAATATTGTATTAAAAGTATTGCATTTCAAACTTAGAACTTTGGTGCTTATTTGCAACTATGCCGAAATTTGGCACACTTACCCTATCACTGGAAAAATCGGTATCTTTAATTATTCTATGTCAAAATTCAACCACCCTGGAGGGCATAATTTTCAACGGATTTGGTTAAATTAGAATTATTTGAAAGATCTTGTAATCCTGAACCCGACTGCATCGGTCACAATCGGTGATATAGCCCTATTTTAAAAATACTGTTTTTCGCGTCTTCACTCTTTTTGGGCCCATATAAAATTAAAACGGTAAGAGTTATCGACTTACGGTTTTTGATGAACTTCCCAAAATGACATAATCTCGAAACTAATATCTTTCTTTTTCCCCCTTCTCTTTCATGAGGTCTCTATCCTCCTAAAATTCGTCAAAAATTTAATTATGTACTTCATATAGAAATCCATAATACCCAATTCAAATTTTAAATGGATCTGATGATATAATTGGAATATGTTGAATTTTAATCCAATTTGACAATGCAATTATTGGCATATGACACCACAATATTTGAAGGTAATAATATTTTATAGGATTATTGCTCTTGCAATCTTGCAATGTTGAAAATTTATAGCAAAAATTCTAGCAAAATTAGAGATATCCCTGTTTTCAGAATCTTATTCATTTAAACTTTTAAAATGAATAATGGGAAATGTGCAGCATAAGAATGATGGGATTTCACAAAATTAAAATTTGCTCATAGACATTTTATAGCAAATGTTATAAATTATACCATATGTGGTTTTCTGGGAGCAAGTTTTATTAGTCTATATAATTTAAATCAAGAATCTAAAAATTCCATCAGTGTTGGAAACACAATTACAATTCTTGAAACAACATTCACATTCTATGAAATTTTCAGTCATATCACGTTTTCCCTGCTTGGTTAAACTTTGATTTCATTCAAGCTCGAGCTAGTTTTCGAGAACGCCATTGAACTAAAATACGTTTATGACAATAAATTTTGGAAAAACATTTTTAGTCAAAAAAAATTCTAATTTCATGAGTAAAAAATTAATGTGATATAATTTAATGGTTCATAATTTCTTAATTTTTCCATTACTACTTATTATTGACACTTCTAATATATGTGATAAACGGTCTTCAAACTGGAAGTTTTAGCCCAGTTCCCAAAGGTACCTATCATAATCCTAAATGACAGCCAATTTTTTGGATTTTAAAAATCTAATGGATCAAAATTTTTCAATAAATCTTGACTGATCCGAATAATTAAGCCAAACGGCTAAGCCTTGTGCTTGAAGCCCGTAATAGGGTATCACGCTCTAAGATGCAAGTGTCTGGGTTCGAATCCTCTATAGGTTACTATTTCTGACGTTAAAGCTATTCGGATTGCATCAAGTGAGCTTCAGTGCACTTGATTCCACGAGGCATGGGACTGACAATCCCATCCATACAAAGAAAGTAAGTGATCTGTAGACCCTGAGACTACCAACCCTAACTCTGTATAAAAAGATTAGTTCATAGTCTGGAAATTAGCCTTGCATGAGGACCTATATTTGCTTTATGCACTCTTGTATTCACACTATTTTTATAAAAATAAATTACTTAATAACAACACTAGGCTAATCCCTTTCAACAGATGTCTCATGAAAATTTAGAACATTTTTTAAGTTTGACGAATATGAAACTTATTCAATTGACATCAATTCTGGAAAGTTCTTCCACCAGATGTTTACAAAATAGGAAGGTTTATTGATGTCTCTCTTCTGCTTCGACAGTCATTGGGCAGATGACACGTGTCGATGGGACCTTTTTGTGACACTTTTTTAGAGTCCCTGGAGCTTTAAAGTATATAATAACCGACCCTCTGCCCATTTAATTACTCCCAATGGGTCACACTTGTCGTGAGATAGAAATGTGCTGCCGTGACATGAAGGCATTTCTCTGCTTAATATTGTCGACATTCGGGGCTCTTTTCACCAATGCCTTTGTAAACTTTTGGGCCAGCCCCCGTTTTTAAAGAACAAAAAAATACTGGATCCCTGTGCCATCGAGATAAAGCTCAACACACGAAAGTGAAAAGCCGTGGAAAAGCAGCGAAAAAATTTCCACTCAACAGTGAACACAATGTGAGCTCAGTTATATTAATTTTATTGCTCGAACTTTGCAGATAGAGAGCAATGTATATTTACATATAATCCCTTAAAATGGTAGAAATTTCATCCATATTCCCCTATGATTGTTATTCCTTCCTTAATTTTTAAAAATCATATATAGGTGAAAGTGGGGCACCTTTGAATTGGGGAAGTTTTGAAATTTGGCTTTTTTCTCCAATTTTTAAGTATAATTGAGCCTTATCATGATGTATTTTAGCTTCACTAATAATTTGTAGATAAATTATGCCATGGTAAGGTCCAGTTTCATTTTAAAATGCGAGAAAAAGGTATATTTTAAAGCTCCCCCAATTCAAAGATACCCCACTTCCCACTTCACATTTTTCAGCCAATTAGCCAAGTTTGCTTTTTTTCTGAAAAGTATTTGAAAATCGACAAAAGTTCAATTCGTTTCAATAAGTTTCGAACCTGTAATAAACCGGTTTCATGAAGTAGTTGACGCAGTTGACGGGTTGTGATCCAATAAACAAAAAAAAAGAAAAAAAATAGAGTGGTATAAACTTTGCAAAATGCTCGAATACGTTAGTGATAAGTTGAAACTCATAAATTGAACCGCAGAAGAATTTTACTTAGGGTAGGTGTGCCAAATTCCGGCCAGCTTGCAATTCCGGTCACATTTTTTGTTCCTCGAATTTCCATGAATTTTTAGTTTTTGCATACTCTAGAGATTATACAATGCAAAAGAATAACAAAAAATGTAGCTTCGATAAACAAGATGACTTGAAAAAGATAATGGAAGAATTCCCGAAGGGCAAGGAACTATGAGAATGAAGGTGGTCGAAATAGGGCACCAAAGCTATGTCTACATTTTTATTCATTTTAAAATGTATTAGGAATAATTTTAAAGCAAATAAAGATGATAAACTGTCTACAAGGTTCTAAGCAACACTCCTTAAGTAGAAGGAATGAAAAAAATCAATTTCTATTAAAGATATTACATTTCAAACTTGAGACTTTGACGCTTGCATGCAACTATGCCGAAATTTGGCACAGTTACCCTAAGGGGTTACGTGGGCCAAAGAGACTAAAAACAGCATATTTTCTCTATTTTTTCTTTTACAACCTAATAAAAAAATATTTTGTCCATACTCCAAAGTATTTAAATTGGAATAATCAAAATATATTTTCTGAAATTTTCCTTTAAAAATTTTAAAAATTCAGATATTGGGAATTGATTTTCTGAGACCTTTGAAAAATACTTTGCGGTAGTCTGGATTAATCAAATTATATTTATTCTAGTCCCCGGCGAGTGGCCTTCAAAGTTGAAGCAAATTTCTTACTTTCACATACAATGCGTATGGGAATTTTTCTGCACTCGTGATCGTTATGCTAAATATTTAAAAAGTGAGAAGTTTTTCTGTATTATAAGATACCTTTCCGTATAGAGGGATAAATATACTAAATTTTTGTTTAAATAAATTTTTTCCTTGAAGCACTGTGAACTGAGTCCGAGATCAATTTAGGAATTGGCTTCAAATGGCTCCATATAAAAAGGCCAACTTGCCAGGCGCTTGTATTTATTCATCTGTAATGAAAATACACAATATTTTCCGTTAGTTAATGAATTAAACTCGTTTTTGAACAAAGTATTATCTGTTTCATTGATTTTATTTTTTTTTAAATATCAAACGTAGTGTAAAGTGTGCTGAATTTTTTTCAAAAATTCTTCGTTTTAATACGAGTTTAACTCTTTCACTTAAAGAAGCTATTTTGTTTTTCGATTTCTGATAAATGCTACTCTAAAAAATAGTGAGTATCGTAAAGTGGTATATTTTTCAAAAAAGAGGTCTCAGAAAATCAGTTCCCAAATGTCTGAGTTTGTAAATTTTTTAAACGAAAAGTTCAGAAAATATGGTTAAAATGCTGTATTTTTATGTTTTTACGACATTGAATTAAATAAATTTTTATTATGTAAAAACAAAGTAGAGAAAATATGCTGTTTTTTAATCTTCGTGACGGTGTAAGCCCTTAAAGTAATTAATACGAAACAATTTTTTAGAATGTATTATCAAAGTTGCGACGCAGAGTATTCCGCGAAGTGTTTTTATTTAAACACGCATTTTCTAAAAGTTATACGTAACCAGAGGAAATCGAACAATGTATTTTCATATAAATTAGTTTTAATGAATTTCTACACATATTGTACATTAGTCATGCATTTCATCAATTTTCCAAGTGCCCTGTATCATAACACTTCTAACAAAATTCTGTCTCGATATTATATCTTTTCTTTGGATTCGATTCTTAGAATAATGAAATGTTTTCTGTGGGTGGTAAAAGTAGAAAAGTTGAGAAAATTTCTCTTCCAGGAAAGTAGCTTGGGATGAATATAAGAAAGTTTCGCAATATTTTGTATTTCTTGTGTTTACACCGAGCTGCAAGAATTATTGCAGTGCTGCTAACACTCCTTCGTCTTCTTGTCTGCCCACTTCGGTAGAAAACACCATGAATAAATACACTTTATGGCTCAATTTTCTAATCTAAAATGAGCAAAAGAAAACTGAAAGCATGAAAGAACCAAGTTACAAATTCAATTTTTCCTTCTTTTCATGTGAACGCTGTGAAAGTTTTTAAGTATATCCATGGGGATTAAGTTATTTGACCTTATTTCAAAATTCCTGATTTGACGAATGATAAAATGTACCAGAATTCTCGTGAATATTGCGGTTATTTTCACTTTGTAGAATACATCTATTTTTTAAGAGGATTATCTTGAGTACAGAGAATGGAAATTTCAGAATAAACAAGCTTTTAGCATTTTTTACTTTGGCATATAGGATAAAATTGAAAATAAGAATATAGAAAAATATAGGAATAAAAGGAAAAGATTATTTTTGTAGTGGGATAGGGGAAGGCTTTCAGGTTTCGCACATACTCTAACTTCGAACATTTCATATTTTTCTATATTCATTTAGTGAATGTGACCTATTTTTTTCAGGAAATGTGTAACATAAGGCTAGCTATTAAAATAAGCCATATGGGTCAGACTCATTAAAGGTAGGGGGAAGTGGGGCACCTTTGAAATTGGGATTTTTCACTTATTTTTAAATAAAATTGAGCCTTATCGTGCGTGATATAATTTAGCTGCACAAACAGATTGAGAAGCTATATTATATCACGTTAAGGCTCACTTTTATTTAAAAAGGGACAGATAATCCTAACCGGCTTATGTAGGTGAGATTCTTAACGTGAGCTAACTCGGAGTGCATGCAAATTCGATTTAGAGCTGAAGTTGGGAGACGCCATTCAGTTATCTTGAATCAAATTCGTGAAATTATACAAATTTTGTATTTAAACCAAAATATCAAAGATTTGGATGAACTGACAGAAAAGTGTTATATGGGTGAAATGTAGACCAGAATGTTCTCTATAATTTTCCCATAGAACATGATCTCATCGATTACTCAGAAGCCAAGATAAGCGAGGTTTTTTGTTTCTTAACTCGTTTTTTCATCCAGAGTGCCCCAAGTGTTCATTTGTTGAACTTCAACTATATCAAAGAATTGTTGTATTTTGTGGGACTTTCCATTTAAAACCCTATTTTAAGTGTCTTGGTGGAGTAGAGGCAGTCAAATTGGCATCTGAGTGATTTCAAAGCGTTATTATGGGAAAAATCAATTTTTTCACACTTCAACGGCAAAATCGGAGTGATAGCGTAGTCTGAGCGGAAAATGATGTATGGACGAAATGTAGAGACAAATGTCCTCTACAATTATGTCGAAGTAATCATCAAAATCGGTTCAGCGACAGTCGAGATAATTGAGGTTATGTGATATTGAAATTGGTTTTTCGACTGTGGCGCCCCTGGTGTTGGTCCCACTAAATTCAAATATTCTAGAAAGTTGTAGCATTTGGTGAGACCTTTCGTATAAGCCCTCATTCATCAAAATCGGTCACATAGAACCGGAGATATGATTTTTTGAATTTTGTGAACTTTGACCCCTCATATCTCCGGTTCTATTGAAAGCACAGCGCACATACGCACCATTTTGGAAACGTCCTAGACTGGACTACAACATACTAAAATTTCATTAACTTGCACAATGCCGTTTTTGAGAAAAATGTCTCTGAATTTCGATAAATTTTGACGCTATCACAGCGCCACCTGTGGTGACTTTTTGAACTTCCATCTGAAAGTGCTCATCGAGACGAAACCAAAAAGGTAAAATTTATGTCGATAGGTTAATTAGAACCGGAGATAGAGGCCGGTCAATGTTCGAACTTTGACCCCTTATAGCTCGGGTCAGGGGTTATGGATCGACGTAAGGTTTTTTTTGTTTGATAGGTATAATCAACGGCTACAACATACTAAAATTTCAGCCCGATTGCATAAGGAATTTTTGAGTTATTTAACTTTTAAGATTTAAAAATTTTCTTTTTAATAATAGCGCCCCTAGCGGTGGTTTTATGAACTTGCGATGTTAGAAGAGGAAGTGGCATTTCACGAGAGCTTTCCAAAAAGCCCTCATTTTTCAAATTCTGACTATTAGAACCGGAGTTATGGCCATTTTAAGAAATTTTTTTTGGACCCTTATAGCTCGGGTCAGGGGGGTCGGGGGACCTTAAGTTTGGTATTGATGGAAAGCTCTAAGGCCCAGCTATAACATACTAAAATTTGAGCCCGATTGATGCCATAGGGGCGGAGCTATTGAGAAAACAAAAAAAAGGGGGGTCTTCAAAATGGCGGAAGGAGGGGTGGGGGGTGGGGGGTCAATGCACCAAGTTGCAATTTTCATGCGATATATAACCTTTGCCGAAAACCGCAAGTCGATATCTTTTTTAGTTTAGGAGCTATTAAGCTCCAAAGAGCGGCCGGACGGCCAGCCGGCCGGCCGGGAACGTAACTTAGCCCCCCATATATTCGTGATCAGGAAGTGGCGAAACACATTTTGGCCAAGTTTGAGCGCGATCGGAGGACATGAAATTTTGTTAGGATTATAGTAGGTGAGATTGTTAAGAATCTCACCTAATAGGTGAAAAATCCGAATTTTAAAAGTGCCCCACTTTCAAAGGTGCCCCACTTCCCCCTATATGATAAAAATATGAAGTGTTCGAAGCCAGAGTATGTGCGAAGCCTGAAAGACATCCCCTACTCCATTAAATTAAAATAAATAAAAATATTTGGAGCGTGGTATAAGTGCGAAGAAAGTTAATTCTTAGAGCATACAGCGAGTTTGGAAAGAACATGAAAGATATTAATCAATTTAAAATCCACATAGCGAGTGTCTTAGCAATGGAAAAACTCTTGAGCAAGTCTTCAGTACTGAGAGAAAATATACTCGTAAATTTTTGTCAAACCACCCAGATCTTGAGAACCGGAGAAGTAGCTACAAATCTCGATGAAAAACATTGAAAATTCACCACCGCAAACACAAAAGTATAAATTCTCTGAAAATCGTCTTCACGCGTCTTCTTCTATTGCATAATGGCTCAATTGCTATTTTGAAACTTTTTGGTTTACCGTGGAATTTAAGTAAACAAATTGTATTTGTTCACTTTGCTTGATTACAAGCCATTTCTAAATAAATCAGTATGAAATATCTTAAGGTTCTTTATCAAAAATATTTCTATAATTCAACTGCTTCAAAATACTCTTAAAACAAACTAAACAGACCATTTATTGTCTAATGCTGTTTTTTTAATAAAATAAAATAAAAAATTTCGATGTGAAAACATATGATTTTTTTCTCCAGACTCATGAAAATCGTCAGATAGAAATCTATAAATATTGTTTGCAATGAAACGTCCATTGGCATCTCTTAGGTTGATGCTTGTCGCCACATTTTACACATATAGCAAGATAACAACTACGACAGTTGTTCATATGATTGTGATCTTGACAGAAGTTACACTTTTATTTTCAAATCAAATGAAATTTTTACATTAAATGGAATATTGTGTATCATGCAAACAAAGGAATCAAAATAATCCAGTTGGTTATATGATTTTATGATTGTCTTAACGCAAAATCTGTTTTCCACATATTGTATGTGTTATTCAACCATCACATTTTACCATTACATTTTATTTCATTTCAGAATAAAAGGTTTTCAAGTAACATATAAATTCGAGATATTTTTAAACCACATACATGTTTTAAATTGAAAAAGTTAAACAATTAATTTCGCAAACAGAGCCTATAGAATTTATTGCTTTAAATAAAATTCATACCTCACGTTTCAATATTGAGTCAACTGGAGAACGTAATTTAATTGTTAAAGCTATTATTCATGTCTTAATTAAAATCTAATTCTAAAATAGAAAGGATTTGTTGCGGAACAACATTTAATTATTATTATATTATTTTAAATTGTTGTTATTGTTCCCGATTCTGTCCCCCTGTGTACAGAACTAGTCTTATTCGGGTCAGCAGAACCCATAAGTAATCGCGCTATTGACAGAATCGAGGAGTTGGACGGGAATTTTAGACAATAAATGTCTTAATCTAGCGTTTTAATGATACGCTTCAAATTTTATTTCACATTAATTAGAAACAATTTCAAGTTATAGAGTTATCTTAAGAGATTTATTCCTCTATTATAGTTGCAAAAGTATACAAATTAAAATCTTATTAATTGAATTGCAGGAAAAAAATCAAAGCTGTATTTTTATTGTGAAAACGTGATAGAAAAAAAAATCTTAATATCCTATGAAACACAACAAATGCAGAATTATTTGCAACATTTATTTCTATTTTTCAATTTTTTAATTTCGTTTGTTTGCAATCTTTTTTCTACGAGGCAAAGCAAAAAAACAATTTTTCTTTATGTTTTTATATCATATTGTTCAATTTGTATTTCGTGATTTATTCTGTGAATTTATACCGTAAAATTGTGTTTTTCTGTATTTATAATATTTGTTTTTTTTTTTTGACAAGTCCACTAACAAAAACATAGTGTTTTTAATATCGGACACTTGTTATGCTTTTCAAATTCCACAATTTCTTTTTATTATCTGGTGTTTTCATGGTTTATAACATCATAAAAAAAGCTTTAGAAGTGTCCCGGAAAAGCAAAAACTAGCTGTACGATATTTCACATATCGCTCACTCAGAATAAGAAACGAATAACTCGCAGTAGGCAAATTTTACAGGAGAGCGATTTGAAGTTGAGATTTTACATGCAGAGTATAGGATTTTTGAGATTTAAAATCTCTATAATTTTGAAAATAATTATCTTTTATGTATAATATTCACAGGGAAGGTACAGGGTATAAAGAAGTATTCGAAAAGCGAATAAAACGATTTTTCTAAAAAATCGAGTTGTTCAACTTATATTCTGAGTGGTCGATATTAGGATAGATTTTCTTTAATGGCGTGTCCGATAATATTATTCAAAGCAATGTAATTTTATATCTTTTTTAATTTAAATGTAATAGCAAATATTTGGGAATACGAGATTTTAGCTGAGAAATGAGAAGGTTTTACTCTAAAATTCCTATTAAGGGATTACGTGTGCCAAAATGGACGAAAAAAGCATATTTTCCTCTAATTTTTTTTCAACATACTAAAAAAAATATTTAGTTTAAGGTCTTAGGCATTTAAGTATAATAATTAAACTATATTTTCTGAAATTTTTCATTTCAACATTTTAAAATTTCAGCCTTTTCAGACTTGATTTTTGAAGACTTAAAAAAAAACATACTTTTCGGTGGACAAGAATTTTTGTAATTGATTCATCTGAAGCCTAAAAACCAACATTTCTTGTTGACTGATGAGTTAAACTAATCGAACTAATCCTTGAATGAAGGATCTTAAAATAAAATAGAAGAATTTCATACAAAAAAAAAACATTTTCGACCTATGTTAAACCACGTTTTGTCTTATAATAGCATAATTTGTGATCAAGTAAACGTAAAATCCTTACCAGTTTAACACACCAGTAACGGTAAATATTTGGTTTTTTGACTTCAGATGAACCAATTCCGACAAATATTGTTCACCGAAAAGTATTTTTTTAATCTCCAAAAATTAAGTCTTACTTAGGGTAAAGTGATATAATTTGAAATTAGTGTAAGTTGGACAATTCGCCGGTACAAGTTGGACATGGACTTTTTCTTGATAAAAACAGTAGGGGAAGGTTTTGAACCTTCGTACTAAAAAAGGAATCCAAGATTTAAGATTTTTTACTGAATGCCACACAAACCGAATCAATTATACCACTATGTCAAAAAAATCTCTCACTTATTGGGTTCATAATTCTGCATCACAAAATTCCTGGAAGTCCTTGGATTTTCCTCTATAGGAAAATGAAATGTAGTAGCATTTTTTACGAATGTATCCGGTACCGGAATGCTTCGTACCATTTCTTCCAACCCCTGTAGGCCTCATTTTCCCCGGAAACGTTACACCGGAAACAAAAATTTGGGCATCACTACTTAGATGGAACTTTCATCTATTTCTTTTCACTGTTTGTAGAAGGTATCACGCATTAAAAGATCAATTTTAAGCTATTTTTCTAACACATGTTTTTTGCAATCGGAAAACCATGTTTTCCCTGTATTCTGACAGTCAGTTCAGAGCTCGGTTAGGTGTGATTCTCTTATAATCACACCTATTGTAATCCTCGGATTTTCTCTGACACCTCCAAACAGTCTTACAGAACATATTTCGGACACAACTAATTTCAAAAATGACCAGCCATCAATTTAAAATGAAATGTGGAAAGTTTCACTTTAAAACAAGGAAAATTTTATGAAAAATACTCGAAATACATCGAAGTGGCAAGAAAAGAATCACATCTACCTTAAACAGTCTAGTTTCATCACTGCACAAATCAGAAAGAAGCAATTACACCTATTGTAATCCTCGTAATTTCTCTAATACTTCAAATCTGTCTTACAGAACATTTTTTGAACATCAGTGATTCTTAGAATTACCAGTGATTAATTTAAAGTTAAATGAGGAAAACTCCGCTTGAAAACAAAGCAAATTGTATGAAAAATGCTTAAAAAGCACCGCATGGGCAATGAAAGAATCACACCTACCATAAGCAGATTTAGGCTTAATGTTCGATTTGACAGAAGCGAAACAAAAACATCTGATGAAGTCTCACTTTGCTGTGGAAGTGTGTGTTTTTCTTCGAGATTTTCTTGAAAAATGTGGTAATCGTTGTAATATCACAATTTTCTTGTCAACTTGTTCAGTGGAATCTCTGGATGGGTCAAAATATCCAGAGCGTCGTGCACAGTGTGTCCCAAAACAGTCTGGAATTCACAGAGTTGGTAGTCAATGATTTTGACTGATATTTTTACGAACCTGCAACTGAAGGCAATCTTTGTGAACTTTTCTTCGCCCACAATTCCACCCCCTTCTAGCGAAAGATTTTCACGGTAAATATTAACCCTGATAAACCTTCTATAACTTGGAATGTTGTTTTTTTTTCGAAAAGACTCTTGAAGCGTGAAAAAATGCATAAAATAATATACATCAGAATTGCGATTTTAGGCCCATTTTTTATTTTTGCTTCTAGAACCCAGGAAAAAAGGCCTACCCAAGAAACAAAATAGCTGCCTTATAGAACCAAGTATTAAACAAGTCTTTTAGTATACTTTTAAAAGACTTAAAGTGATAATTTTCTGTTGAAATTCCTATAAAAGTTCCTAAGATCCTTAAGAGTGCGCCACTTTACTTACAGTAATCTCAATGATGGAATCAAGAGCGTTATAAGTAAATAAAAAGATTTTTGGTTCTATAATTCCTTACTTAAGGAATTCTACAAGACTGTATTAAGAAAAAATTGCTTCTTGGGTAGGCTCCCAAGGTTGTCCGGAAATGTGAGATGTGGGATTAGCTATAAGAATATATGACCATGGATGATATTTATTTAGTAACTTGGAAAAAAATTAACATTTACGAACCTGCGACGTTACGAAGGTGCAAAACCTTCCCCTACAACATTTTTTTTAAGCACAAGGAACAAATTATAAAACTAAAATCATTAAACTTATTAGCAATAAAGAAAATGCCCTGTCCAAATTGTACCATTGTCCAACTTGTACCACTGTCCAACTTGTACCACTTTACCCTAGTTTCTGAATTTTGAAATAAAAATTTTATAAAATACAGTTTAAATGTTGTACTTTTATACGCCTAAGAGTTTGATTTAATTATTTTTTATTATGCTGAGAAAAGAAGTAAGTAATTTATTTTTTCAGTCCTCTTGACCCACTTATCCCTTTAATGTAAGCTGAGACACACACCATAAACGATAGTTGGCTGTAATATTTTACTTGCTCTATAGATCTTGGACGTTCTTTTCAGCAAAAAAAAAATAAAATGTTTAAAATTCTGGTTGATCAAGATCAGGAATCAGAAGTAGGGCTGCAGTGTTGTAATGTCGTGCTTGCTTTTAGGATCATTTGGAGTGTGTCTTGGCTTACAGAGAGATTTTTTACAATTGTTATTTCACAATATGGTAAAGAAATAAACTAAATTGTTTTCCTGTGCTTGACCGTATTCCGAAAAAAAATGGAACAACCTGAAAAAAATAATTATACTGGAAATCATCATCTAGCGGAGTAATACATTTCCTCTCTCCAAAATTTCTTTCATTTGCAATGCTATCCTATTAAACTCTGTGGGAATTGCATTTCAGTTCAGTCAGTTTGGGTCAGATACGAAAAAGAAATCCGCGTGGGGATGTACAGTATATATAGAAAAAAAATGTTTGGAGGATGAGCAATGAAGGTAGAATAGAAGAAAAGTCGGGTATTCTTTTCCGCTCATTCAGGCTCAATTGAATTATTCAGAAAGTTGTGCTTCTGCAGAGATTTTCACAGTGGAATTTTCTCTCTTGTGTCGGAATGAGAAGATTGAATTTCAGTCTCAACGGTGCAAATTCATTTTATGCTATATCCCTCAAATATTGATTTTTAGTGACTTTTCTCACCTGTGCCTTCATTTGGTGTAATTGCATCTGTCATTTTGCCTTTGTGACAACACTCATGAGAATCACAAACATCCAGAAGTTCCTACACAGCACCTCCTTTCACCACATTTGTCCGGAGATATTTGAAAAATTATTTAGTATCATGTCCTGCCACTCAAGAGATTTCCAATCAAACTCTCAATCTCTAGAGCACTTGGCATCTTTATTTAACACATTTTGCAAGTTTACCTCAAGCAAAATTCTACAGATTTTATTCTATATAGCCCACATTTGCATGTGACTTTCTACACTGTAAGTAATTTCATTGCACTTTGTTTTATTATCCTTTCCCTTGCGCATTTATTCGCATTTCATGTCGAGCACATTCTTTATTTATAATTTAAAAACATTTTGCTCCATTTTAAAAATGTAGCACGTGATGGTGGGAGAGGTGAAACAAGAAAAATCAATAGTGGCAATTTGCACGTCTCATTAATAACAAATGTGTCCGTAAATTTCATTTTAGTGATTGTTGTATAACGTAAATTGAGCATGGGAGAATTTTTCGGTTATTCCTTTTCCATTTTTAATTATACCCTCCTGTAGTAACATTCATTAAATTTTTAAGCTATTACACTGATTTTCAGAACTAATTTCTCATGCTTTATTTGTCCACAAACTTTCGTTTATCAACTTTTTCGTGCAGAGTATGAAGTATTTTAACTATTCTCCCGGAATTACAATTAGTTTGTCCTGTGCATATGACTACATATTCTGTAATATAAAATTTTTGAGGTTTTTTTTATCGTATCTAGTGAGAGAGTGCGGTATAAAATCCTTTGATTTTGTCCCATCTCCTTGTTACCTACCCCATTCCAATGATTTATAATATACGATTTATTAGTTTTTGTTCATTTCTTATATAAACGTGATATTTCTCGTTACATTAGCATTCGAAAATTATGTTCTTACACACTCATTGGATGTTACCATTCTTTGGAGAAAGCATACATATATCGATCCCTCAGAATATAATCCAAACAACTCGATTTTTTGCAAAATTCGTTTTTTTTTTTTGCTTTTCGGGTACTCCTTGACACCCTTTACCTTTCCGGTGAATAATATACCGAAAAGTTAATTATTTCCAAAGTTATATGGGTTTCAAATCTTAAAAATCCTATGATCAGCATGTAAAATCTCAGCTTTAAATCGCTCTCCTGAAAAGTTGGCCATTCGCGAGTTGTTCGGTTTATATTCTGAGGGATCGATATACACTACGAATACTAACCTAAAAATCATGAACATCATAAACTGAAAACCAAGATATAACTGACTTGTGTGTTTTTTTTGTAAATGACGGTATTTCTAAATGCACCCCATTGATTGTAGGTACTATGAACCAGTTTGTCTAATCAATCTTCCTTTGTGGTTTGTTTCCATGATAAAATACCTCTATCTTCTGTTATAATACCCTCAAGTGTGTCTCGGCTAAAACAGAAATGATGATTATACTTTCTATTTTTTTGACAAAACATTTCGAAATTATGTTGTAGAGTGTACTTAATACTAATGGCACTTAAAAAGAAACCAATCAGACACAAGATATCAATAGGATTTTTTATGAGATTAAATATTTAATTAAGGGAATCTGGGGCAGAACCTAACATGGGGTAGCGTAGCACCGAATACTGCGATTTTTAAATTAGATAGGTTTCAGAAAACAAGATCTGTATGAATTCATAGGTACTATAGGGATGCTTATCCACTGAAGTAAAGGTCGTTATAGTTTAAGTAATTTAGAAATAAAAAGTCAGTGTTCGGTACTTTATCATTGATAGTTCCTTAGACTATCAATTTTACCTAGTTTTACACGTTAACCAATTGTAGGGGAGACCAGGGCAGAATTAGCCACGTATAGTATGAGATAGTGGTATCTTATAGTTTGCCTGCGAAGGAATATTGAGGAAACCACTTTTTATTCTAAATATATACTTCCGTTCCTATTAATTGAAATATTTATCAGCCTCATACAAATATTTTTTTGTACAAATTATATGCAATAAAAAATTTCATTTGGTGGCTAATTCTACCCCGGTCTCCCCTAAAGGCCTTTCTGAACATGATCTTTGGAATCAAATCCGCTAATTGAGTTTGATTATTTACCCGAATTTTTATTTAATCACGAAATCAACCCAGATATACAGGGAGTTCCGCTTTAACTCTTTCGTCTCTTTTGGGACTGTAGTACCCAAAGAAGCATATGAATGTTCTGTGAAAAATAATGTTTTTTAATTATTCAGAACTGATAAAAATCCGATTCTTGTGGATGATTACAAACTATAAGGATATCCAAATGTAAGATATTTTTTGTAGGACCTCAATTAATTCCTGAGATTAGATATTTTTGATTAAAAATTGTGAAATTGGCCTGCAGCATTTTTTAATCAAAAATATCTAAGCTCAGGAATTAATTGAGGTCCTACAAAAAATATCTTACATTTGGACATCCTTATAGTTTGTAATCATCCACAAGAATATGATTTTTATCAGTTCTAAAAAATTAAAAAAAAAAACATTTTTTTTTACAGAACATTCATATGCTGCTTTGGGTACTCAGGATCCCAAAAGAGACGAGAGTTAAAAGAAATTCTGAGGATCGAAAAAAGCTCACGAATTCACTCCAGTGACACAGAAAAATTGCATACCTACAGGAGAGGTCTTTGGAATAATTTACGGAAACGCCATGATGTATGCTAAACATTTTCGGTACCAATTTTTCAGCCTATTTTCAGCAGAAACGGTTGTGTGAAAAATATTTGCATACATTTAGGGTGTTTCACAAATTATTTTATAAATGGGCTCCCAATAGTAGGCAATTCATATCAAATTCTTTGAATCCGTTTTCATTTAAGCCGCAACTCTCTGTAGTCTATGTTAAAATAAAATTATCTATGCTAAGTTCGTGAGCTATTTTGTGGATAAAATAATCATATTTTTTTCATTGGATGAATTAGATAATGTTATTAGTTAAAAGAAAAACAATAACCCCATGTTCGGTGGTGCCCCAGTTTCCCCTACACGTGAATAATGCTTTTGTAAATCATTTTTAAACATAAATCGAGTAAATCGGAGTTTAAGATGCATCTTGAAATTAGGCACGTATTTAAAAATAAATTTCAGAATTCTTTTCACCAACACTTTCCTATTTAAATCAACAAGCGATTCCTCTGCAGGAGTTCCTTTTGAAATTGAATCTTGTGTAAATTTCCCTGGTGATTTTTCAACCCCATGCGCTACCCTTTTCAAAACATTGTGACTTTTATCAATCAACGTATTTAGGCGAAAGAATAAAATGTTGTGAAAACCCTGGAAAAGCGGGGGGCTTTTCCTGGCATTCTCCCGAACACTTTCCATGCGTGAAAAATATGGTTGGGTAGGATTACTCTCACCTTCCGCCAACCGCAGTGAAAATAAGCGATAAAATCCATTCAATGAATAATATTCGTAATATTCCTGCCTCACATATTTTTTCTTATATACTTCTTTTTTTTCGGAAAATTCATCGTGAATGAGTGACGAAGCACTTCAATGCAAAGTGGAAGTTTGCCCTTCGAAGGAGTCCGTGACTCTGTGAAACCTACCGGAACAATGATAGCAAGAAAGCCCTTCTTGTGTCCTCTACTTTTATTATTATTTTCATATACATCATCCTTCATTGTGTAATGAATTATTTCATATAAGACATTATATCTCTTCGTTACAGTTACATATCTTTTCTTTTCTTTTAATTAATATATATTTGGATTTACTCTTACAACGATTTAGTTAAATGTTCTTTATCTCATACACCCTTTTGAACCCGTTGCCCTTAATAAACAAATGCTTACGTTATGACTTTACAGCTGCAAGAAACGTGAAGGATATTGCTACTCTGGGAAAGGGATCAAAACGAAAGTATGCAGATTATTAATCCAAATGTAAATTGCGCTTAAAAAGATAAAAGCTAAAAGACCTAAATAGTACCGGTTCATTTAAAAAATTACCGGTCAGGTGCTGCTTTATTAACATGATAGTTTCTACCCATCTCTCTCAAAGCAATAGAAAAGAAAACGTAAAAGATGATACTGCCTCACCCTCCTTTACGCTATGTCTTTTTAATTATTTTTACAGTATTTAAACCATAAAACCATTAAAAACGACTTTTGGCGTTCTAGTAAGATATTCTGCAATTTCTGCATGTAAGTCAAATTTTAATTTCGCATTATAAGACTTTTAATGCGGTTAATTATAAGGCCAGAACAGATTAACATCGATCGTTAAATCCCTATTGTCGCTGAAAAAGACTGTTTTTTTTTCTCAAATTTGCATATTTTTATGACACTCATCTCCCCTCACAAATTCGAAATTATTAAGCTCCCTTTATTACATATTACTAAGGTATTAGATGAAGAGAACGGAAAAGATGAGATGACATCATGATAAACGGCAAATGAAGAAGAGTTTAGCCATAACATAATATTATCTATATAATCATGTGATGTTACAGCTTAATAACTTTCATCGTCTATCTCAGAAAATGTGATGGACAAACTTAATAAAGTTCATATATCTGATAACACAGGTAGAAATGCGTAAATTTCAGAAAATTGCTGTAAAGCTTTAAGAGTAATACTGTTCTTGAGTCTTAACCCTTTAAGCCTGGTTGTAATACTAGTGTCCCATAGAGAAAATAATATTTTTTTCTGAACTTATAAAGTAACTTTTTTCTAAAGTTCTTCCATAATCACGAATAAGAAAGGTTGAAAGTTAGAGGAATCTAGGATATTTTTACAAATCTCTCTGTTGTTTGCAGTATAGCAACAAATTTATGGTCAAATTGAGGAAATTTTAAATTAATTCATTTGTTATTTAATTTTATTTTTCATTTTTTTTAATCGAAAACCTCTTGAACGATAACTACATATAATTTTCACAAAAACGAAAATTTCTGCAGGATTTCTTGATTTTTCAGGAATATAGCGGAAAGTGCCCATGCTTGATACCATTAGAAGCTTCCTAATGACTAAATTTTTCTTATGTTTCTTAATAAACGTGACTTCGCAATATACAATATTTTAAAAACTAGCCACTTTCCCATAGTTTTTAAAATATGGTTACGATGAGCCACATATATATTGTGAAATTTAGAAAATTTAGTCATTACGAAGATTCCAATGGTATCAAGCATGGGTACTTTCCTCTATACTTCTTAAGTATTATGGATTATATAAGTTCCAATCGTCCATATAGGTAAAATTTGCACTAAATCCACATTTACATCTAGATTCGCCTACTGTTAAGTGTTTGTTATGCCCTAGACAGACTTACAGCTTAACCCTTTAAGGACGAGTGGGACACCGGTGTCCCAAAAATAAAAAGTAATTTTTTTCACTATATTAAGAGGACAAAACAACTTTCTATAATCAAAAATATTGTTTTTGATTTTAGGACACCGGTGTCCCACTCGTCCTTAAAGGGTCAAGCCAAGAGACGACTTAATGGGAAACTGGTAAAAATATAGGATTGAAGGAACACCTATCGACACTTTAATAAATCGTATCGTGACTTATTGGCACCCTATTTTGTACTATTACTACAAAATATTTTGGATATAAAATTTAAATTATCTATTCTTATAGAAAAGGGAAGATTAATGAAACGACGTTATATTACTTGCATTTTCTTAGATACGTTAATTAAATTTAAATATTTTGACGAAATTATAAATAGGTGTTCCCTGCCGAACAGGCGTTCTTTCGATCTTTTAGTGTAAAATCATTATTTTGTTTAATTACAACCTAAAGATCAATATGAGACGCACAGAGCAAGAGCGGTCTCATATTAAAAAAGTCCGCTCTTGCTCTGAGTGAGTGTCACAGTTAGAGATAGAGGCTTCGGAACTTCGTGTGACCACACCTCCTATAATTCGACTCAGTGACCATCATTTGCCACTATCTCTATCCTTCTTTTATCTCTACAACGATGTTTATGGAATTTCAGGAAAATGCATTTTAGGATTTTCATTTTTTTAGTTATGCTTTGCAAGATAGGTGAACCTTTCATGTATTATTTATATACAGAAACATCCACGTAGCATTCTTAATAATAGTATCTCAAGTCAAGGGTTAATAATGAGAGAATATTTAACCGAATGAAGTAATGGTATGAGGCTCGTTGGAAAGGCCTTAGAATGTCTGATAAATCTAAAACGTCTAAAACGATGAGTTGTTTAATTTTATTATTCTTAAGCTATTTTGGGTTATCTTATGAACATTGTTTATTTTCATGAATTGAACGTCTTAGCACTAAATCTACCAAGACTCGGTCAAATTTAACGGTTTAAACACATTTTAAAATTAACACATATTTAAACGGTACAAAGTCGTTATCAAACTTTATGAATTTCTTAAAATTTTCATGTAATATATTTTTCAGTGTTTGAGTTTTAATTTTTTCTTCTTTTTCAAGAAATATTTGTTGAATGTCCTACCCTATCGCGATATGTCATTTGACCGAGCGCGCTAGGAAAAATTATCAAAAACGGTCGTTAGGTTTAGTGTTATACGAGCTTCTGACCTAAGGCTTATTACCTATATGGTTTAATTTCCATAATTCCTTATCAGTCTAGATTATTTGTTGGGAAAATATGATATATTGATATATAAATATGATAATATTGGATATCATGGCAAATGATTCGGTTAGTTCTAAAAAATCAATAAAATTGGTTGCTATTTTGAAATTTGAGACTTTCGGGAACTGCTAAACCTCCAGGTCTGAAGCCGGCATTAAATAACTTTATTAGTCTAGGTGAGTAATAGGAAACTATATTTTTGAGGATGTAGTATTTAAGTAGCCAGTTTAAGTATTTTACAAATCTGAGACGCTTTGCCCATCCCTTCTCATAAAAGAATCAGCTATTCCATAAACTGAATCAAGCTTATCTCAACCATGAATGCACATTATGCAGTGCAAATGTATTCAAGACGATTTAAGTGAAAAATTTAATGTGATATTATATAATTTTATAAAAAGAAACTGAATTTCTGTCATTTTTCCAAGAAACTTTGCCAAGAGAATGTCTCGCAAAAGAAGTGCAAAAAGTAAAAAGTGGCAAAGTTTAAAATTTCTTGATCACCCTTCAGCACCCAATAAAAGGCAGTTGGACAAAGGAATCTACACTTTCATTGAATATAACAACGTGCAAAAGAAAGTGTGAAAAATGGCTTTTTAAGTATCCGTAAAACTGGGTGTGAAATTTTATAATGCACAATACCACTAACAACCAAAGGAGGGCATTGAAATAAAAACCAACATCATTAAGTTTTTTTGTTCAACTCCCCATGCCCAGATTCTTATAATTTCGAATGTTCTTAGGAATGGGTTCAGTCAAGACATAAATTGCACTCAATCGTTTCCATTTCACAGAATATTTTCACATATTTCGACTATTTGCCATCATGCAATTCTCTCATTTCTTTTCAGTCAAGACGAAAGAAAAAACGCAAACCGTAAGACTAAAATACTTTCAATTTATTCTGTGTTGCTTAGCTAGAAATGTTTTTTTTATATACGATAAATTGCATCTTTTCTGAGTGAAATATAAATCAAGTTTAGTCGAGTTCTGCAAGAAATTCCTGTGTGAGACCGACGTCGTTTTCAGGATTATTTACAAAAAAAAAAATACCTCTTAAGCGAAAGTCGACTTATAGGAGGTAAATGAATATCGAAGATCCGAAGTCGAAAATTTCAAACAGTTTTTCTTCCCGAATGATGTATTTAAAATTAAACTACTTATTCCAAATTATATAAAAGCATACTTAATTCTGGAATGTCAAACTCAAATTCGAGGCATTACGTCTCTCAATCGATATCACAGGGGCACAACTCTACCAATATATTTGCTTTAGGTTAAATAGCTTTAATTTTTATCTGTTTTTCTTTTTACCTTTAAAAAAATAAGCCAATAATAAGCCTTATTCAGCTTAAAATAAATATCCCGAAAAATAAATATAACTTGAATTATTGCAAATAACATTTATGTGCAAACATAAAAAACCAAAAAAACCTCTTGGCAGGTGACATTCTGTATGAAAACGACTAACAGCTTGCAACTTGGAATGCATACAAATTCGATTGGGGGTTAAAATATGTAGCACGTAAACTTTTAATCATTTCAAGCGTACAGAAAACCGAAAATTCACGAGAATTCATGAGAACTTCCAAAAGTTCATGACAATACGTGAGAATTTCCCGATGGTACTCGAATTTTCCTGCGGCCAGAATTAAAAAAAAAAATCAATATTCAAAACGATATTTCGAGAACGATTTGACAGATTTCAAAGTGTACCGTCACCATTATTCAGATCAATTCAGAGAGTTATGCCCAACGCACAATAAATTTTATTTTGTAAACATATTTTTGACATTACAATGAGAGCGAATGAAACCGAGATCTAGTCATCTCGCTCTCTCAAATGAAATTTTGAAAATATGTTTACAAACAACATTTATTGTTCGTTGGGCATTATGTTTTTTATAAACACTTTAAAAAGGCTTTAAACCGATTTTCAGTCGGTTTTTCAAAAAAGTTATGGAACTAGGAATTCAATTTTCAAAACCGGAGATATTGTGTGCTACGGCACGCCAGCAGGGCCGTAGCTGGAGTTGAATTTAAGGTAGGGCATCAGTACCCAGCGAGCACCAAATGCTAAGCTTTTTCAAATCAGCTGAAAACATATATTTTTTCAGCTGAGCTCTGCTGACCTCGAAGTTACACTAGCGATCGCAGTGGCAATTAGTCAAAGTTATTCTTTTTCCCCAATCGAGTGAGAGACTTTAATGTACTTGGTTTTTGTCTTTGCTGAGTTGAGTAGAAGCTAAGGTTAACCTTTTCCATTATTACAATTTTATGATTCTTACAATAAACACATTTGACATTAAAAAATAAAGAAAAAAATTTAAAATTCACAAAAATTTTAAAAAATCATATTTATAATATATTTTGAATAATATGTATTCTTAAACCTTTTCCGACCAATAAATTTAATTTTTTTGTCTAATTTTATCAAAAAATATTGTGAATTCATTTATAAAAAAATATACTACACCTAAATTAAAATTGCATTGCCAAGAATTCTTGTCCGCTGTGATTTTAGAAAATTAATAACCCAAGAAATTCTTGGGAATTCTCAAGATATTTTGATATTTAATGAATTCTAAATTCGAGAAATATTGAAAAAACTTCGGAACCTCATGGAAATACCAAGAAGATCAAGAACATATAGAATTTAGAGCCTCTATAATTTTTATTTAATGGTATACACAGTCTACTCAAAATTATTTGAAATGATTTCCAACAAATTATCATATTTTCCTAACTTTAAAGGTATTTAAAAACTCTCTTCTAAAAAATATAAATGCATATCATTTTAATTTAAAAAATGAATCATCAAATTGAATAAATTTTTCATTTAAAAAAGAATACGTACAGTATTAAAAAAACGATAATTGTTGGTTTGTTATTTTACCACGATAATAAAAGTAGTTTTTTGCGTAAAAATGCGCTTTAGAAAATTTATAATCGAAAATTTATAAATAGAAAAGTGCAGCATATACATTATGCATATGCATCGTGCACGGATCATACATTTATTTCACTTGTAAAATATAAAACATTTTATAACATAAAAAAAATATATTTTCCGCATTTGCCGCAACAAACAAAAACGCTTTTATGTAAATTTTTCAACTTAAATTGTGATAAAACAATTATATTTTATTTTGTAGTATCCATAGAAATTTTTTTGTAGTATTTTTAAAAGGCATTATTGAACTCATTACCTCTTTCCGGACCGCAGCACATACTGTAAGCCAATTTCACTTTTTTTTAAATCAAAAATATCTTTGCTCAGAAATTAATTGAGGTCCTACAAAAAAATATTTTTCATTTAGACATCCTTATAGTTTGTAATCATTCACAAGAATAGGATTTTTATCAGTTCTGAATAATAAAAAAAAATTGTTTTCCACAAAGTATTCATATGCTGCTTTGTGTACTCAGAGTCCCAAAAGAGGCGAAAGAGTTAAGTGGGGGAGTCACAACTTTTAAATGGATTTTTTTAAATGCATCTGCAACTTTATTTACCATAAAAAAGTTAAAAAAGTAGAAAAATCCTGTTTCAAGATCAATTACAATAGTTGTGACCGACTGTGAGCATAATACATCAATGGCTGTTCCAGGAAAGATGCCAATATTTAATTGCGAAAATTGAGGAAAATATGCTTTTTGCAAAAGAAAAAACATATTTTTCATAAATAATGAATAATTTTATAACCCCCGACTGAATATTTCCTCAGAAAAAAATAATTTTTTTTCACGGGAAAATAATGACGCAATTCACTAAAAAATGCAACATTTTTGGTCGGGAGTATGTTTAATACTCTTATTTGACCATTCTCTATAGGCAGCATACCGCAGCATAATTCCTATAATAATATAAGTAATAAAAATCGTGATTATAATATCCCCCAAGTTGATAAATAATTTCAGGGGAAATTCCAAGTCCATTTTGACATTTTGAGAGAAAAAGAAAAAAAAAATGAAAGAGAAAATTTGCTGCTAAATGCTTCCTGGCGCCATCTACCGGCAGTATTTAGTTCTGCCATCATCCACTGCGAGCGCTAAACAGTGCCATTTTTATGTATTTGCTTAGCACTTTTTGTTCGAGAGCTGCTGATTGGCCAGCAGACCGATTCAGCAAAAAAATGCTGAAAATCCTATTTTATTCTGCTAACTGTGCTCGCTGGGTAGTTAAAGGTTGGGCGGCCATTATTCAAAATTTTTGATTGATCTACTTTGGTTAGTCAATTTTCGTGAATGAAAATTATTAAAAAAAAGACAAATTTTAAAAATAAAATATATTATTCTAATTATTCGATACATAAGGGGTTACGTGGGTCAAAATTGACAAAAAAACAGCAAATTTTGTTCTAATTTATTTTCAAGATAATAAAAAATAAAATTAATTCAAGCTCTTAGGCATATAAAAGTACAACATTCAAACTATATTTCCTGAAATTTTCATTTAAAAACTTTTCCTGTGGGACTTGAGTTTTGGAGACATTTTTGAAAAAGAAACATACTTTTAGGTGGACAAGATTTTTCAGAATTTGTTCATCTGAAAACCAAAAACCAAATATTTCCTGTTACCTGATGAGTTAAACTAGTCTTTGAACGAAGTATTTTTCAAAAACTGAAATTTATATTTTTAAGAAAATTTCATACACAAAAATATAACTTTTGACATATTTTACACTACGTTTCATCCTGTAGAATGTAAAATACGTTTTGATCAATTGAACATAAAATCTTTGGTTTAAGGACTAGTTTAGCTAATCAACTAACAGGAAATATTTGATTTTTCGACTTTAGATGGACCAATTCCGAGAAAACTTCATCACCGGAAAGTATGTTTTTTTTTTCAAAAAGAAATCTCCAAAAATAAGAATTCAACGATGAAATTTTGAAAAATTTTGAAATGAAAAATTTAGAAAATATAGGTTATGTTAATGGTGTACTTTTATATACCTAAGAGCTTAAATTAAATATTTTTTTAACACGCTGAAAAAAATTGAGAAATTATTATATTTTTACAGTCTTCTTGATCCACGTGACCCCTGTAAGAATATTTACGCTCGTTTTACTCAGAACCATTGAAAAACATTATTTAATTTAATTAATCATCAAATAATTGCAATTTCAACTCATCAATAACAAAGCCAAATTGATGGATAAATATTCTGTTTTTTTTTAGTTAAAGTTTTAAATTTAAAATATTTAAATTTTTCACAAAATTATCGTTTGACGCGTTTGACTTTCTATACGATTTTTACCAATTACATTAAGCACTTCAATCGATAACTTTATTAGATTAGATGTATCAGGCCATTTAATAGGAGATTAATTTCTTCTCTACCATATCATACTTCGAACAGTTTACTTAGAACATTATCTTAGTTTCTGGTTTTTAAGGTAGGGCATTGGAAGTTTTAAGGTAGGGCATTGCCCCTCAATGCCCCTCCAGCGCTACGGCCCTACTCGCCAGCTATCTGTACTCCAAAACGATGACCGCTGGTCACTTCTAAACTTAGAAATAATTACAACAAGTCACGCTCAAAATCCCGAAAGCCAAAATCTCGAAAAGACCAAAACGTCGAAAGTCGAAATTCCGAATTCGCGACAGTGTCAAAGCTACTCCCGCGATTGAAGCGCACTTGGTGAAGGTAAAGAAAAATGTCCTATATTTTGGAAATTTTTCCAAACTATCCTCTGTGTAATTTAGATCCTTTTAGCATTCATTCCTTTTCATTCGGGATTTTGGCTTTCGGAATTTTGGCTGTCATCAAATGATATAAATGTACCCTGTGTATCTAACTGATTGGAGGTAACTGACCAATTGCATTAGGTGTGATTGTGAAAAAAGTTATACCCAAAAATAAGAGAGAAAACAATGAAAAAACTATAACAAAGAACTAAAACATTTCAACCAAGAATGAAAAAACAAAAAAGCTGATAGAATTGTGCTCTTAAGCGGTATTCATCAGCTTTTCAATTATTTGAAACAAAAAAACTGCAATCTTTCGAATAGAGTATTTGTATTACAAAAAAGTACAGAAAGAACTTAAATAAATTTTATTGCAACACAAGTGTTCTTTAGTAATGCAACTTTTACGAAATTATTATCAAAGTTTTCCGCAGTGAATATCAGAAGATAAAGAAGAGAACTTTATTATGGTAGGGTTTGAATGAAAACTTTGAAAAGTCAATCAATTTCAAAAGTTTTTGTGAAGATTGCAGAATTTAACGGATTTAACTTTGCTCTTTGTGCTGTCAAATTCAGACTATTTCTCTTTAGTTTTTCTTTATAAATATACAAATTAGGGTAAAATGTGGTAATTTGGAATCATGTCTATTTCGGAATTTTGAAATTTTCTCACTGTTTCAGATACTTAAAGAGAAAAGGAAAACAACGAATAAGTAGGGGAGACTGGGGCAAAAGTTGTCAAAACGAATATTTAATTCTTTCACGAGCTCTCAGGAGACTTAAACGTTTTATAATGGGTATATTCTTATAGGAAATTTACTGATCTACAATATTGTGGAAGACTATTTTCCTCTATCTCGAAAGAAAAGTGATTTTCGAATCATTTTCTAAAAGTCGATTTTGTGGAGATTCTCAAAATTGCTGGGGCAAATTTTGTGAGTCTTCGGATAATTTGTGACGTTTTACTCTCGCAAACGATAAAAATATAAAATAGATAAATTTTTATAGGAAATTAATTCCTCTACAACTTTGTCGAAGATAATTTTTCTCTATCTTAACGAGAAATGTGCTTAAATTGAGCTCAGTATTGATATTTTCTGTAAGCCGATTATTCCAAAAATAGGGCTCAAAATTTCATTATTTTTTATTTTACATAATCCTTCCTCGAATCCCCTAAAATTTTGTCAATTTAAGAAGGTTCATGAAAAGGGTATCTATAAAAAAAATATCAAGCCTCAGTCTCTTTTATTTTAGAAAATAGTGAATATTGAAATTTTGCCCCAGTCTCCCCTACAAGACCTTAACATTCAAGAGTACTTATTCGTTGTTTTTTTCCTTTTATTATCTAAAAGTGTTAGGAAATCTCACAATTCCAAATTAGACATGATTCCAAATTACCCCATCTTACCATACCTATTAATTTTTTAAAAGATTTTTTTCAATTAGATGGTTCTTAATTTAATTCGCGTTTAAAAATATATAAATCAATTGTATATAAATGTATGAAGTTTATGACGTGAATTGCATAAAATAAATGTATAATTTAGGTTACTGATACATGGCAATGATAAATCTGAAAATGTTATATTTTGCTCCAAAATAACAATAATATTGTATATTCTATTTTTGTATAAACAAGCGATTTATCACTGAAGGAAAATTTAGGCAGTAAGCGAAGATGGGCAAAATTTACGTAGTTTAAATTTTTTAGTGTAGACTTTGTGGAATTTTAACCCTTTGAGGACGATTGGAACAGCGATGTCCTATAAAAAAAAAAAATTCTTCCTGACTACCTAAAGTTATTTTTTCTTATATTTGTACGTAATTGCAAAGTAGAAGGTTGCAGGAATCTAGGATATTTTTTGCAAATCTCCAGCTATTTGCTATATAATAAATATTTAAGCTCAAAAAATGGTGAATTTTTAAATTTACAAATTTATAATTGATTTTATTTATTTTTCATTCTTCCAATTTTTTTAAGTATAAACCCTTTGGCAATAAAAACTACAATACTCATACGTAATATGAGCGAAAAATATTATTCATTGGTAATGTCAGAAAAATTACTTAAATTTTTGGGCTATTTTTGTCCCTATCGTTCATAGAGGTGCAAAATACACCGAATCAGACTCTGTTGGACTTTTCAAGGTTAGATGTAAAACTTATCATTGATTATGTTTACCAGTTTAATTTTTATTGTTGATTTTCAGTAAGTAAAAAGTGTCTCGTCGTTAAAGGGCTGAAACCAAAATTTATCCTGGATATTAATTAATCGTCAAAAAATGAAGTTTCGTATAAACGAAAATCTTCCTTATCTTAAATAGTTTACGATTATTATCAATATCTCGAATATCGTAAGAATATCTACAAAAAACTATAAAAGTATGTAAAAAAACATCTTTAAAAAATTAAGTTATTTAGGAAAAAGATTAATTGAAAAAAATTAAAAAATGAAATAAACTATTGTTGCAAAATGAATTTTGATTAAAATTACGAGCAATTATTAATAATTAATTGCAATTATAACACACTATAATGGTTTATTGATGCAATAATAAATTTTACTATCAGTATGATCTTTCACCTCACTCGGATTATTATTTTGGCATATAATTTTACGAATTTGAAGTTGTGAATATATAAGCCTGAAAGCCTTCAAAATATTTTCATATTTTTATCATTATTTATTAATATTATTTTAATTTAAATCTCCCTACTTTCTTTTATTATACTGTCAGTGGGGTACTTTATTGAATTAATTTCAATCATTATTCACATGTAATTAAATATTTTACTCTATGCAGTATTTAGAGCTTTGTAGCATTCAAAGTTTTAGTCCACTCTGAGTCAGTGCAAAGTTTTATGAGTTCAAAATGAATAATGATTTAATCATTAAAAAGTTCCGACCGAATGGAAAATTTAATAAACAGGAACAGAGTAAAAAGAACATAGAAAATTGCACATTGATAGTAAAAATTTCAATTTCTACTTTTTACTCTTTTTTTAAGTTTTTTGTAAAACCGTTTTTTTTTTTTAAGTATTTGGGGAGAATGTCTTTCGTTATATTTCTTCTCAAATTCTAACTTAATGTTTTGGCCCCTTCCAGAACAATAATGACAACAATTCTCATAACTTTATCTGCAATTTTTCCCAAACTCACTCAAACAAATTTCCCAACAATGTCGCATTTTTCAAATGCGATAAGGAAGAATAAATTTGATTCAGTAAATTTATTGGCGCAAATGATTGAATAATTGAACTGTGTGGTGGAAAATGTTTTCATCTTCCTTTTTTCCCAATTTTGGGTCAAAACTTTCTAAGATCAAACTCTTTTCCTTTAGCCACAAATTTCTGGGATGAGGAATGGAATAGCTTCAAATGGACTCCTTATACTTCCATCCCATCGTATTGGTAATTGTGGCAAAAGATGGTAAAGTTTGAAAGTGAATGAAGTTTGAGCGAGGGTGTTTTGGCAAATGATGTGTAAAGATTAAATTGGGTGGATGTGGAGGAAGGCTTTTCTAGAAAGTTTTTCCCGTATTTTTTTCCCCCTTCAACTGGTGAACGCACATTTATTGTCATGGGAAATTTCTCGGGAGCATTGCATGAACTTTGAAGTTAGCTGATGTGTCAGGAAGACAGAAAACAAGGGGAAAATGCGAAAATAGGTCATCAGGGTGCAGTTGTTGTAGCACTATTCGGTGGTAGTCAGGAAAAAAAGGTCTTCCGAGATGAGAAAAAAGTGACAATTCCATGAATTTCTAATTCGAATGCAAAGTTCTTTATCGCTGTTTTTTGTTATCCTAATCCAAAATGCTACTTCCCATGTTCGCAGTTTTTTTGGTTATCTATTTTCCCGGGAGAATAGCCTTACTATTTTGCAAAAAGAAATAAAATCGAAAATAATTAAATAAATTTCTTTTGTTTAAATATAAATTGAAATTTTAATGTTAAAATTTTAATCTATTCACATTTTGGCTTATAATGCAGAAATTGAATATCTTATTTGCACTTTTTGTATTTTTTTTTCTACTTCGCAAAGGCAGAGAAAACTCCCAGTGCTCCCATATAAAATTTATAGTCAACCCCTTTTTGAGTTTCATGAAATTTACAAGTAAGAAGCACTTTTTGAGATTAAGAAAGACTTTTTTTGCTTATACCTCTCCCACCTGATTCTAATTAATTTATTCATTTTTTCGAACCCTAACCACAAAATGTGATTAAATACTGCATAAAGAAATGAAGCACATTTTTTTCTTTGAAACCCTATTTACAGCTTAAGAATTTTTTGCATTTGATTGCAAATAAGCTTCATTTAATCCTTCTCTAATTATTATCCATGGAGGACGAAAGAATACAAAAAAAAGGTATTAACACTCGTTGGCACAAATAAAACAGAATATTTTATTGATTATTTCATATTAACATGAGAAATGGTAAAAGTTTGTGTTAAAAAAAGGAGCACAGAAAAAAATATAAATACCAAGAAAATTTCACTCAATTGTGAGCTAATTTTCTACAAGCGAGTGAATTCTTTCCTCGGCTTTCCCTTTTTTTTTTTGAAAACCGCACACAGAGTTCGAAGGGAAAATTTTAACGTCTTTTTTCGTTTGGAAGAAAATTTAAAGTTATATCTGTTGAATTATTTCACAAAATTCTTTAACTGGCCGTTAGGACACTCTTGAAAGATCACTGAATTTTCTCTTGGGAAGACCACAGAGAAATTTCACCTCCTAGCACATTCTTTTAAATCTTTGCCACAAATTTTAACCACTAAATATTTTAGAACTTATGTTAGAGATTCAGTGAGATTTTCTCTCCCCTTCTCCATAATTTCCATATTCACTATTAATTCCTAATTATGTACAATACACGAAGCACACACACACAATTTAGGCTAATGGAAAGTGTAGGGGAGTAACTTGGTAATATTAGGTGTAGTGCTATATGTAACTTCTTTCTTTTATATTATATTAGGGTAAGAGTACAACACCAAATTTTTGCAGACTTCACAGAAACACGAACCGGTCCCACAGAAATATCTTCGGCTACTGAACTTGTGCCCCCCAAAAAATCATGCTCCACCGTGTTATTCTCGTGAAAACCACCCCATAAATACATAAGAGGGGACGAAAGACTGACGTAATGGATATGTGGCGCCGTGCAGTGGAGAGCACATTGCACAGTCACTTCCCCAACTTGGAGACTCCTGCAAGGATGGGGGCTTGGGGTTGAGTGTTGAGATGTGAACGGATAGACACTCATTTGAGGTCGAGTGGAGTGGAACAATTTCATTGAGAAACCATCAAACCGGATGTGACCAATGAGACCGAGTGTGCATTTATCATTTTCTGAAGAATTTGCCAAAACAACATAAATAACAATAGCAGACATCACACTTAAAAGAATGCACATAAATTTTAATTGAAAATTTCTTCATTCAATATCTTTAGGATAGTGCATTCAAATTTATGTGGCTGGAATCAGCAACTTTTAAGTACTGCAGACTGCAGTGAAAATACCAGATAAACTTTCAGTGTCGTATAAAAATGACAGCTGTCATTTATGAGTTTTTTTAAACTAAAATACAGTGGGACCTCGATAGGGTCAACCCGCGATAGAGTCAACGGAGTCAACAGCTTTTTGTACTCTACGGACTCCGATAGTATCAACTTGGACCCAAATTGACTCCGATAGAGTAAACTTTTCTTTTTTTTTTGAACTAATAATATGATATAATTTTATTATGATCTTTTAGAAATCAAAATCAGTCTTTTTAAGTATCAACGTAACACTTTGAACGCAAAAAAATACTTAACCCATTCCTAACCATGGTATTATACATCATACGCAAATTGAGTGATTTTAAATAATATATTCCTGGGCAACTGATACTCGAATTGCTGTCGGGAATGGATTTTTAGTAACTTTAGTTCTTCAATTACTTGGGAAAAATAGTCCGAAGGAGATGAAAATACATTTTGTTATTGTTTTCTTGCTTCGCGGAAGGTCATACAAATTTTTTTCTCAAAATGGCGGACGGAAAATTCGACATCCCGTCGAATTTATTAAAATTGGCCTCTTTCCTCTTTCCTGATTTGAATTCTAGTTGCCAATTTGTTATCTTTCATAGTTACTCTGTCTAAAGCAATAGAGTTTGTAATGAATTAATGCACAGAATTTAAATTCAGTGACCGTTAAGACGTGTGTTTGAGGGCGAATCCCCGCGCCCCCATAATAGATAAAATTTATTTCTTTTCAAAAAAATCATCTATTAATCTGTAGGAAACTAATCCTAAAATATGAACATTCTATCTCAAGTAGTTCTGGTACATTGACTGAATGGGTTAATGTAAGGACATTGTAATATTATGATAAAATTCGTATATTAACCGTGTAATGATTTTCCAACAAAATAATTTTCGTTCCGTGAATTTAAGCTTTTTCACACCGATTGAAAGTTTTCTTGTCTTAAGATTTTTTGATTAAGACTGATTGTAGTATAAGGAATTTTGAGCCATCATTAATTTGCAAGAGAATATTAATATGGCACAAACAAAAAAATTTAACTAGAATTACAAAAAGAAAAACTTACAAGATGCTGGATTCTTTGAAAATTATCTAGAAAAGAAACTTTTTATAAATTTCTTCGAACTTTTTAAAGAACTTACTTCCTTAAAAAATTACATGATAAACGATTATATAAAATTCCCTTGTAAAGAAAACGTGTAAACTTATTTAAAGTTAAATTTACACTTTTTAATTTTTCAGTGATCAATACGAATATTTCTACTGATCATTTTTAATTTTTTGCTGACCACTTTTTATTTTTTACTGCTCATTTTTAATTTTTTAATGCTTTTTTAATTTTTTAGTGACCGTATTTTCTTTTTACTGACCATTTTTAATTTTTTGCTGATTAATTTCCAATTTTTTCCTGTTTAACTCGAATATATTCTACTGATCAATTCGAAGTTTTGACTGACCAAATTTAACTTTTTACTGACCAAATTTAAATTTTTACTGACAAAATTTTACTTTTTACTTACAAAATTGAAAATTTTTACTGATTATTTCGAATTATTTACTGATCAAATTTAATTTTTTGGTGACCATTTTTGACTTTTTACTGACCATGTGTTTTTTGCCTTTTAATATGGAAGCCATCAAAAACATTAAACATATCACATTTTTTGGAGAATTATTAAATCATTTTATTGAATCAATCCTAATACCGGTTTTTGATAGTAAACCATCCATTAACAGGTTCATAACCGATAACTAATTTTTATTCGAAATTCAATTATATTGCACCTGAGGTGTATTTTGCGCACTTTTTTTTGAACGATTTATTAATCGGTTCAAAACAGTTACAAACCGACAACGAACAGATTATGAACCAATAAGTCATTTTTATCCGAAAATCAATTTTATTACTCTTAAAACTTTTTTTTGGGATGTTTTGGGTGATTTATGAATCGCTTTAAATCGATTGACTACGGCCGGCTTCAGACCTGACACTTAGCCATATGGCTTAACTGCTCTAATTTCTTATCAATCAAGATTTTTTGAAAAAATTAATTTTATGAGTGGATTATTAAAGACAAATAACCTATTAGGTTCTCAAAAAGCAATAAAATTTCTCGCTATTTAGGATTTTGAGACCCTCGGGAACAAGGCTAAACCTCTAGTCTGAAGACAGCTCACCGGTAAACAGTAGATGATGCAAAAGTACTTACGAAGTGTAGCATCTAGTCACGATTTCGAGCACTTTATAAAGCCCAGGACGCTTTATCACCCTTTTTTTCATATTCATATATTAATAATCAATATTTCAAGTGGAACTTTTGTACAAGGGACATATGATATTGGAGTAAGATTGAAATACTCATATTTAATTAAATTTTCGCTTTTGAAATATTGATATGTTGAAATATTGACTAACACTTGATTTCAGTCACATATTGAGAAATAGAAATGCCATTTCCTGTACATATTTTCTGATTTGCCCCTACATTGATTTCACAGTCCATGTTGCGAACATAACTTAAAAGAATATTACAGAGTTTTGAGAAAAAATCATGAATATTTTGGGACAAAACATGTTCTTTTAATGCAATACACATTTCTTATTCTTAGTCAGTATTAAACTTAAAATTTCTAGAGATTGGCGTCAGATTTTTCACAAATGTGGTACATTGCATAAATTAAACCAAATATGTATTTAAATAAATTTTTATTAAGGGGGGTAGCCTGAATTAGAAAGCCAAAATTTAGCAGTTGTCGCGATTTCTTTAAGGAAAAGACCAAGCTTCATGAAATTTTCAGATAAAATATGTTTTTATATATATTTCAAGCGCTTAAATTTTTTTTTGAAGAAAAAATTAAATGGCGGATTAATGAATATGGTTTATTAGAGCGCTTCGTCGCAGGACTTCCGTCATTGGCGAAAAATCTACAACTCGTAATTACTGCCTGAGAAAAAAATTAAAAAGATTTTGTGATTGACTTTGTGATTGATTGTGAATGAAAGGTGATTGACTTTAACTCTTTAATGGCGTCTAAACACTAGAATGAATTTTCGTCAAAAATTACCTTTTTTGAAAAATTCTGACATTTCTGCTTACAAGGATAGGGGAATTTTCTTTAAAAAGGCATTTTTTTTAAAGAAATTTCTGATAGTGTATAGAGGACATGAGGACGATTGGGTCACCGATGACCTAAAAATTAATTTTTTTCTACTGCCATCTAAAGTTATGTTTTGCTCTTAAAAGTCAGAAAAAGTGATTTTTTCTTACCCTCGATTTTTGGCCCTTTCGTCGTTGTAAAAGATAAAAAAAATATGTTTTTCAATTATCATTTTGATTCAACAAGAACAGAATTAATTTCTGAAGAGAGTAAGCCTTTATTCATTTCATTTGGTCCATAAGTTATTTCTTAATCTTTCCTCACAATTCCTAGAAATTCTATAAATAAGAAGTAAAGAAAATACAGTTCAAAGTTTTGTATAGGGTAAGTGTGCCAAATTTCGGCATAGTTGCATGCAAGCGCCAAAGTCTCAAGTTTGAAATGTAATATTTTTAATGCAAATTGATTTTTTTTTGTTATTTTTTAATAAATAATGTTACTTGGAACCTTGTAGATAGTTTATTGGTTTTATTTACTCTAAAATCATTCTTAATACATTTTAAAATGAATAAAAATGTAGACATAGCTTTGGTGCCCTATTTCGGCCACCTTCATTCTAACAGTTCCTTTCCCTTCGAAAATTCTTCCAATATCTTTTTCACCTCATCTCGTTTGTCGAAGCTATTTTTTTTGTATTTTTTTCATTGTATAATCTCTATAGTTTCTTTTTAAGTTTAAGTATGTAAAATCTAAAAATTCATGGAAACTCAAGGAACAAAGCGGTGGCCGGAATTTGGCACACTTACACTATGTGCCCGATCGCTTGCAAATCTACTCGGGGCTCTTTGCTTTCGTCTCCGTATATACGTAAATTTTTCGAATTTGCTTCTGAAATTTCTATGATATATTCTTAGAAAGTTTATCTGTCTATTTTAAACAATAAAAAAAGCATAGACCATATTTGACCTTGTAATTCATGCTTGCTCCTTAGAAATTTATTTTTGCTAATATAAATTTTATTTAATAAATTTTTAATTTTACTAATATTACTCAATTTTTACTTTTACTAATATTTTTAAGAAATTATGAAAAATCAGCAGTGGACTGGAAAATATAGGGGAGACCGGGGAGGTTTGGGACAGGGGTAGTGTGGGACAAGGCGATTTTTTCAATTAATTTTTGAAATAAATGGGGTTTAACCACTACTCAATCGTAGGCAATATTAAGATGTATCTTGACTAAAAGAATGGATATCCTCAGTTTTATTGTTTTAATTCTATGAACATTTTTTTAAAAATTGATAAAAATCGTATATTTTGACGTCTCAGTTTTCCTCTTTATATTTTATATCAGCGATATATAATCAAAACTTTTTTATCTCATTAAGTAGCAGTGTAATCTGGGAACATATTTTTATAAAAGTTTCTGAGATTATACGCTCTTGTTTTTTACATAAAAGTTTTAAATACTAAAACTACCCGCGGGGATGTTTGGGGCACCTGAAAGGGGATGAATGGGACGTTGATTTTCGACAAGATTGTTGGTGGCATGCAATTGTTTATTGTCAAAATGAAGAGTAATGCCCAGTTTCTACTAGAAATCTCCCTCTTGTGCAAAGTTTATCAGTGCAGCAGATTTCTCTAACTACAGGGACAATTAAACCATCATTGTCTTGGTAATCAATAATTCCTTCTCAGAGGATATTCGATCTTTGCCCAATCTAGTTAAAAACTATTTTTTTCGAAAATTTCTCGAACAAGTTCTCCAGAAAAGGCAAGGCGAGAGATAATTCAGAGAAATAATGAGAAAACAGGTACAATGCAGTTGTCGTAAAATCAAACAGGAATCCATCAATGAGTTCAAAACTAAGAGTTGCAAGAAAATCTACTCGCCTGAGGAATTTGATAATCATGATTGCAATATTTAGAATAAAAAAAAATAAAAGAAAGGTATATGGAAAATAAGAAGAAAATACTTTAAATAATTGATTGACAATAAATGACTCTACTGTACAAATAAAATTGATATTAATTTCTAAGTATGAAATAAAAGATGAAACATTTTTATTTCTATCAGAAATATTTTTAATCTGGTATTTAAAATTAATTAACGTGTTCCAGTGATACAAATTATGCGAGAAAAAACGCGTCCCAAACATCACCTTTTGCGTCCCATACTGCCCCACATCGGGGAGGTTTGGGACAAAACGTCAAGTAAAATGTTTTATCTTCTCCAAGAAAACTCAGTTGTTTTCCAAGTTCTATCGAGTACTTTTTATAAAGTCAATACCCATAAGTATCCTATAGACCGCATAAAATTGTACTACACTATCGTGGTTTTTTGGAATAGTGTCTCAAAGTCAAAACATGAAAAAGTGTCCCAAACCTCCCCGGTCTCCCCTACCTTTCTTGATTTTCTCTCTAATTCTTAATGATGTTTCGAAGATGGATGTCCTCTTAATGTTATTCAAATTTGTAGGAAAAAATACAAATATGCGGGAGGATTTACTGGTGACCTTCACTTGGATTTGATCACAATTATTCTGTTTTGAGTTAACTATTCAGCAGACTGACATAGAATCCCAGAACACAGGAGAGAAAAATCTAGAAAAATCTAGAAAAATCTATTTTTCCGTCCGCTATCTGCTGTTGTAACTTATCAGAGCGAAATTTCATTTAAAATATTTTACGGAAAATCTTCAGTAAAATTTTCAGATAAAACCGGATTTTGAAAGTGCACAAAATCTTCTAATTTAGTAATAATTGAAAAATTGAAAAGTTCTCAAAGTGCCAGTCAAATTGTGAAAGTGCGAATATGAATTTTTCCATAATTCGGATGTCACTTCAGTCCTAAATGCCCGAATGTAAAAGAGTCCAATAACACTGAATTAGAGAAATCTACCGTTCAGACTTACGCATTTGGATAGGCGTTTTTTTTTCTTATTCTGCGGACATTAAAAATGTTGTACAAAAGTAATTCCCCTAACTGTTCCAAATTGTATTTGATTAAAATGCAAGTATTATTAAAAGTAAGAAAATATTAGAACCCTACCTTTAAGTGAGCTATCACAATTGGTGGGAGATCTTTCTAGCCAACGTCTTTCGTCCTAGCTAGATGCTTTTGAAGTTCCTTGGATATAATTTCACTGCCTCAGAAGCTTTCCTTCTCATCATCTTGTATTTCCAGATTCTTCTGGATACTCGAAGTCTTGATACAATGAGATACCCCATACACGACAAAAAAAAACAAGAAACGGTCCCGTTTGCAGCTATCCGCACAATTTCCATAATTTTCACCTATGTATAACACACACAAGGGCATATTTTGAATTCTATTTAGTCCTTTTAGTCCCTTATTCAAGATTTTTCTCTTCCTTTTTTTAGATAAATTTTCACGAATAAAAAAACATAAAATCAATTTGTTCAGGCACCGCATGACTGATTTACAACTAATTCTTTCAGGTAAACTTGATTCAAGCGTTATTTGGAACTTGGAATTATTGCTTTGAGAAATAAAAATCGCCATGTATTTTTATATGAATTGAATTCAGCATGTACGTACACTAAGGACATACACACTTTAATGAGCTTTTACTAAACTTTTGCTCAGCATAATAATTTTATTTTCAAAGAAGTTTTGTCTGAGTGCAATTTTTACTTACGAGAGTTTTACAATTAATTACGTTTTGGTTATATTAAATAAATATAATAGATTTTAGGTTGCACGTTTATAATGCAGCTATTCATATTATGTTTTATTATTATTATGTTATTCTTTTATGATTAAACCTGTTAAACATTTTAACTCTATGCAAATCGGAGTCAAAATGTGGTAATCTGAAGATTTTTTTTAAAATTAAATTAGCATAACTTGTTTACGCATTAATACATGTTTAGTAATAAAACTTGTAAGACACAGCATAATGCTTGCTAATTTTTAGTATTAAGTGTGATTGTTAACAATCTCTTTTACGAAGTTTTTATTGCACTATTTTACTAGCTAATTTCAACAAAAAATTAATATCTCTTTATAATTGATTCCTTACCGTTTCATAACCGGTAAAAAGTCTCTTAAGTTGATCAGATATTCGAAGACCTTTCAAGCTGATTTATAATTTGAGCAAAACTATTAAGAAATATGCTTTCACCCTTTCAAGATCAAAGGGTTAAATAGATGTGATTAGAAGGAATCACACCTAAAAATGGGGGTTAGAAAAATCGCTTTTCTGATTACTTAAAGCAAAACATGACTTTATAAAACCGTAGGAAATTTTTTGGGACACCGGTATCCCTATTGTCCTTAAAGAGTTAATATTCTTCTTTTTGTTTCCATTCCAAATAAATTTACTTTTAAAAAAATTGGATTCGAAAGATCGTACTATCGGTTACAACATACGAAGATTTTCCTTCCGAAAATTTTTCCTAATCTAGATCTAAAAGCTGGTAAACTTTTTAAAATATTGAATACCGAAGTAAAAAAAAAATATTTTTCTATTTCAACATCCTTCACGGTAATCACATGAATATTATTATTATTATTATTATAATTATTATTATTATTATTATTATTATTATTATTATTATTTATCTATTACTTATTTATCATAATATCTAAAAAGTTATAGTATATAACAAGGATTTTTCAGTTTTTATATATTGATCATATTGATCATCATATTTTTACAACTAAAACATTTTTCATATTTGTTCTTTTTTCGAAATCTTAGTATTTTTGTTCGCGTTTTTTCGATACTTAAGAATCGTCTCTTAAGAGCTCATTTCCTTGTAGGTCATAATAAATTAGACATAAGAATATTAAATAAACAAAAAACTGATCCTACTTTTTGTTGCTATTTTGTTCAACGAAAGCATTTTGTCAAAGTATAAAAAACTTTTATAGTTCAGTGAATTTTTAAATGATTTTATTCTGTACTTTTAAATTAAAACAGATTAAATCACCATAAAAACTATGCTGTAAAATGGTAAAGAAAAACTAATGAATGAAGTGCGGTTAGTTGAAATCGTTGAAATGCTCAAACAAAGTGTTTATCGTGAACAATTTGTGTTAAAGATTACTTTTGGGGGATATATACCTGGGGACTGCTCAGGCGAATAATTTCAGAGAATTATTTAACAGTGTCGAAACCTTTTGGAAGCTTTCTCCGGGTAAAATTGTATCAACAATTATAAAAATGTTCGAAAATCCTGCCTGAGGTTTTGGACTAAACTTTATATGAAATGTCGAACCGGTTGTTGTGTCTGTGTCGATGTGAATTGTGAAAAAGGAGAACATGGTAAAAGTTTAACAACTTGTTACATTGTATGTTCACCACTATTCTATTATTTATAAATTCAAGAGGAGAGATGGTAGATACGGTGGAAAACAGCAGAGGTGATATAGTAGAGGCTTGATGGAGACGACAAAAAGGTTGAAAAACCACCTCATAATTGTGGTTAATGTCACAAAATATATACAGACACCCTACGGAATTAAAAGAAAAAATGCGCTAAAATAGATAGGGGAAGATGGGGATATTTTTGCTTGGGGCTAAATTGCCTAATAGATATTTTAGTCAGGAGATGGGGAACTGAATTACTGTACGAATTAATGTCTTGTCTTAATTTATCCGTTCTTAACCAGTTAACTGCCCTTTAAGGACGATTGGAACACCGGTGTCCCATAAAGAAAATAATTTTTCCTTTCTACCCAAAGTTATTTTTTTCTTATGTCTGTACATAATTGCAAAGTAGAAGGTTGAAGGAATATAGAATATATGCAAGTCTCTAGTTATTTGCTATGTAGTAAATATTTAAGCTCAAAAATTGCGAATTTTTAAATTCTCAAATTCATAATTGATTTTATTTATTTTTTATACTTCCAATTTTTTTTAAGCTAAACCCTTTTAGCAATAAAAAAATACAATACTCATTCGTAATATTTTTTATTAAAGCGAAAAATATTATTCATTGGTATTGTCTGAAAAATTACTTAAATTTTTGGGATATTTTTGTCCCTATCGTTCATAGAAGCACAAAATACACCGAATCAGACTCTGTTGAACTTCCCAAGGTTAGATGTAAGACTTATCATTGATTATGTTTCTCAGTTTAATTTTTATTGTTGATTTTCAGTAAATAAGAAGTGTCTCGGCGTTAAAGGGTTAAGGCTTATCAGTAATTTAAGGAGCTCTCTAATGAATCTGAACGTGCTCCAAGCTCCAATCGCTTAAGAAATATCCTTTCTAGAGCATTTCTAATATTTAACCTTGAAAAACTGTTATGATGGGTAATTCAAGGACTTTGTTGAATATATGAATAAAAATCCATCCTAGACATTATCCAAATTATTTCATTTTTTTTACATGTATATATACACATGTATTAGAAGCGAATTACAAGGAAGTGATGAATATTACTCCCATCTAGGAAAGATTCATTGGCAATATGACGGTCTCTCCAACCAATCATTATTTCTTTATTAATTGAATTTGAATATTATATTTGTAAGCAAAAATGACCCCAATGTCCCATAGGGGAAACTGGGGCACCACCAAACACGGGGTACCACCAAACACTAATTTTTGTATCTAAACTACTTGGACTATCTCGACCATTCCTTCAGTAGACATCCCTATAGTGCCTATAAACTCCTATCGGTCTTATCCTCTGATATCCCATATCCGATTAAAAAATCGCAGTGCTTGGTGGTACCCCGTGTTTGATGGTGCCCCAGTTTCCCCTAATGTTTTTCCAACATTCCCAGAATTATTCTAAAACCGTGAAAAATTTGTCTTTGTCGCACTTTCTCATGTGTCCAGTGAAATTTCATTTTCCATCATCACAAATTTTCCAACATTATATAAATTTATCAATGATTTATGAAATGCCTCAGTGTTTGCTACAGCTTTCTGCACCACGTCGGGGTCCTCGGACTATGAAGAATGAGGCCACAAGTTCTGTGCACCAGGCGTCTCCATTGCAGTGGAGACGCCAGGTGTCACGATATCTATGGAGGATTCTTCCGCATTTGACATTATCTCCCTTCCAGCTCCATGGAGTGCAACAGTTGAAGAGAAATCCCCAAGCACATTCCACCTTCCCCATCTTCACATTTATCACAATAATTAAATTTTCGTCCATGAGATTGGAATAGTAAATCAAATTTGTGGCCTTTCGTGTTATTGAAGGAGGATTTCACAAAAAAAATAGACCTTAATGAGCACCTCCTCTTCACGTTTCAGAATCGACAATTCCCGAATTTCACAAGATCACAAAGAACACAGAAGAGCAATATCCATTAATTCAGTTCACTCCACGATGAAGGCCTAAAAATCTCTTCAAATTTTAGAGCAGAGATTTCGCTTTCATTTGCATCCTCAGCGTAATAATGAGAGACGATGAGAATGTGAAAAATTCAGAAGGATTTACCAACCACCACACTCACCCTAAATTTTTGCACAAGAGAGTAGAATTACTAATTAGAAATTCCTTATGAAATATTTTCAAACCATCTTTACCATCCTTGGTCCGGTTTATTCGTGCAAAAAAAAAAGAGATTCACATAGCTGCTATTTGTTGGTGAATGATAATAATGTTAAAATGTGATATTTTGTAGCATTACTTTTTCCTCAAGTATTTAAAATAATTTTAATGATTTCGTAATTCTGTCTCGACAATATTACCTTTTTTTAGTTTTCTTGTACCAGACTAACAGTAATTTTGCCGAGAACTAATTTATTTATTGAATAAAATAAATCTTTTATAAATTGTGTGAAATCTGCAATCCAATATAAAAACTAGATTTTAATGTTTTAATTGCCCCATATATATCAGGATGCCTATTATGAGTGCGATGAGAAATAATACGAATGATTTTCTAAAAGAACATTTTCTTCTGTGATCTTTAATTAAAAACAATAAGAAGTATAAGAATAATCAGTTCCGCGGCTAAAGTCTGTGCCGGTATTATGAATTCTCAAAGACTGATTAGGTACGCAATGTGCCTTTGCCTTGTCCGATAAGAACGATTGGAACACCGGTGTCCCATAAAGAAAATAATTTTTCCCGACTACCTAAAGTTATTTTTTCTTTACGTTTGTACGTTTTTGCAAAGTAGAAGGTTGAAGGAATCTAGGATATTTTTTGCAAGTCTCCAGCTATTTTATATAGGGGAAAGTGGTCTGCCTTTGAACGAAAAATGATGGCAGCCTGCATGGTCTGCCTTTGAATGTGGTTGAGGCAGCCTTTGAATCTTAATTTTTCACTGAGAATATTAGGGCTGTAACATTAAACGACCCATAATTGATTAGCATGAACCCTAATGAACTCAATAAAACCACCACTGTAGTCAAAAGTCATTATACAACAACATTTTTTACATTTTTCTGAAGCACTGTTTTTCACTTGAAAATTTGTAATAAAACGCTATTGAAGTTGACAATTATCAGTTTGAAACATCCCGGCCGGAGCAAGATAACTTGTTACAAGTACTTGTATGACATTCGTCAGACCAAAGTAGGAGTTCTATTCTGCTCCCGGACAAGAAGCTGTCAGATGTTTCAATGTATGGAAAGAGAGGATTCAAAGGCACACAACATTAAGATTCAAAGGCTGCCGCAGAGCAATATTTGCAAACTTTTATCACCCACAAAATTTGTCTCATCTGAATCAAAATGTATTTGGAGAAATAGCATCCAAGAATAACCTTCTATGATTCACAATAGAAGATTTGTTCGAAAAATTATTTTGATTATGAAAAAACACATGAATTGTGGAACATCAAAATTACAGTTTAGAGCTCAGTTTCGTTTTTTTGCCCTAGCACCTAGAAAATAAGAGCTAGGGTCTGCATTTTTTGATGACTTGTGAGGATTATGAATAGCTATCTAATAGTTAATAGAAAAGAATTTATGCTTTAAAGAAAAATGAAAAAATTACAATATTCAAAGGCTGCCGCATTCAAAGGCAGACCACTTTCCCCTAGTAAATTTTTAAGCTCAAAAATGATGAATTTTTAAATTCTCATAATGAAAATCAATTTTAATTTTTTTTTTATACTTCCAATTTCTTTTATGCAAAACCCTTTTAGAAAAAAGAAACTACAATACTCAAACATAATATTTTTCATTAGAGTGAAAATTATCATTCATTGGTATTGCCAGAAAAATTACTTAAACTTTTAGGCTATTTTTGTCCCTCTCGCACATAAGAAGACAAAATACACCGAATCAGACTCTGTTTGATTTTCTAAGGTTAGATGAAAGACCTTTTACTGATTTTGTTTATCTGTTTCATTTTTATTTCTGATTTTCGGTCCGCGAAAATTGTCTCGTCGTTAAAGGATTAAGTGCCAAAATAAAAGAAAAACTTACGGAAAGCAGGGCTGCAAATTCACCCATATCTACGGTACTTGAATAGTTTACATTTTGAAAATGAAAAATTAGCAACATTTCACTCTTTAGAAAATATATTTTAATGAAACATTGATGCTCTTGATGCTTACCTTTAAGAAGATTTATTCAAATGATATTAACTTTAATTTGTTCCCACTAATTATTTATTTAAAAAAAATTAAAAAAAAAAAATTCATCGCTTCTAGACGAAAAGCTGTTTATATAACTCATCAAGATGATTCCCAAAAATTGAGGAAAAAAATATTATGACTCTAAATCCTTGAATTGGATTTTGAAAGGTGATTCTTGTTCTCTACTAAGGAACTTCAATTTTAAGTTTTCAAATGAGCTTTAAAACTTTTAAATAGGACAAAGTGATCAGGTTTAAAATGTGTCTGAAAAAATCTAGCTCTTTTTCTATTAATACAAAAGAATTTTAGCTTTGTGAAAAAAGGAAAATTGCAGTTTACAAAATCTGGCGCACTCGAGCATTGATTACTGTCCTCTACTGAAAATTTTGAAGTGAGATTGTGATAAATGAAATATCATTAGCATAAAATCGGGAAGTTTTAACTTTGACACTAAATTTTTAAATTAAATCTTTAATTTATCTCATCAAAATTCACAAGATTTTTTTTCGAATTTTCAATCCTTATAACAGATATTATAGTATTATTATATTAAAAAAATCAAGTGTTTATAAGAATAATTAGGTGTGATTGTGAAGAAATCAGACCTAATAAAAAAAAACAGAGTTACCATAATACACTTACATATATCCATTTGCCCCAAAAGTTTTACATTTAAAACTTAAAATATTTATTTTTTACGCGATAACTAACATATATATACGTTGCCGGACATAAACGATTATCATATTATTGATAAGCTCTTATATTTTTAAATGCTTAAATTTCGAAATTGCAAGCAAAATAAAGTAAATAAACAAGTAATAGTTTACGAAGATTATTTTTTTTATTAAATATCAAGGCAGCTATTTGCATTCTAAATTAGTTACTAGTTGGTTTGTAATTCTGAGTTTTCCGAGACTCCAAAATTTTACTCTAACTCTCTTATAGAATGACTTTCAAAAGTTTTTTTTTTTTTTTTTTTGAAGATATTTGCAAAATATGTAAATACAAGGGGGCCGATATTAGGCCGGAAATATATAGGGGAAAGTACTCTCCCTTCGAACGTTCATGCCTTCGAATAATGTGAATTTCTTTTACATTTCCTTAGAGATTTCCACATAATCGTCATATAATTATCAATAATTGATAATAAGCTAGCTATTATTTAATAGAAATGTTTAAATCTCTTAGGAAAACCTTAAGAAAATTCACATTATTCGAAAGCATGAACGTTCGAAGGGATAGTACTTTCCCCTACTTAGATTTTGAGAACTTTTCATATAAATTATGAGAGTGCCTAATAAATTTTCAAAAGGTATCTAAAATAAAATAAAAAAAATAATATCTTCTTCTTGAAATATATTTTTAGCTAGGAAAAAAATTAAATTGAATATGAAAATTTTAATTTAATTAATTTAACTAATTATCAGGGCTATTTTTTATTTTAAAAATATCTTTTTAATGCTTTGGCTTTCATTCTGTACTGTATAAGACTATAATGCTCTTGCTCTGAAATCTACGAGATGCATATTATACTTTGTGTATTTCTTAAATAAAATTTATATTTGAAATAATGAAAAAATAAAGCATTTTTTTATGAAAATATATTTGTGCTTCTATGAAGTATATTAATTGGTGTAATGTCGAGAAATGCTTTTGAAAAATAAATTGTAAGGTAATAAAAAAGAAAATTTAATTAATTTCGATCGAATTTGTGTAAAAATTGCAAATTTTTATTTGCTGAGTTTTCACACATTTGTTCACTTTTCCGTTGTATTACCTTTTACAACATTTTTCCACTTTTCTCAATTTACTCATATGTACATAACCAATGAAAATTCTCCCTTCAATCGGCTCACCATCACAGCGAAAAATGTCCGGCAACTGTTGAAAAAAAAAGTATCATGCACGCTATTTAGCAATTATTTTTCTCCCAATTTAACAAAAATATGTAAAGTTTGTGGACTTTCACGGGTTCTCCGGTTCTTTCTCGTCCACTCTCGGCCAAACAATGGCGAGATGGAGAGGAAAATATAGGAAAATGCGAAGGGAGTGGTAAAATGCTACTCTTGACTGTTTTTGTATAAGTTTTACTCGTGATTTTTTTCCTTCATGATATACTACCATAAATTACTTTGTGGTCACTCATATTCTTACCACTTTTCGCATTAGCCTGTGAAAAAGGTACTTTTTTCACAAAACAATATGGCTTTTACGTCGCTTAAGTTTTATGCTGCTCCCGTGCAGCAAATAATTAATGAATCAATCTCTCATTGACTATCTTAGATAAGCTTTAACAACACATTCAACTCTTTTTCTTGTCCTAAGTAAGCTTCATCCTAAAAGAGGTTTTAAGCTGTGATTCGATCTTAAGTTATTATAAGCTAAATATGAATTTATTATTATTATTATTTTTAAAATGGGAATAGTGGAGCGCTTTCGGAACTGTCCTCAAATTTCTTTGTGGGAAGTGGGAGGTACCTAAAAATCTTGTAGATTCAGAATATATGGTTTATTAGACCATGTAACTTAGTTGTTAAAATTGTATGGGCGAAATGTAAGTCCACCGTGAAATGGTTGGCTCAATTCAGAAAATAAAAAATTCATTGTACCACATGTGTTATTAACTTGTGCAAAAGATGATGAGGAAGGGATATGGATTTTTGTAAACTGGTCACACTGTCTATTTTTTGCCTGTCGAATTTATGTTTCATTCCATTACACAGAACTACACCATTAATTATCCAGCTGATAATAAATTTTCTCTTGGTTTTACGAGAATTTATTTATTTGCGAAAATATTCACCCATGCAAAACTTTTGGGAGTATAATACTGTATTTCCCTGTAACAAAAAAAAAACTACCCAGAAATATTGGTTGAACCTGCCATATGAATGCATCAGAGCTGAGTATTCTCCGTGAGATCCTTCTTGTAGCCATAGGAATTTATAACATCCATTTCCTTTTTGCATCGCTCAATGAAATCTCCGTACATCTCCATTAATTCTTCAACTTTAGGACAGTCGCCCAATGAAATGGTGCCACCGTATTCCGTCGGAAGACAATTGGGAGCTATGTATTCGTGTATCATCTCATAATCTTTGCCATGGAAGTAGATTCTGTTGCGTAGCTTCTCGCTGAGGAAGTTCTTGATTATGGCGTACGTAGCGTCGATCATTGAAGTTTCGTTGATCACATGAAGCCCTTTGAGACGGAGTGGGATGCAGTCTTGACACCATTTCATGCCGAACCGAATGAATGATGGGGTTAGTGGCTTCAGGTGGTACAATGCCAATTCTTTGAGATCCAACACTATTACGACCCCATTAACTTGAGTATCTGGTTCCAGGCTGACGGCTTCCATCATCATAGCCACTCCCTTGAAGAGCTGCTCCATTGTGTACAAGTTTGGATCAAACTTTCCCAAGTTACGCACAACAAAGATCCGTCTACCTTTGTGATCACGACGTGGCATCATATCTACGATCCGCAAATTTGCTATCTGTATGTAGTAATTTATATCGACGTCATAAAAGTACTCTGGATTCTTGACCTTGATTTCAAAGTACTTTTTAAGCTGCAAGAGAGAAGATTTATTGATCGTTTTAATTTCTTAAACTCTATTTTATTTTTAGATTCAAAATTTTGATCGTTATAATCATAAGGCTGTTTTTTTAAGTCGCGAAGAGATAACTTTATTTGTAGAAACACCGTTTTATAGTCTGAGACATAATGTATTGTACTTCATTAAATTAATGAACAATTCAATTTACTGGTTGAATATTTAATCCGGATACGAACTTGGATAATTAACCTTCAATTGTTTTTGCTCTTATGAGAATTTTGATCCATGAAATAATAGTTTTTTTCATAATTTGGCATCTATTCTGCCAAATAAGCTTAAAAGTAAAAAAAAGAAATTAAAAGAAGACATGCAATAGGGGAAGTTGGGCACCTTTGAAATACGGCATCTTAAAAATTGTGCTTTTTTCTCCTATTTTAAAATGTAACTAACCTATTATAATACAATTTCAATTTGGTTTCAAAATCAGTTTTCAGATCTAACTTATAAACGGAACTGAACCTTGTAGTTCCATTTAAAAGTATAGAAGTGAAAACCTAATTTCAAAATTGCCCCAAATCAAAGGTTCTCGATTTTCCCCTATTCCATTTCAAACTAATGTTTATATATTATTCTATTTTAGTGCTCAATAAATTAAAAGTCTTGATTTTTAAACCAAAACGAGATCAAATCGAAACAGTGAATTAATATCTTGTTCTTAAATACTAAATCTAGTTACTACTTAGGAGAAATGGATAGCCTATACGATATACCCTAAAGCGGTTTTCTGATTAGACGTTTAGCCCTATTCCCGAAGGTCTCAAAATCCTAAACAGCAACCACTTTTATAGGTTTTTCAGAGCATAGAATATTTTCTTTTAATAATCAAAACCTAAGTCAAAATTTTCTAAAATTTCTTGAATTTTTGATTAATAAAAAATTAGAGAAATTAAGCCATATGGCTAAGTCATAGGTATGAAGCTCGTATAAGTGGTCGAAAACAGGAACGCTAATCTATGTAACCGAATTGAGCAGCTCAACACATTTTTAAAACACTTTAATATTTATTTTATAAAAAAAATAGTAATTTTAATCTACGCAATAAAAGACCTAATATAAATTTTTTTATTCCTGAATTAAGTTTACAATTAGATAGAAAAAATCTGTACTACAACTACTCGTTAAAAACCTGATCAAAGAGTCAAATTAAATTACTTTTACGTAAACTTTTCATAAAACCTATTCTTAAGTGGCTAACATTGGATCATTTACCTTTTCAAACAAAGAAAATCGAAAAAACTAACACATGTCAGAATATAAGATTTTCTAGAACCTTCTGGAAAAGGAAAAAAAAGGTACTAAAATTTTATATTCTTTTTTTTTCTTTATTTTAAAGCACTGTACAATAAGAATTACTTCGAAGTGTTGTATTGTTGTGCAACAATAATAATACTCATTAATTAATTAAGGGATATAAATCGTATAACTGGCAACTATACATGCCAAAAACCATCATAATTAACTACAAAAACTCTGATTGACCCATTATTATCGAATATTATGGGCTGCATGACCGTCATAGATCTATTGGGTAGGGGGAAGTGGGCAACATTTTAGCTAGGGCTACATTGAAAATACTATTTTTCGCATTTTCCTAAAACAAGCCGGACTTTAATGTAATTTAGATAGATAAAATAATAGAAGATCTAAAATAATTTATGACTATCTCCAACTTCCTTTAGAAATATACGAAAAATAGTGTTTTCAATATAGCTTCAGCCATTTACCATTTGAAATTATTATTTATTGTTCTCTTAATTACAAATTTAAAAAGAAAATTATTTAGAACTTTTGGTATAGCGTGGAATCGTTTAAATTTCCCCAACACTTGATATGATTTTGATAGTTTCAACTATTGTTTACTTTTTGTTTTTCATATTCAATTTAATTTATTTCCTAGATTATCAGCTAAAAATATATTTCAAGAGGAGGATATTATTTTTTATTTTATTTTAGATACTTTTTGATAATTTATTAGGCACTCTCATAATTTATATGAAAAGTTCTCAAAATCTATATACATAAGTATATATTTCCGGCTTAATCTTATGTATTTACATATTTTACAAACATCTTCAAAAAAAAACTTTGGAAAGTCATTCTATAAGAGAGTAGAGTAAAATGTTGGAATCTCGGAAAACTCAGAATTACAAACCAACTAAGCATTCTGAAATAAAGCTTATACATGATATAACAAGGATTTCTAGTGATATAATAGTAACATCTTGCTTTATTTCTATAATAAAAAAATGACATTGCATAAACGATAAAAGTAACAAAATAATGTAATTTAGAGAAAATTAAAAACAAATCAGGGAAGGAAAAGGCATTAGTAAAATGCGTTTAGAATCTTAGTAAAACAATGTACTTTTTTTATAATAAGCAAAGCTCATACAAAAACTTACATCCCAGCATTACATAGGAAAAAAAAACAAAAATGATCAATTTGATTGTGATATAACATACTGCTTTTAATGGGTTAATATGTTGCTGAATAATTCCGCGTTTTTTGGCAACAATTAAAAACACCAATTTCATATTCTGTCTAAGAAAATACATTTTTTGATGATTAATCTGAATTTTTTACTAGTCAAACAAATTATACTTTTTTGTACGACCATTTCAACAAAATCCTGATCTTAAGTTTTTCTATATTCAAATCGATCAACAAATAAAAATAAAAAGGTCATTGAAATGGCTCAATAACTTCTCAGCAAAAGTTCTTTACGGGGAGGTAGGACACACTTGAAATTAGTTTTTTCTCCTACTTTTAAATGAAACTGGACCTTACTATGATATAAAGTAAATCCGCAAACCAATTTTGAAATTAAATTGCATTATCATAAGGCTTAGTTACATTTAAAAATAGGATAAAAAACCTAATTTCAAAAGTGCCCCGTTTCAAAGGTGCTCCACTTGCCCCTATATTGTATATTTGAAGTTACAATAATCATAATTTTATATCTTTATTAAATACAATATAAGGAATTGCATTATTCTCTAATCTTTTTTTCCTTTATTAAAATTTGCCGGTCTTTTTTCTCCCATTCAAAAGAAAGATATGAATTTTATACTTTTCTTTTTATCGTAATACTGATAAAAAAAAGGATCAAATTGATCCAAATTTGATCCTCTTGCAAAGTATATGGATCAAATTAACATGTTCTATTACGATAAATGTTCATTCACAGATTGAAATTTGATTCATCTTTTGTAAAAGGTCAAATTTGGATCAATTTGATCTTTTACTTTCAACAGTGAATATATAGGGTAAGAGCTCATAATTTTGGACAGTTTCTAAGTTTGGACACTTTGAAGATAAAATTGGACACTATAAATAAATTGATTAAAATTATGAATATTTATTCCAATATTTTAGGAATAATGAATTCTATCATAATATTTGTTCTTTTTGGAAGATTTTAACACTAAATTCGTTAAATTTTGAATATGATTTTAGTTAAAATTGCTTTGTTGAAAATTCAATGTGAGCAATTGCTTACGAGAAATATGACAGATTTTCGTGTTTCCTTCAGTCTTATTTAGCTGTGGTGAAGTACTAATAATTTTTCTTCCCTGTTTTTAAGTGATATTAGAGTAAAGTGGTACAAGTTGGACAGGACTTTTTTTCTTGATAAATTTAGTACTTCATTTTTATTTGTAATTTTTTAATGCTTTAGTTTTATAATTTGATTCCTTGTGCTTAAAAACAAATTTTGTACTGTATTTATCAAGAAAAAAGCCATGTCTAACTTGTACCGGCGAATTGTCCAATTTGTAACACTATATCCAAATTATATCACTTTACTCTATTAAATTGAATATTGTGTTGATTGACATTTATAGTGACTTGTTGATTTGACTTGAAGTGTGATTTGCCTTGTGGATTACGTTTTTCGTGTGAAAAATGGGAAATTTTCGAAGAGATTCACCAGTGATGTGATACTCCTTATTTTGGACAGGTGTTTTTCTCTGGAAATTTCATGAAGTTTTAGCTTTTGTGATGACAAGGTAGTGTAAATGCCTGAAGAAACAAAGAAGCATCATCTCTACTAACGAAATGTAGTGAGAAAAGCCTTGAAAGGCTCCCGGAAAGGCCAGGGAATGTATAAATCTGAGCGTACTTGGAGTGCCGAAGTCAACTCACTTGAACGAATGATATGGAAAGCTTCTGGACTTCTTGTGACATTCTACGATTCCCTTACATGAACCGAAAGAGGACTTGGTAAGATTGGTTCATCAAATGAAGAACAATGGGCATCCTATTGAGGCGGATTAGCTGTCCAAATTTACAGCCAAGTTATCCAAATTAATAACCAAGTTGTCCAAAATTCGAGTCAAATTCAGTTCTACATATCAATTAATTTTTAAACGTATTGAGACTAATTTTAGTAAAAACAAAGACAATAAATCCTTGCCAAGTTTCTAATCAACCCTTATGGAAAGAGAGTAACAAAAAAAGCCAATTAGTATTGAAAATATCGCACTTCAAACTTGGTAAATTGATGCTTATAAGCAGATTGTCCAAAATTATGAGCATTTACCTTATTGGGTATCTTTTTGTTCCTCCTAGAAGATACAAATTTATTCCAAAATTTTCGGTGTCCGTGGACGAGCTACTTTTTGGAACAAATTCGTTAATAATATTGATTATCTTTTTGAGTCTCGTAAAATGAACAAGATTGTGCCAAAAATTATGGTGTCCGTGGACGAGCTAATTTTTGGAACAAAGATGTGCCGAAATTTTTTACTTTATTTTAATTTTTAATAAATAATTATTTTTTTTACTTTAATTATTTTATTTATTGAAAATATCGCACTTAAAACTTGAAACATTGTTGCTTATGAGCACCCTGTCCAAAATAATGAGCTTCACCCTAAATGCATTTTCCCAAGCTTCTAATATTTTGTCATAATCTTTCAACGTTTTGAAAAACTACAGAGCTGCTTTAAACAGTTTTAGGATGAACTTATTATATTTAATTGAATTGGGTTAATTATAATTTTGAATTGGGAAAAGTTTGTTTTTATTTGAAAGGTCTTTGATTTCTGAACTTATTCGGTTGGTAAGAAATTCTAATTAAAATCATTAATTGATACCATAGTGTGTAGATTTTGGCGATACTTATGAATCAGTTTAAACTAGTGAACAAATTTAAAGACTTTGACAAATTTTAATTTTTGAGCATAATTCACTTTTAGACCCAAGAGTTCAATCTCAAGTACATTCATCCAAATTAAATGCGACATTAATTTTTAGGGCATAGTAATTCATAAGTATTCCGCAAAGTCTTGGTCCCTTATTGTCACGTTTTTTCTAATATAATATATTTGTGCATGTAGATCAAAATTATAACATTTTTGCTTGGTTCATACTTGCAGATATTAAGTGAAAGTAGTTTTGGATGCTTTACTATGCACACCGTCATTATGATATAACTTAACATAAGAAAAGACATGAAGTAAACTGTGCCGAATTTTGAAGAGGAAAATATTATGAATATCATGAATATAATACATATTTCACGATGATAATGATATAAAATTTGCTGTATAAAACTAATATTGCGAAAAATTTTCAACGTATTGCTGAAATAATATCAAGAGCATTAGTTGCCACCTAAAGCTTTCCGTTACTATATTTTTTCAATGTGCGATAACACTGAATAAAAGAACAAGTTTTTGATGTAAAGATTATACCCAAATTGTCTCACCAATTGAAAAGCACTTTCTGGATAAAATTTGCACTTTCTGAGATACTTTATGAGGAAGAAGTCATTGTTTGGCCATGTGAGATCTTCTTCTTGCGATAGAAGACGTTTCAGCTCCTCAAGTGATTCCTTCACACGCTCAGGAGTTTCTCGGAGCTCCTTCTCAGCCACTCTGCGACCTTTTTCACTCAAGTCCGCCTCAAAGACGAACTCTAAATCGCCAATCTTGAATGATGGGATCTCTGTGATTCCAGAAAGGAATCTTGAGTCTTTCACTATCACTTTTGCCATATTTTCACGATATTACGAACCACCTTCAACGACTCGTTAGATAAAACTGACGGTACTCCAGTGGTCTTCGCCAGACAAAACGACCACTTTAATAGTCCCAAATTGCTGTTTGTTCCAACAAATCTGCCAAGAGGAGAAAAAAAACTCACCAAAACGAAAGGCAAGTATATACAGTATCTTGCTGGAGATTTCGACAAAAACTAAACAGAAACCCACTAATCAGAGGCACATGTACAATTTACTCTGTCCATTAATTGTTATTGCCAAATCTAACGAGGTATAAAGTCCACGGAGAATGAAAATAAGTTTATTCGTCATGAGAATATTTATTTTTGCCACACATTACAATGTTTTTTTCCCCAAAAATTCCACTGCATTTTTAAAATGATACTTAAAATACTTTAGACTTATGATTATACAAGTCGTCAGTTTGATCATTAACCTAGGCTATTTACATTTTTTGTATTTGTCTGTTATCTGTATTTGTTTGCAACAAATGAAGATACAAAGAAAATGTAGATAGCTCAATTGCTGATCCAATCGACGAAGTTTTTGCAATGGCATCAGTATGGTTTCCTACCAAATATAACGCAATTTAAAAGTCATCATTTTTTAGATAAGATATTTTAAGGTGCTCATGGAAGTCGCCAAAGTTTTCTATTTTTGCTCATAAAAATAATTCTTTGTAACTGATTAAAGAGGTGTTCTCTTCCTCGTTTTAGTATCGAAGTAATGTAAAATTTCTTCTTTAAACCCATTGAATACTTAAAGCTTTTTCTGCCTTTTAATTTTAAATTATGTCCGGAAATATCGTTTACTTCTCTATTTTTATTAGGGGGAAGTGGGGCAGCCTTGAAATAGGGTTCCTTTGAAATTAGGTTTTTTTTCTCTTTTATTTTTTAAAAGAATTGAACCCAACCGTGATGTAATTTAAATTATATTACAATAGGTCTTAATTTCTTTTTTTTTTTAATTGGAGAAAAAAGCTCAATTTCAAAGGTGACATTCTATTGAGGCGGATTATCTGTCCAAAATTACAAACGAAGTGTCCAAAATTACAAGCAGATATCCAAAATTACAGGCAAATTCATATCTACATATTTATTCATTTTTAAATGTATTGAGATTAATTTTAGAGAAAAAGAAAAGACGATAAACTGCTTGTCAAGGTCCCAATCGAAACTTCTGAAAAACTAGAATTTGTATTAAAAATATTGCACTTCAAATATAAAACATTGATGCTTATATGCACCCTGCCCCAAATTATAACTTTTTCCCCTGATGTTATGGAATAAAAGTACAGTTGATTTAAAGAATAGTCTTTAAATGAGCGGTGAATGTGACTAAACTGACCAGGAGAAACTCATAAGAAAGTAATAAAGGTATAAGAACTTCACACATTTGTTTAATTGCATTTTAAAGACAGCAATGATTTTATTAAAAAATATTATTTCATACTTCATAGTTTCATGATTCATAATTTCATACTTTATGTCCATTAAATGAACAGGTTTATTACTTAAAACAGATTAAAAAAAAATATTATAGTGTGCGGCAAAAGCAGGGTAATAGTCCAATTTTTAAATAGCGATAAGGATACTTTATTGTGTAAATTGATTATAATGTTTTATAATGACTTAACTAAAAACTTAAAGATATATGCAGTTAAGTGGAATAACAATTGAAGGCTACAGGCAGATTTGTCAGTATTTGGGTAAAAATGGTCATTAAAATTAAAATTGATTGGGGGCTCTGATATGTATCTCTAATAGGTCTGATATTGACCCCGATGTCTGTTTCAAAAATTTAGAGTCAGTTGGTTCCTAAAGGGAAATAGGGCCTAACTACATATCACAAAAATGTAGCTCAAATTGAGAAATATGGTAAGAACGGTTGAGTGGCTCGTAGGATTTCATGGATAAGTAAGTATAATCTGTGTAAAAGTTTAGACTTTTACTTGAAGCACGTTAAAAAAGTAAATCTGCAACTTTTTAGGACATGTTTATCTATAAAATCTTATAGGAGCGACCAAATCATTTTTAACACTTTTCTCAATTTGCGCTCGATATTTTGTAATATCTGGGACCTTCATTAGTAACCATAACTGACTGAATTTTTGGCACAGATATAATTTGGTCACTGTCAAAGATACTTAGAATGCGGTTAACAACCCCCGGAGTTGAAACTCTGGGTCTGCCAGAAGCGTTTGTCAGATGTAGGGGAAGGTACTCTCCCTTCGAACGTTCATACCTTCGAATAATGTGATTTTTTTAAAAGTTTTCGTAAGAGACTTAAACATTTCTATTAAATATTAGTTAGCTTTATTATCAGTTATTGATAATTATGCGACAATCATGTGAAAATTGCTTAGGAAAAGTAGAAGAATTCATATTATTCGAAGGCATGGACGTTCGAAGGGAGAGTACTTTCCCCTACGGGTGCCTCATCATCACCATAAATTTTGACTATTTTATGTACATATGTCCCGTTGCGATTTTCCATAAAATTAAACAACTGACGACGCAGATTCATTCCAGCTGTATGTCTGAACGATTTTCCTTCGTTCAACTTTTTGTAACTTATCACTTTAACCGGAATTATAAATTAACAAAATTCTAATATTATAATAATTTCTTTATTATTTATTTTACTTATCAAGACTTTATGTTGAATCATTGCGAACTTTAGAAATGTGCAAACCAACCATTTTATCTCTCAAATGATATGACTTTAAAATATAACAGTAATAATATGATATTGGATGCATGTATTTTTGGCTATCTGAGTAATTTTTTTCAAATATGTCAAGGAACTTTTGGTCGATAAAAATTATCTACTTGGGAAATCATTATTTTGTATATGAAATAAAATTAATTTTTTTTAAATACAAAAATTATATCTATAATGATTAAACGAAACTCATTTGCAAAAAGGGTGGCATATACTGGCTTCAGACTTAAGGCTTAGCCATATGGCTTAACTTCTCTAAATATCTTATCAGTCAAGATGTTTTGGAAAATTTTGACTTAGGATTGGATTATTAAGGGCAAATGACCTATTACATTTTGAAAAATCAATAAAATTGGTTGCTCTTTAAGGTTTTGAGACCTTGGGGAACTTGGCTAAACCTCCAGTCTGAAGCCGGCAATAGCGTGCCAGGCTTTGCGAAATGCTCGAACTCGTGACTGAGATGCTATACCTCAAAAGTATTTTCGCATCATTTACCGTTTACCGGTACTCAACCGATTTAAATCGATTCATAAATCACTCAATAGATTCCACAAAATAGTTTAAAGAGTAATAAAAATTATATTCGGACAAAAATTACTTATCGGTAAATAACTGGTTCATTACCGGTTCACAATCTATTCGAACAGATTTATAAATCACTTAAAATATTTCTTAAAATACACCTCGGGAGTAATTTAATTAAATTTCGTATAAAAATTATTTAACGGTTATGAACCGGTTTATTACCGATTCAAAACCGATTGGAACCAGTTCAATTTTATAGGAAATTCCAAGACCTCTCCAACGAGCTCAAACATGACAAATTCGCTTAATAAATGCGGTATATAGTGTATTTTTTAACCTTGGACCTTGAAAAACCGTTCTTAGAAATGATTCAACGGTATTGTCGTATATGGAAGAAATGTTCGCCTGGATCGCCTGGATAATCTCTAAAACTTATCCAAAAATGAAAAAAAATCGCACGACGCGTTTTCGAGCAATCCCAAAAATTACATGGTTTTGGAGGGGAAGGGGAGGGGTGGAGAAAAATAAGGGGCATTTTAGCGATCCTTGAGTCGACTTATGGGGGGTCCCCTGAAGGTCCCAAGTCGCTATCTCTTACCGTTTGGCCTCTAGAGCTGGCGACAGCCGGACGGACAGACGGACAAACAGCGTGACGACATTTCTCAGAAATCGTATGAAACGTGAAGATTTGTTGACAAAAGTGGTCTCCGGGGGTGAAGAAATCGAGGGATTATTACATACCACTGAGAAAAATCCGAAAAAGTTAAAATAACATTTCGGAAATTTTAATTTTACCCTGGATTATTGATTCGAAATCGGTGTAAATATTATGGTTTTTAGGTGTATTGGGGGTTAAAGTAACCCTTTTTCTTGTTAGTTTTACCCTTAAAAAGGTGTAAAATTAATATTAAAAAATGTTGATATATTTTTACACCTAAAAAGTGTTAAAGTTACGAGGAAAAAAAGTTAATCGCACCCCCTTATCAGTGTTTTACCGTGTGGCCCAAAGTCGGGTAGAAGGACAGACGATAAAACGGTTAAACAACATTTGGTATTTTTTCGGAACAAAAAATTGCTGTAATATTATTATTATTATTTTAAACAATGTCCGTTTTTAGGAAAAATCAAATCGTTTTATGCTATTCAATATATCTTTACTTCTTTTCGATTATTAGTTATTTCGAAATATCTGTGATCTAGAAATTAATTGATGACCCAAATTTTTTTTTGAAAATTCTCAACAGCAACTCAACAAGGTTTTGGAAGCCTTTCGTCGTGGTTTCACTTACACTGTTTGTCTCCAATTAGAAACTTTCCCTTGTCTCCATTTGTATTAATATGTTTCCAATAGAAGAATTTTACACTCGCGCATTTTTCTTGTATTTAAGAAGTTTTCAAATTATATCTAAAGAATTTTCACTAAACAGTAACATTCTAGAAGAGTCAAGGAGCAAATTTATATAATTTTCTTCAGAAAAAATATGAACTTAATGTGTTGAAAATGGTTTTGAATTAGAACATTTACCCTATAGATGAAAAGTTATTTTTTGCCATATGAAACCGAAAAACTCCTTGTAATTAGTAATAAAATTTAAATGATATAAAATTGATGCATATTTTTTATCCAATTTTCTACTCCCTCCGTTCCGAAATAAGTTGTACGTTTGGGAAAAATTCTTGTTCCGAAATAAGTCACACGTTTGGGAAAAATTGGAATTAAGGTAAAGTTTGTTGGCAAATGTTTTGTGTATCAACTATTATCTCTTATAAAGAACTATTGCTAATGTCCAGTACTAAAATGGAGTCCAGTCTTGGTGGCATGTTGAGGAACGAATGTCTTAAAAATGTCTTATTTTGGCGTTTTATTTTCAATCTAAAATAAAACAACAATCTTTTGCATCCAGATATTCGAACACATAAAAAAGGATGTTCTTTTTATTGCTCATTCTGAAAAATTTGAGATAAAAATGTGATATCGGTAAAAACTGTTGAGTTCTACTTGTGTATACTAAAAGTTTAGAACAAATTCTAGCCTGTAATGTTAATCACAGTCCATCTTGTAGTAATTAACTATCAACTGGAGCTATTTAAAAAAAAAAAAAAACGCGAAAAATGGACAACTTCAACATAATCGATTCCTCAATTTACCATCGTGATAGGATCCCCATATTATCCCTGAACATGAAGGATAGTTCATACACAAAATATTTGCAAATAACAAAAACATTCTCTGAAACCATTCCTTAATCCTTAATTTTTCGCCAAACGTACGACTTATTTCGGGACGGAGGGAGTATTATTTTATTGAAAAGACTAGTTTTGTAAATTTTATGGTGAACCCTGTCCACCCTGTATGTGGAGAAGAATTCAAATCTCAGCAATTCAAAATTCAACCGTCCTTTTGTTCCACACGTGGTGGGGAAATGTGGAAATTGTGGATTATAAATGTTGTGTCATAGATTTTTTGCAGTGTACTGTGACATTTCACCTGTTCCACGTGCAGGAATTTTCTATTTGTGAATTTTGCAATTTTTCTCTTCAAAATACCATTTATTAGACTCAAAAAATGTGTGACAAGAGTGATGAGTTGTTCAGCAAGTTCCAGAGAATGGTAAGTGAACAAATGAAGTCGTTTATTTGGGTGAAATTCGCGAAATACGCGGCCGGTGCCTTTGTTTACGTCCCGGCAAGGGGAAGCATTTAGAAGTTATCACGGATAGGGATTCCGGACACGTCGCTGATCCAAGTAAGGTAAGGGGCGACATTGGTGTACACAGCAGGACGTCCAGAGAAGCAACCAAGACCACTACCGAAGGAGAGAATTCCAATTGTGGTCTTTTGTCCGTCGCTCTCGACGATTGACAGACCAGCTCCGGAATCGCCCTGGCAGGGAGAGCGTTCGTTTCCGGGGGTGCACAGGGAATTCGAGTGGAAGAGAGTTGGATAGCTGACGGTGCAGGTTATCCGGGATTGTACTTGAGCACGAATGTAGCGATGTTGGGTGGAGATGGTGTCCTTCCGGCTGCCCCAGCCGCTCACCAGTGTCCTCTGGTTGAACCAATTGGAGTTGACGTTGCGGATGCTGGGCAGACGAGCCGCTTGGATACGCCAAGTGAAGTCCACATTGTGCTCCAATTCCACGAGAGCAATGTCATTTGCGAAGTTATCCGGATTCCAGTGAGGATGACGTACGATATTCGTGAAAGTCATCCGAACTTGGCCAAATTCAAGGGCGCTCTGGACTTCATGGGCGCCCAGAATGGCAATCCCAGCATTCGAGAGGCCACCACAGTGAGCAGAAGTTAGTACCCAACGGTTGGACACAAGAGTACCTCCACAGAAAGCATGAGCCATGGGAAGGTTGAAGAGTAGGGCAACGGTTTCTGGGAATTGCCCTGGCTGAGCAATGCTTCCGCCCAGAATGTAGCCATTCCACTCGGAATCCCGATCGCGTGTCAGAATGCGCCTAAGGATCGGGAACCAGTCGAAGAAGGTGGGAGTATTCCAAACGGGCAGCACCTCATTCCAATTGATTGTCGTGGAAATCACATCAGGTTCCTTTGGCTGAACAGGATCTGCAAGAATATCCTCGGGAATTGTTTGAGGAGTCTCCAGAACTGCAGCAGAAGCTGCCACTGCGCAGCACAAAATCACTAACCACTTCATTTTATTTTTGCGGAATATTTGGGATTCTTAGGAACATCAGCTCTTTTATACTCGCTCAAGAAAATCCACCCCGATAAGGAAATCACTGATTGTCTCTCCCATCTTATCGGCCGGCGTTACGTAAAATTCCTGACCCCGACTCCGCGGAAGACGCAGATTTTGAGTCACTTTCATAAATTACCGGGAGTTTTTAGTGTCTTTTCCAGCAACTGGTGCTCCTCTAATCCTCTAGTGAAGAAATTGAGAATTTTCTAGATATCACAGGATAGCTAAATCTCAATCGAAGTTTAGGAAATGTTTTTAAATGGTGGATACCCTACAGCCTACAATCTGAATCATTACTTTGATCAGTGTTTTGCAATTTTCCTATAAGTAATTTCGCATTTCTTGCGGGATTTTGATGGTTTAACTTGATAACTTTGATAAAAAAGAGAACTTTCACCCATGATTTATGCACGAATTTTATAAAATTATTTTTTTTAATGAAAATATATAACTAATTAAGATATTAGATCGCTAAAAGTAATTTTTTAAATGTCCACAAACCCTATTGTAATCTAGAATTATTCGTAATGGAAATTAGGACAAGATCAGGTCGAATTTGGAACTCTGAGATTTCCTAACAGTTTTAGATTATAAAAGGGAAAAACAAGGAAGTAGTAATCTCAATTGTAAAGTCATGTACTTCTTTGTGGTTTTCTTTTCCTTTTTGACCATCGGAAATAGTTACAAAATCTTAAAATTCCAAAATAGATATAATTCCGAATTACCCCATGTTACCTTACAATCCTCATCAAATATACTATAAAACCCTTCAGATCATTAAAAAATTATACGAATTATGAAAAATCGATTTTCGAAAATTCCGAGTCAGATATTTCAAAATACTTATTTTGATTTCGGTGAAATTTTGAATAATCTATATTAGCTTAATTCAGAACAGAACCTGCCCTGAATGAGAATTTTTCGCAACTTCTAATAGTAAGGTGCGGTAACCGGATCGTTTTCCGTAGAGTGCTACTTAAACCCAGGGAAGTGGCATTAACTCTGAAAAATGCGCGACCGGTTTCAGTGTAATTTTTCCTCTGTTTTCGTACACATTTCACGAGATATCTCCAAAACTACGTAGGTTGCCAATTTAGGGTTTTCGGTTGCATCTTCGTTATTAAATTGGTTTTTATTTTGTATTAGTATTTTTTACTAATTCATTCTACAATGACAGAAAACAGTTAGTAAACTCAAAAGTTTTTTCGGCTCGCTAGAAACATATGGGAAACATAGGAAATGTCATGCCCCTGCTTAAACCCTTGTTTTTGGACTAATGAAATTCTTTTTTACTTCGTCTAAATCCATAGAATTATTCACTGTTTTATTTAGAAACATAATATAGGGGAGGGTGGGGCAGTTTCAATTTTCGCATATTCTTCTTATCCCTTTGAAAGGAATGGGATAAAACCTTTATGTTATTGAAGAGATAACTGAGGCCCATGTTCATAAAAATAATTAATTTCGTGACGCTTCTCGTTTAAATTCTGTAATTGATTTTATAAAACTGCATCAAAATGAAACATTTTGTAATATTTTATTTTCAAGAATTTCTGAACTATTGCACTTATCTATCGAAGTAACATAATTGTATTAAATTACAAGTGGTTTTATGTTTATTATAAGGCATTTAGCGTTGAACAAAATCTAAGACGTTTCTGACAATTTTGATTTGAGTTCCGAAACTTCGTGAGGGGCAGTTTCATGCAAACACACGAAGAAGTTTCCAGTGTCTAACAATTTACTTTTTTAATCAAAATTAACTTAAAATGATAATTGAAAACATTTTGTAGCTGTTTTTGTCGATAAAGTTCGAAATTATGGAAAATAGTATTTCCTAAAAGTTTATAAAAAAAATTTTAAAAAATAATCTTTCAGTGGTTTTTAAGTGCTTGAAAATGATAAATTTAATTGTTATAATATCTTTTCAGAATGTTTTCAGCAAGATATTGTAAATTTTTTTTAGTACTATAAAAATTCAAGACTTTAAAATAATATTACAAAACTGTTATACTAAAAAATACATGTTCTAAGGCGATATAATGATCCAATAATGTACAAAATTGGCCTAGCACTGCAAAAGACATTTCTTTCGTATAAAAATTCAAAGAAAATTGCTCATTCAATGAGAAATAGGCTTGGAATTGGAAATCTTTGGTGATATTTTATTTTCTCTGTATCATTAATTAGTGTTCAAATTCTGTTATAAAGTTTTTGTTCGATTATATTTTTAGGTTTTAGAGTCTAAGAAGACTTCAAAATAGTAATTTTAATCAATTCTGGTATCTACAGTTTTACACGTTTTATCTTTCTCAAAAATTGGCTCATATTTATCTTGAAATTGCCCCGCAATTCTACCATTCTACCATTCAAGTAAAATCATCTTCTTCACAATAGACCAATAAAATTAAAGGATTATTATTATTATTTTTATTAACCCTAAACCCAACTGTAATTCACAGAATATACAAAGTTTTACTTCAGTTTATCATCTTTTTGCAAAATAGTCTAAAAATCTATTTTGCAATTTAGGGGTGAAACTGCCCCACCCTCCCCTAAAAACAATATTATAAGGGACAGATAATCCTAACCGGCTTATGTAGGTGAGATTCTTAACGTGAGCTAACTCGGAGTGCATGCAAATTCGATTTAGAGCTGAAATTGTGAGTCGCCATTCAGTTATCTTGAATCAATTGAATCAATTTAAAGCAAAGTATCAAGAATTTGGATGGACTGACAGAAAAGTGATACAGTGGACTCTCTCAAATTCGGGCATTTGGGACCGAAATGTCACCCGAGTTAGAGAAAAATTCGGGCATCAAATTCTTTGAAATGCAACGATTTTTTGATCACCTGCTACTCATATTAAGTTTGCATGCTCATATTAATTATAAATTTCAAGAAAGCCTCAAAATAATGCAAAATGACATTACAACTGAGACAAAGCAATGCAAATCTGAGCATATTTGCTTCATTCAATATAATCAATCTAAAATGAAAAATGTAAAAAAAAAAACTTTCTTCAAATTTAACTGCTGCCCGAATTTAAAAGTAGCCCGATGTTAAAGGAACCGAATTAGCGAGAGTCTATTGTATATGGGTGAAATGTAGACCAGAATATTCTCTATAATTTTGCCGTAGAACTTGATCTCATCAATTATTCTGAAGCCGAGATAATTGAAGTTGTTTGTTTCTGAACTCGTTTTTTCGCCCAGAGCGCCCCAAGTGTTCATTTAATAAACTTCAACTATATCAAAGAATTGTTGTATTTTGTGAGAATTTCCATTTAAAAGCCTATTTTAGGTGTCTTGGTGGAGTAGAAGCAGTCAAATTGGCATCTGAGTGGTTTCAAAGCGTTATTATGGGAAAGTCAATTTTTTCACACTTAAATGGCAAAATCGGAGAGATAGCGTAGTCTGAGCGGACAATGATATATGTACGAAATATAGACACAAAAGTGCTCTACAATTATGTCGAAGTAATCATCAAGATCAGTTAAGCATGTGTCGAGATAATTGAGGTTATGTAATATTGATATTGGGTTTTCGACTGTGGCGTCCCTTAGTGTTGGTTCCACGAAGTTCAAATGTTCTAGAAAGTTGTAGCAATTTGTGAGATCTTTCATTTGATGCCCCACTCATTAAACTCCGGCAATTAGAACCGGAGATATGAATTTTTGAATTTCGTGAAATTTAAACCTTCATCTCCGGTTCTATTATAACCACAGCGAACCCACGCCACTTTTTAAAAAAACTTTATAGCCCAGTCTACAACACTCTAAAATTTGAATAACTTGCACAATGCCGTTTTTGAGAAAAGTTACTTTGAATTTCGATGAATTTTGACGCTATCACAGCGCCACCTGTGGTGACTTTTTGAACTTCCATCTGAAAGTGCTCATCGAGACGAAACCAAAAACCCAAAATTTAGGTCAAAATGTTAATTAGAACCGGAGATAGTGGCCGTTCAATTTTCGAACTTTGACCCCTTATAGCTCGGGTCAGGGGTTATGGATAGACTTAAGTATTTTTTTTGTTTGATAGCTATAATGAGCGGCTACCACATACTAAAATTTCAGCCCGATGCACAATGGAATTTTTCAGTTATTTAACTCATTCCGGACCACAACATAGTCCAGCGAACAGATTTCAGTAAAACTCTTTTTATTGTAACTCTGAGTGGTCAAATATGATACTTTTGCAGAGAAAGAATTTTTTTCGCCTCTGGGAAATAGGAAAACACATGGGTACTCTCATCCCCAAAAGAACGAAAGGAAGACAAACTTCAATTTTCCCAAAGTCAATATTATCGAGTATGTGAATTAGTTTTCTGTCTCAAAGGACTCCTTTATGATGTTGATCACTAAAACAAGAAGAATTATTGACCAGTATTCTCTGGAATGTCCAGGAAGTGATAAAAAAGACACGAAATTCCTGCTTTCTAATAGATTCCTCACAATATTTCATACAATAACACTTTAAAACACATTTCTCTCAACTCGATGTTATTGTAGACACATTAAGCTTTCTCAAGAGCCAAAAAAACACTTCATCGACAATCAGAATTCACCAAAATCAGGAAAAACAGGAAAAACTTCCCTGAAAGAAAGAATTCCCTGAAAGATTTAAGAAAGATTTATTTTTCAAATTTATGCAATTTGTAATTTTTAGTTATCATACTTATTGGCACCGAGAGGTTTTTCCTTATTCTGGTCTAGAAATACCAAAAAAGTCACAATATCTGCAAGGAAGCAGAAAATCGAAAATTCACGATTTTTTACCAAAATTATCTAAGCTCAGGAATTAATTGGGATTCTGCAAAAAATATCCTAGATTGGGACATCCTTATAGTTTGTAATCATCCACAAGAATCGGAATTTTATCGATTCTAAATAGTCTAAAAAAAATTCTTTTTTCCATGGGTACCCAGAGTCCCAAAGGAGACGAAAGAGTTAAGCTCCAAAGAGCGGACGGACAGACGGGAACGGTTTTTAGCCATCCATATATTCGTGATCAGGAAGTTCAAATCAGTTCAGAATCTCACCTAATATTATTACTTCATGAAAATCGATTTACTCACCTTGTAGGGGAATGATTGCACTTCACTTTGAATTAAACCTTTGGATTTGAAAAACTTTTTCACAATGAAAAAACAAGTGTTTTCAATCAACGAGCTGTCATTAGCGAAATTATCACTGCTAGAAAATTTTTAGTGAAGAACGCAGCTGGCACAAGATTGAAATGAGTCGATTACACTCACTTATTTAATGGATAAAAATATTATTTTTCCTTTTTCTCAAAGTTGAAGAGTTATATTATGTTACTGTAGTGACTATATTACGGAAATAAAAATAAAAATATTATTTTAAGTGCATTTTATCTAGTTAGCGTAGTCATGAACGATCCAGATAGCGAAGCGCGCGGAATACTTGACAGTATTCAAACTCCTTTTTTTCAAAGGTTTAGTTTAGGTCTTCAGTATAATTTATAATGTCGAGATAGAATTTCCTATATTCGAAAATCTTAATAATTAGCTTTCAAAAATATTATATGGTTCCGGAAAAATCAAATATCTAGGTTCAGATTACAAAGGTTTCATATAGCTAATTCTTTTCGTATTGATAAAAAATTTCTGTAATCTGTGAACTTGAAATCGGCATTTCTTTTGCCATTGATTTTGTTTTGGAATACTCTTTTATTTTTCTACAATCACAGTCACTAATTTGATATCTTATCGATGTCTAACTCATTCGCGGAAAGTTACTTTTCTTCGGAGGAAGTTTATTGAAATGCTTTTTTGTGTGTTTCTCTCGACACAGAATGACATTGCAATGGACTTGGAGAATGAAATACGATCAATGAGCGATGCAGGCACGTCAAATGGTGTTGATTGTGAGGATGAAGAACTCACGAAGCTCGTGGTAGAGAATCAGAGTCTCAAGCATCGTCTGCATATACTCAATAAGGTGAGGGAGAGGGCGGGAAGAATAGCCAGTGCTGAGGGAATAGTGCAATAAATTGAGTAAAATTCTTCTTGTAGGCAATAGCTGGGTACAAGACCACCGTGGGTGAAGTGAAGGTGAATAGCCAATTCTCGATACTTAATCACTTGACTGACATCTTCAGGGACGCCCTGAGTCGTCTCTATGATGGAGAATTTGTCGATAATGTTACCATGGCGGCCACGAATAATGCCAAATTTGGCGATTATCAATTCAATAGTGCCATGACAATTGCAAAAATCTTCAAAGATCGTGGAATTGGGAAGAATCCACGGGAGATTGCGATGGAAGTGATGAAGGAACTGCGACAGAGTGAAATTGTGGAAAAGTTTGAGGTGGCTGGAGCGGGATTTATAAATATCTTCCTAAAGAGGTGAGTGATCTTATATTTTTTTGTGATCTCTTCTTGTGTTCTTTTTTTTATTATTCAATTTATCGCAAGATTAGAAAAAAAAAGAGAGAGTTGAAAAATTTTCAGCTTCAGTGGGAGATTCTTCCGTTTGCGTTTTTTTTTCTCACTCGGTGGCATTTTTCTCTTCGGCCATAGGCTCCTCGGCTTTTGGGGGTTCTTCCTCCTTTCGCAAATCCTCAGGCTTTGCCTCAGCGGCTTCTCCTTCCTCCTTGGGCAGTTCACTGCGCTGCGATGGCTCCGTGGGGTCGTAGGCCTCTATGGGGGGTGCCACTGTTTCGCAATCCTTCTGATCGGTCTCCACGAAGAATGTGCGTGATATCTTGTACTTGTCCAGGGTGCCGTAGGCGCGTTGCAAGACATCGCCAGCCGGAAGGCGATCTCTTGTCATCAGCCACACGAAATCAGTGTGACCGAATGGGATGACGGAGCTGCAGGAGTAGAGGACAGCATAGCCATCGTAATCCGTGTCCAAGACGTTATATGTCGTATCGTAGGCGATTGGTGTGTTTGTATAGCGAACATTGAACTTTCCTGTTGTACCACGACCGAAGAGAGTCAACTGTCCGGACACAATTCTCTGGACGTTGGTACTGCAAATAGAACACAAATAAAATCCCTCATTAGAACATTCAGCAAATATCTTTTCTGAAAGTCTAACTCCTTTATGAAAGTCTGTCCGACCGTTACCACGCCTAGAGCTTAAACGGTTAAAGACAGAGACTTCCCATCGAGCACCAAATGCTAACCGAGTTTAATTCAGCTGAAAACATGAATTTTCAGCTGTATTCTTCTAACAACCTTAATAACACGATATACTCGCAAGGCAGTACCATTTCCATATATTCGGTTAGCATATTTTGTTCGAGAACTGCTGACCGATTAGCATATTTTTGCTAGTCGACTCAGCAAAAATATGCGGAAAGCGCTGCCTTTTTCAGGTAACTGTGCTCACTGGGTTGGGACCTTCAGTGGACCCTATAAGTCGACCCTGGGACCATTAACATGCTTCTCATTTTCCTCCCCTCCCCATCTCCTTCCTCTCCAAAACCAAAATTTTGAACTGCTCGAAAACCCATCGTGCGGTTTTATTTTCGTTTTTGGATCAGGCGGACATTTCATCTTTATACGAAAATACCATTGAATCATTCCTAATAACTTTTTTTATATTTCAAAGTTAAAAAGGCTCTAGATAGCGTATTTTTGAACCACAAGGTGTTGTGTTTGTGGTCGTTGGAAAGGTCTTGGAATTTCCCATAAAACTGAATCGGTAACAAACCACTTCATAACCGATACTAATTTTTATTCAATATTCAAATATGTTACATCTATGGAATTTTGGGCAATGTTTTGAGTGATTTATAAATTAGTTCAAATCGGCTGTGAACCGGTAATGAACCGGTTCATAACCGATAAGTAATTTTTGTGAGAAAATCAATTTTAATTTTCTTAAAACTATTTTGTGTGATATTTCGAGTGAATTGTGAATCGGTTCAAATCGGTTGAGAACTGTAAATTGTAAATTTTCCAAAAGTATTTTTGATGTATAGCATTTATAAGTCACCAGTTCGAGATTCCCCTATGTCAGAAATGTGTTAGATAGTTCATTACAAAGTAAGGTAAACTATTAGTTAGTATAATTTTATATTGATAAGATAATGAAAAGTCTGTTGTTCATAATGGATTTGAAGGATATTTAGGGATTATGGGGAAAATCTGGAACATTTCGAGGAAAATAAGGAGATAGGGATATGGTTCGTTCCTGGAATATTTTCCTTGAATCCTTCTCTACACATCCTTGAGTCATCCTTTGACGCCAAGATCCCAGGATGTACCATTTTTGAGATAAAACAAATTTCACAAAATATTTCTAACCAATTTCTTAAAGATTTTCATCTTAATCTAGCTCAGAAACCAGACGTTATGGACCATAACTTTCTCTAGGACATATACTCGGGAGACACCAAGGAACCCGAAAATACCGGTTATTTGAAAAAACATTTTTTTGCTGTTGCACAATGTTATCAAGATTTTAAATTGCAAAATTCTGAACACAATCAAGAATTACTACGGTTACCATGTTTAATGGAAGTAATATGATTATCGTAGCAATATTTTCAACGATTGTCGTAGTAAAAAGGTCTTTTGTTATTCAAAAATTGGATTTAACAACGATTTTTGTGATATTCAATCTTAAAAATCACATTTAAAACGATACTCGTTGCAAATATTACTATGATAATCGTGTTTCTGCCACTACGTACACGCACCGTAATGGATAAATTTTAATTCATTTAATTTACTAAGTGGGTAATGATAGATTTCAAGAATAATAATTCTTCCTAACCCTAAAACATAACAGAAAAATTAAACTAAATTAAAAAAAAGTAATTAGAGAGTAAAAGCCCGGGAAAAGAACCTTATAATGAAAAATTGAAGTTTTTGAATTTAATTTAGAGGAAACGTAGTTTTGTAGTACTTAAGATGACGTGGAGGAAGGAAAAAACGTTTCTAGGCAATATCAATTTATGGGGAGATAAAGGGGGTCATCGAAAACCATAAATTAATATCTTTTACGTTAATATTTTTTACGTCGTATTTTATATATGTTCTGAAAAGGCCTTGAAATTAGCTAGAACATACTAAAATTTCAGTTAAATCGGATGAGTTTTTTGTTTTAACAGTTATTAAAAATGCCGGACAGAAACGTCAAATTAAGATGCCGACTATACCATTTTGTAGATCTCGGTCATTTTATCTTAAGTTCACAAAAAATTGGATAACTCTTAGCTAAATACTTCTATAATAAAGCTTTAGAAAGACCATACTATGCAATTTTATAACATAAATCATGCGTTCTTACAAAAGTAATAGTGGAAAAAAGAATTTTAATAAAAATAATGAACAAAATCAAAGTGGATTATTCTAGCCAGATAAATTTAGAATAGATTTTGGGAATTTACTACTCTGAAACCGCTTTTGGCATTAGACCTTCAGATAACTTTTTCACAGAGCCGTTTTTTGGCAAAATACCTATATCTGAATTTTATTGAACATTACTGAAACTACAAGTATCCTTTTGAGGATCCTTCTACGTTATTTGGTACACAACATATTCCTATATACTTTGACGGTAAACCGGATCGGTAAAGACTATCAATAAGTGCTAGAACTAATTAAAATCTCACGAACAGCAGAATGCAAAGTCGCAACGACGACGGTACTATTTTCTCGTAACTTTAGATTTTGAATAATTGCTAAAATATTATTATAATTATTTTATGCAATGCCCCTTTTAGGAAGAATCAAATCGTTTTATGCTATTCAATATTTCTTCACTTGCTTTCGATTATAAGTTACTTCGAAATATCTGTGATCTAGAAATTAATTAATGACCCAATTTTTTTTTGAAAATTCTTTTATTAAATCCTTCTTTTTCTAACTTAAAATTGTTGAATTGTACTTTCTTTTTTAATTGAGGCAATAAAATAAAGTTAATAAGCCTGAAATCTAAATATCTTTTTCAAATTTCAAGAAAAACTGATTAAGAAAAGTGTTTTTGACATCAGAAAAACTTCATGAAATCTATTTTTTTTTTTAGAAAAAATTGGAGATTATCTGTTTTAATAAACAATGTATTTTTTATCAGAAGCATTCTAGTAAAAATTTCATAACGACAATATCAGCGGTTTAAAATGTACAAGTGAATTTAATTTACTTTGAGTCTACTTTTGTATTATTTTTAGAACATTTTTTTTAAGAAGAAATGGCAATGCATCCCATGCTTTGCGCAGTGTTCGAATTCATAGCTTGATGGTATACCTCAAGGTACTTTCGCATCATATATTACTCATCGGCTCACAATTGATTTGAAATCACTTAAAAAGTCACCCAAATTAGCTTAGCAGTAATACAATTGATTTGCGGACAAACATTACTCTTATCGCTCAATAATCAGTGCATTACCGGTTTATAACCGATTCGAACCCGTTATTTTTGGCAAAAATTCCAAGACCTTTCCAACAAGACACAATAGCATCGAACAGACTGGGCCATTGCTCTTTTAATCGATTTTCAAAGAAGCAATGGAGAAGTGATATGACACCTTCATTTTTTTCGATTGGATAACTCACTGAGAACAGCGCCATCCAGTGTACGTAAAATGTCCAAGGCGGGAAATATTTTCAGTTGTTCAAAACAATGTAATTCACATTATTCACATGTATTTTATACTAAACTTTAATTTCACTAAGCCTAGACTCATTTTAAATGTATTTCAAAGGTTTTCACAAAAGTTTTATGAGTAAAATTTCCTTTGTTTTGATTTTTCCTGGCATCAGCTGATTTCGATGGTAGTCGATGAAATTTCGAACAATGAATTCAAATAGAGAATGTTAACGGACTATGTAATATGAAAGTGTCAAGAAAAAGCAATTGACCGGGCAATTGCTTTTTGCTTTTTGTTCAAGGTATTTAAATTTGGCTAATTTTACTAAAATATCATTTTCTTTTTACAGAATATTGTCTCAGAGAACGGAAAAAGCTCAAATTGATGCAAAAATTGGTTTGATGCCTCAATTTTTTGAATATTTTTTCCACGTGTAAAAAAGCAATGAAGGAGTAAAAAAGCAATGACCATGTAAAAAAGCCCAGTCTGTTCGATGTGAATATGACCCCATTCGGTTGACCTATACGCTTTCCAGAGTTATTTTAACCTTTCACCTTGAAAACTTCTTTTTATTAGAAATTATTCAAGGGTAAATTCGAAAGAGTAGTCTCTTTTTGACAATTTTTTTAGAAAAAGAACAGATGATGACACCAAAATTATCCAAGCATAAGCTATTGTCTAAACATTTCGCATATATTCATAAATACTCTTGAATTATTTCTAATAAAAGTTTTTCAAGGTCAAAGTTAAAAAAGACTAGAGAGCATATTTTTCAACCGATAGGGGCAAGTTTGGGTTCGTTAGAAAGGTCTTTGAGTTTCTATCAAGTTTGAATAGATTATAATGAGTTATAAATCGGTATTGAAACGGTTGTAAATCGATTACTATTTTTTTGATTAACTTGACTGGACTTTATAATTCCTACGCTATCTTGGGCAATCTTTTACTTAATTTATAAATCAGTTCAAATCGTCTGAACTAAATTAGACTGCTTAATGACTTTATTAATCTAGATCTAGACTAATAATTTTAGTTAAGGCTTGATGTTCGAGAATTTTGAAAACCTGGCATGCATTGCCATTCCAAACCCATTTATCTTAGGATATATGTTGTGCACTAATTTATGGATTCACTCTTATTAAAGTTTATAAGCATAATCTAGCATAAGATTAATTGTTCAACTAATTATTCAATATTTATCACTAAAATTTTAACTTCACTAAACGATTTCACAAAAATTAATCACTTACATTTAAGTGCAAAGCATGCAAAAGATTCATAATAAATAAACAAATCTCAGAATAACTAAGCACACCAAACGCACAGAATTTATTTAGCACAAAAAAGAAAAGGAGTTGATACCAAGAAACCTTTATATTTAATAATAATAACACTGAGAAAAAAAGAGGGTGCGATTAACTTTTTTTCCTCATAACTTTAACGTTTTTTAGATGTAAAAATATATCAACATTTTTTAATCTTGATTTCACACCTTTTTAAGGGTAAAATCAACATGAAAAAGGGTAACTTTAACCATCAATACACATAAAAAGGGTAATATTTACACCGATTTCGGATCAATAATACAGGGTAAAATTAACATTTCCGGAATGTTATTTTAACTTTTTCGGATTTTTCTCAGTGAATAAACTAAATTGTACTCACAGTCTATTGACTACACCATTATTGGCGTAGAGTTTGTTGTCTGCTCGACGTTCGTAGTATATTGATGTGCACTTTGAGGCCAAATCGGTGAGTGTGAAGTATCGCTCCTGCTCGTACCACATGCCCAGGAAGCGCTCTTTGTCAAAATCAGCCACTGGTGCATAATCTGGACATCGTCCAAATGTTGGAAATTGTCCAGTGGCTGAGTCCCAGAGGACAAGCAAACAAATCACAGAAAGAAAGATTCCAAAGCGCATCTTTGTGTGTGGACTAAGGTGCTCTTCTTCTAGAACGCTCAACCACTTGAGTGGCGAAATAGACAAGAACTGAACTCGCGATGAGAATTCTCATGTTCTTTTATACCCGTACTTAACGGTAAATTTGTACCTTGACTTGTCGTCTTGCACGATAGTGCAAATAACCTCTCGAGAATATTTTATATATTATTCCTTTCCTTGCCAGTCCCATCGTATCATAAATGTGTAGGTGGCTTGGGAAGATTTCTCTCTTGGTGCTTTTTTTTTTACTTCTTTCTCCAATACCAAACCTCCATGTAACCTGTAGAATAGTGTTGTTTGTCTGGATTCCATTTGTTGAATTATCACATGTCAGAATTGCGCAAATATTTAATAACAATTATTTTTAATTTTAAATCACAAATTCTCTTAGAATCCACCGTTAACAACAAGTTCAATTTCCTCCCAAGCCCATGAGACTCTTCTGGTTTATGTCTCTACCTTCTCTCCCCCTGGAACTTACTAAAGCAAGGGTTTACTCACGGCAGGTGTCCAATATGGAGAAACATTTACTATTTCATCGACCCACGCATTGTGAATTGTGGAAAGTTTTCACTTTGTGTGTTTTGTCTTTTATTTAAATTAAGCTTCAAAGATAGACAAAACTTCAGCTCATCTCTTTTGCCACTCAGGCCGTAAGAAATTATTAATTGTTCTTCATCGATAGCGCGAGGATTAATGAAATAAAATACCGTGAAATATCTAAATTGGATATGTCCAAGTGAGAAAATATGTTATATTCTAGACTTTAGGGGTGCATAAATACCAAAGAAAAATTGCACAGAGCATTGCAGATCAACAATTGATTTTGTTAATTCCAGAACCCCTGTACGGATAAAGATACCTATAACATTTGAAGGCTTTAAGTTTGAGAAATTAAAGTGTTTCCCATTTTCAGTTTGTGGAAAACTAATTTCCCGCTAAAGTTCACAGTTAGTTTAAGTTTAAGTTTAAGTTTAAGTTTATTGAAAAACCATGAAAAATAGGCTACAATCCTCTTACAATTGCGTGGCAGGGAAAAACAAAAGAAAATAAAAGAAAAAAAGAATGTGAGGAAAAAATGTGCCAATACGAAATTTGAGGAAGAGATGATGAAGAAAGCAAAGATAATAGAGAAACCCAGTCTGGAAATGCCTTTGAATTCCCAAAATGAGAGTCACGAGCCTCACGGGGAAGTGCGTTGTATAAAGCAACTCCTTTAACAAATAGAGTGCGGTAAAAAGTTTCCCGCTCTGCTTTAGGCACAATGAATCCCTGAACCCTGGCCGAACCCCCCCTCGTCAAGAGAGAGGCCAAGTATTCCAGGGTTCCAGTCGAGACAAGACGAATAAGAAAAACAAGGGCACGCATTTGAAAAAAAGATGGTAGGTCGCATCCAACAAAAACGTCCCTGTGCGGACTAATGTGGTCACGGGGGCCTAGAGCAGCGGGTTAGCTGAGATTCTTTACAATCTCAACCTCTGCGGTCCGAAGCGAAATCCGACCTTGTCACGATCCTAAACTTTGCATTTAGATCAGAGGTGTGCAAGAACCGTTGAAACCGAATAAACGTCAAAATAAGTTTGTTCTGGTAGCGCTTTGACCGTTGACGTACATGTTTCATTTGACGTTTATTCGGTTTCGCAACGGTTCTTGCACGCCTCTGATTTAGATACACGTTGTGACACCTAGATTACCAAACCTATTACTGTTAAAATCGATTTTTCTGGCCGTCCGTTTTTATGTAATAGAAACGCTTCTGGAGAGTGAACTAAAACAGATATCTACAAGTGGTTTTAGGCAAGGGATAAATTCGGATGAACGTTGTAAAATATTGCTGGCAGATCCCCAAATTTTGTTTTCCTAATAAATTCAACCCCATATATATCATGGATTGATCTCAAATTTTAGTACGATATATCTGGGCCTAAGACCGTACGATTAAAGAACTTGAAAGCTTTTCCGGTCCTCGTGATCCTAATAAATAGTTAAAAATTTTAAAATTGATATAGTTTTGGTTCTAATTGTTGGAATTTGATAATCTAGCACAGGGCTAGATTTGGGTGGTTCTGTAGGGTCCAGGACGCCAGGTCCGCACATTTTAAGAGCGTCTATTTTCAAGAAGAACACTATCGTCACAATGGTCACAAAGTTAAAATTACTTATAATCAGCGGTCCTTTTCCGAAATGAAGATTGTGAAAAATCGCCTTCGAACTAAGATAACCAATAACCGATTATTAGGAGTATAGTCCTCATGAGCTCAAAAACAAATACAGTACGACTCCGATAGAGTCAACGCATTTGATTCTTGTATATCTGCAATATTCTAACTTATTAATCGTTGTTGATACTATTTTACTCGTTAAAAATTTTCTCAAGTTCTCACTTAACAAAATTAGTTTAAAAGTTTGACATTAAACCTGGAATTTTGCAGATTTTTTCACGGTGTTTAAAATTTTTAGGAGTTGACTCTATCGGAGTCGTACCTTACCGTATTTCGTTAATTGACGCATTTTCATTGCAATTCTTACCCAAATTCTCAACTTATTAAAATTTTTGTTTGTCCACGACTCCAACTCTCCTTCCAGGACAATTTCCAGAAACACATTGTCATTCATTTTGACGGTGCAGCCTAAAAACCCGAGTGGAAAGCGATAATTTGTCTTCAAGGAAGTCCAGACCATCAAAAAGGTGTTCCTTGACTTCCGATGGCCATTCGAACATCTAAATTATCGTATGATTTCTCCTTCAGATAGACACAATCGTTTTGTTTGCATATCAATTGCTCAATTGAAAATTTTTCTTATCAGAAAAAATGACATTCTGGAACTGACCATGAACGTGCGAGCAAATTTACTCCTTCGTCGATCGAGCATAACTTTTTTCTTGAGGATCGATGAAATCTCATCCTTTTCAGGATTTTTAAGGCTACACATAGAGGTTCTTTAACAATATTTATTTCATGGTTATTTACGATCTATGCGTCTCAGAGATCGTTTGTTTGCATATGTGACGCAGATTTTGTTCAATTTACTTCTTCACTTTAAGAACGATGACTACCGATGAAGCAATTTTTCTAGATCTCTACCAAATCATTTTAAAATGGTACTGGTATCTCTGTACCAAGTTATGTTTCAAAAAACGGAAAGTTTAATTATTATCAGGGTTTCGAAGAGCCCTAACGATACTTGCTTCTGTATTTCCTGCAAAATATAGCGACATTAAATTGTCACGTTTGAGTTCCATTACGGTTTAAAAAAGTTTTACAAAATATTATCGAAAATGCTTTTGTAGGATTTTAGCCAATAAAATAAACTGCCACTATGCAAAATATGAAACCGCTGTCACCAGCGGTTTGACAGCTATGCGCTCTGAAAGTTGTTGCATTTTTTTCAGCCACCCTGTAGATACCTTAAGACTGGAGTTTTTCCTACGATATGTCATAGCCCTCCCCACTCTGCTTTAATGCTCAACGCACAATAACTTTTGTTTGTAAACATGTTTTCGAAATTTCCTGTGAGAGTGAGCGAGATGACTAGATCTATATTTCATTCATTTCCATTGAAATGTAGAAAACATGTTTACAAAATAAAAGTTATTGTGCGCTGGGCATAAATCTGTCTCTAAGGTCTCTGGCGTTTACTAACGATTTATATGACCCGTATTTTCGTTTGTTTGTCTTGTGTGATCAAATTATTTAAAATAGGAAATAAGCCAACTCCAAAAATTTTAGAATAAAGAATCGCGTCAACGTTTAATCCAATTTGACTTGAAATTACACAGAAAAAAATATGTTGTAAAATTGTTCGTAAATGTTTGTGAATTCCTAACGGGGACTCACGAAATGCTCGTAAATCATGTAACCCACAAAAAAGTTCGTAAAAATTTGTACTTTTTTTCACAAACACTGTTCGCAAGATGATCATTTGACGATTATTTTTTGTACTTTTACAAACATTTGTTCGTAAGTGTTTGTAAACATACAAAAGGTTCGTAAAATTTTGCCATTTGTTTGTAACTTTTTGTTTATTTGGCAAAAATTTACGAACAAATGACAGAATTTTACGAACCTGTTTTGTATGTTTACGAACATACGTTTGTAAAAGAACAAAAAATGATCGTCTAGTGATTATGTCACAAACAATGTTTGTGGAAAAGTACAAACTTTTACGAACTTATTTGTGAGTTATACGATGAACAAGCATTTCGGAAGTTTCCAATAGGAATTCACGAACATTTACGAACAACTGTACAAAATGTTTGTTTAGGTGTAATTTGCTTTATTCATATTTTATATGATTCATTATTCCCAAAATGCAACTCACAGTCGAATCTCCTCCATGCATTGTGAGTTGTAACCACTCCACACTGACTGAGAGAAATCCGAAAAAGTTAAAATAACATTCCGGAAATGTTAATTTTACCCTGCATTATTGATCCGAAATCGGTGTAAATATTACCCTTTTTAGGTGTATTGATGGTTAAAGTTAGCCTTTTCTCATGTTGAATTTACCCTCAAAAGGTGTAAAATTAACATTAAAAAATATTGATATATTTTTACACCCGAAAAGTGTTAAAGTTATGACGATAAATTTAATCGTAGCCTCTTTTTTTCTCAGTGCAGGATCATTTGCAAAAAATAGGGGAAACTGGGGTACCACCAAACACTTTTGAAAGATGTGCTTTTGACTAAATTTTCCAAGAAAACTGTGAATTTAAAAAAAAATGCTGGTTACCCTATTATATAGCCTTGGGTATAGGCTGCATATCAATGCATATAAGAATGATGTAAAACAATGCAATTTTCCAGAAAAAGGAAAATTGTTTCACCATACATTTTTCGATATTTACCAACCATATAAGTCTCATTCTCTAAAATCTTATACTTATTTAAAAAATCGCAGTGTTTGATGGTACCCCTATTTGGTGGTGCCCCAGTTTTCCCTACTCGATTCTATGAATTTATCTGTAAAAGAAATTACATCCATCACATATACCGATCTTCACGGCATTTATTTAGGACTGACAACCCTATCCGTCTATAAAAATGAAATAATAATACAGGTCTAGAAATTTCATTTGCGAAAAGATCAAGATCCTCTATGAAATGTTGTAGCTCTTGAATAAGTAGCGTCTAATAATTAAATTAAAACATTTCATGAAACAGGTTCTAATTTGTCTTATTCAAAATGACTAAAATCTCTTCAACAAAATCAATGTCATTTCAATTTGCCATTGATCTACCCCTTCGATAGAGAGAGATCCCAATCATAATTTTCGAGTTCAATTTTCTCATATATTAAGTACATCTCTGACACATTAATTTCCGCAGGGAATGCGTTGCGGGTCTGATAAAGAGCATCTTGGTGGATGGTGTACAGGCACCATGTATGGCAAGAAAACGAGTTGTGGTGGATTTTTCATCGCCCAACGTCGCCAAGGAGATGCACGTGGGTCATCTGAGATCAACGATCATCGGTGATTCTATATGTCGCCTTCTTGAGTTCTTCAATCACGATGTTCTGCGAATTAATCATATTGGTGATTGGGGAACACAATTTGGTATGCTCATTGCACATTTGCAAGACACATTTCCGGATTATGCCAAGAAGTCAGCTTCAATTAGTGATCTTCAGGCATTCTATAAAGAGTCAAAGAAGAGATTTGACACTGAAGAGGATTTCAAGGCACGAGCGTATGCGTGTGTTGTGAAACTTCAGGCTGGAGATAAGGAGATCATTAAGGCGTGGCAGGATATTTGTGATGTATCCAGGAGGGACTTTCAAGTGATCTATGATCGTTTGGGAGTGAAAATAATTGAACGCGGAGAAAGTTTTTACCAACAGAGGATGGTTGCCATTGTTGAGGAGTTGACAAAGGGGAAATTCCTGGAGGAGGATGACGGAAGGAAGATCATGTGGAGTTCAGAAAATTCGGTGAGTTAGCTGATTTTTTTTAGTGATCTTACAATTTTTCGGTGAAATTCTAAATTAATATATTCAAGAGATCAGTTCGGCATTCGGTTTAATATTTAATATAAATTAGCCAGAATCTTTGTAATGCAATTTTATAGATACAATGGGTAATTTTCCGTTGATCCAATTCCCAATTTGATGATATTTTTTGCAGGATTCAAGTAATAAAACAATTTAGACCACGCCTCATTCCTAAAAGATCTATTAAAAAAAAACTGAAGCTAATTAAAATTAGCTTTTTTTAAATTAAAGATTAGGGCATACTTGGACACACTTCAATCTTTAAAAAATACATTTCGAGCTTAATAACTCTTAAACAAGAGATATCGATTTGAGGTTTTCGGGAAAGGTTATATATCGAGTGAAAATTTCAACTGTGTATTAACCTCTCGCCCTTCCTTCCGCCATTTTGAAAACCTAGCCTTTTTGTTTTTTTTCTAAATTGTTCGGTCGCTATGGCATCGATCGGGCTCAAATCTTAGTATGTTATAGCTGATCCTTTTCGATTAAAAAAAAAATTTAAGCCTTCCCGATCCCGACCCGCCTGATCCAAACTATAAGAGGTCAAATATTTAATTTTCAAATAGCCATATCTCCTATTCCAATAATCGGAATTCGAATAATTTTGATGTTTTGGAAAGGTCTCGTGTAGTACTACAACCATTCTGACATCTCAATTTCATTTGATTTAATCGAAAGTCCGAGTAATCAAAAAATCTATTTTAGAAATTTCGATGTCGAATATTTCGAAAACTAAACGATGGTTTTTCTTTAAATTTTAGTATGTTATAGCTGAGGTCGAGAACTTTCCAACGGTGGGTCGCACTTGTCCCTCAATGTTCCCTGACCTGAGCTATAATCGAAAATTTCTTGACCGGACCATATTTTTAGTGTTTATGAAGTGATTTCGATGAAATTTTAGCCTATATTTTAACTGAGATCGAGACAATTCTAACGGTGGGGTGCATCCGTCCCAACTCCACCTTACTGTACCCGACCCTTACAATCCAAATGGATCAGACTCTAATATAATTTTTATTAACCGATTTCAATGAACTTTTTTTTTGTTTTGTTCGCCTTTTGTGCTTAAACTATTTAAAAGGGATAGATAATTCTAACCGACTTATATAGGTGAGATTCTTAACGTGAGCTAACTCGGAATGCATGCCAAAATTCGATTTAGAGCTGAAGTTGGGGTACGCCATTCAGTTATCTTGAATCAAATTCGTGAAATTATACAAATTTTGTATTTAAACCAAAATATCAAAGATTTAGATGGACTGACAGAAAAGTGATATATGGGTGAAATGTAGACCAGAATGTTCTCCATAATTTTGCCACAGAACTTGATTTCATCGATTGATCAGAAGCCGAGATAATCGAGATTGTTTGTTTCTGAACTCGTTTTTTTCGACCAGAGCGCCCCAAATGTTCATTTGATGAACTTCAATTACATCAAAGAATTGTTGTATTTTGTGAGACTTTCCATTTAAAACCCTATTTTAAGTGCCTTGGTCGAGAAGAGGCAGTCAAATTGGCATCTGAGTGGTTTCAAAGCGTTATTATGGGAAAAGTCAATTTTTTCACACTTAAACGACAAAATCGGTCAGATCGTATTATCTGATCGAAAAATGATGTATGGACGAAATATAGAGACAAATGTTCTCTACAATTATGTCGAAGTAATCATCAAAATCGGTTCAGCGACAGTCGAGATAATTGAGGTTATGTGATATTGAAATTGGTTTTTCGACTGTGGCCCCCCTGGTGTTGGCCCCACGAAGTTCAAATGTTCTAGAAAGTTGTAGCATTTTGTGAGAGCTTTCATTTGATCTCTCACACGTCAAAATCGGTCAAATAGAACCGGAGATATGATGTTTTGAATTTCGTGAACTTTGACCCCTCATATCTCCGGTCCTATTGTAACCAGCGAAATCACATCACTTTTTGGAAACCTCATAACGTAGACTACAACACTCTAAAATTTGATTAACTTGCACAATGCCGTTTTTGAGAAAAATTAGTTTGAATTTTGATGAATTTTGACGCTATCGCAGCGCTACCTGTGGTGACTTTTAGAACTTCCATCTGAAAGTGCTCATCGAGACGAAACCCAAAACCCAAAATTTAGCTCAAAATGTTAATTAGAACCGGAGATAGAGGCCGGTCAATTTTCGAACTTTGACCCCTTATAGCTCGGGTCAGGGGTTATGGATCGACTTAAGGTTTTTTTTGTTTGATAGGTATAATCAACGGCTACAACATACTAAATTTTCAGCCCGATGCACAATGGAATTTTTGAGTTATTTAACTTTTAAGATTTAAAAATTTTCTTTTTAAAAAAAGCGCCCCTAGCGGTGGTTTTATGAACTTGCGATGTTAGAAGGGGAAGTGGCATTTCATGAGGGCTTTCCAAAAAGCCCTCACTTTTTAAATTCTGACAAATAGAACCGGAGTTATGGCCATTTTAAGAAATTTTTTTTGGACCCTTATAGCTCGGGTCAGGGGGGTCGGGGGACCTTAAGTTTGGTATTGATGGAAAGCTCTAAGGCCCAGCTATAACATACTAAAATTTGAGTCCGCTGAATGCCATAGGGGCGGAGCTATTGAGAAAACAAAAAAAGGGGGGTCTTCAAAATGGCGGAAGGAGGGGTGGGGGGTGGGGGGTCTATGCACCAAGTTGCAATTTTCACCCGATATATAACCTTTGCCGAAAACCGCAAGTCGATATCTTTTTTAGTTTAGGAGCTATTAAGCTCCAAAGAGCGGCCGGCCGGCCGGCCGGCCGGCCGGCCGGGAACGTAACTTAGCCACATATATATTCGGAATCAGGAAGTGGCGAAACACATTTTGGCCAAATTTGAGGTCGATCGGACGACATGAAATTTTGTTAGGATTATAGTAGGTGAGATTTTGTTAAGAATCTCACCTAATATATTCTCTGTATAGGGTAAGTGTGCCAAATTTCGGCATAGTTGCATGCAAGCGTCAAAGTCTCAAGTTTAAAATGCAATATTTTAAATACAAATTGATTTTTTTTATTCTTTCTTCTAAAAGAGTGTTGCTTGGAACCTTGTAAAGAGTTTACCGCCTTTAGTTACTCTAAAATCATTCTTAATACATTTTAAATTGAATAAAAATATAGACATAGCTTTAGTGCCTTATTTCGGCCACCTTCATTCTCATAGTTCCTTGCCCTTCGGGAATTCTTCCAATATCTTTTTCACGTAATCTCGTTTGTCGAAGCTACATTTTTTGTTATTCTTTTGCATCGTATAATCTCTAGAGTACGTAAAATCTAAAAGTTCATGGAAATTCAAGGAACAAAAAAGGTGGCCGAAATTGCAAGCTGGCCGGAATTTAGCACACTTACCCTATGTGGCTACCATTTCATGTTAAATTTATTTTTGTGGGATCTAAAGACTTAAAAATTATAAAGAATTTAAGAAAAATGTACCATTTGTGAATCAAAATGATCCATCCGTTAGTTAATCATCCTAGGGGCGGAGCTATTGAAAAAACAAAAAAGGAGGGTATTCAAAATGACGGAAGTTGGGGGGGGGGGGTGGAGGTCAATGCACCAAGTTGCAATTTTTAACCAATATATAAACCTTTGCCGAAAACCGCAAGTCGATATCTCTTTTAGTTTGGGAGCTATTAAGCTCCAGAGAGCGAACGGACGGGAACGTTTTTTAGCTATCTACATATTCGTGATCAGGAAGTGTCAAAAGTCGTTTTGGCAAAGTTTGGGCGTGATCGGAAGACATGAAATTTTGTTAGAATTATAGTAGGTAAGATTGTTAAGAATCTCACTTAATAGAAAATGACCAGTGATAAGCCCAGATAAGCTTATGGTAGCTGAGATTCTTTCCAGGTGATCTCCCGTCAAATCATTGCTCTACCTGCCGATTTTACTCGGAGGTTTTTTTGAATTTTAACGGTATATTCTAGTACATTCAGAGAAAATCTGCAGATTTTCGGCAGAATTTCTCCCTAGAAAATCTGCATAACCTCCATTACTTCACAAAAATATTGTTGATTTATGAAGAAACTGTAGAAGTTATAAAGAAAATTGTATGCTCTGCTTAACAAGCATTACCGAGTGCACATTTTAGATAAGTAAAAAAACTGCGAGCAAAAATACTAATTTCTTAAAAATCGCCAATCGAATGATACAAAAACACGAAATTTTGGTCGACACTCTGTTTAAAGTTTTCACTTCACTTTTCTCTACTTGTAACACGGCGTCGCAGAATTCTTTATTTTATATAAACACCGTGATATCACAAAAAATAACTATTGAATTTTGCAAACTTCAGTGAAAAATTTTTCCATCTTCTGACACATCTTGTCTGGAAAGTCTGGAATGTAGAAAAAGTCTACAGAAAATCGGCAGAATATCTACAGAAATTCGTCAGAGATTCGTCAGAAAATCTGCCGAAATATTCTGACGAATTTTGTCCCAAGCCCAAATAAAATTCGTAAGAATATCTACAGATATTATCTGCAGATATTCTGTAGAGGTGTAGATTTTCTCTACAGAAATCTTAAAGATATCTGCAGATATTATTTGACGGGCTCATTACAACTTTAGGTGTTCCGAACTCGGAATGCGTGAAAACTCGATTTTGAGTTGAATTTTCGGGGTAAAGAGTCGGGTTGAGCCAATTTTATTTTTATTTTTTTTGCGAATATTCAACAAAATTTCGACGGAAGCGAATACAGAATATGAACTTTGGCTTCATTAAACCGACCCTGGGCCTTAATTCTTTCCGGGCTGTAACATATCCGGCGAACCAAATTCAAGAATGTTTTGGTCAATGATATCTTAGTTCAGGAATTAATTACACTGCTGAAAAAAAATCTTATATTTAGACATTCTTAGGGTAAGTGTGCTAAATTTCGGCATAGTTGCATATGAGCACCGAAGTCCTAAGTTTGAAATGCAATATTTTTAATTCATATTGATATTTTTTATTACTTCCTTTTCGGGAAGGTTGTATGGAACCTTGAAAACTTATTTATCATCTTTGTTATTTTTAAATCACTTCCTAAAATATTGAAAAATTAATAAAAATATGGACATTGCTTTGGGTAGTATTCCGGCCACTTTGAATGAAATACCGGCCACCTTTTTTCTTACCACCTTTTGTGACGCAACGGATAGAAAATTTCAAAACGTCAAACGGAACGAGTTTAATATTTAGCGATGAATGAAAATGAAAATGAAAATGAAAATGAATAAATATTTAAAAGCAAAATAGTTTCATTGACTATTCGAAGATAACATACATAATTTTAATTTATTTATTTCCATGGCCGAAATTACACTCAAAGTTTCCGAAATTAGAAGCTGGCCAAAATTTGGCACACTTCCCCTATAGTTTGTAATTTACACGAATTTGCATTTTTATTGATTCGAATAGTTGAAAAAATTGTTTTTCCCAGAGTATCGATAATTTCCTTTGGGTACTCAAAGTCTCAAAAGATTCGAAAGAGCTAAGTTCAATTCCAAACTTACCTGAAGAATTTTAACTGGAATAAATTAATCCAGACTTTGGCTAAGCTCTTTGTATTGACTTTAACTTTGGGGTGATTTTAGGGTGAAAACAGAGGAATCCCATTGACTATTGTGAAGTCTGACGGTGGATATACGTATGATACATCGGATATGGCTGCTATAAAGCAGAGAATTGTGGAGGAAAAAGTCGACTGGTTGATTTATGTGACAGATTCTGGTCAGGCAACACATTTTCAAACCATCTTTGCATGTTCTGAGCGAACTGGTCTAATTAACAAGGAGATCCATCGAGTGGATCATGTTGGTTTTGGCGTGGTGCTGGGTGAAGATGGGAAGAAGTTCAAGACACGATCTGGCGATACCGTCAAGCTTACGGCATTGCTGGATGAGGGATTGCAGAGATCGTTGGCTAAGTTGAAAGAAAAAGGACGACATGAGCAATTAACGCCAGAAGAGTTGAAAATTGCACAAGAAGCCGTTACTTATGGATGCATTAAATATGCTGATTTATCGCACAATCGTATCAGTGACTATGTATTTTCATTTGATCAGGTTCGTATAAGATAGAATCTCAATTTGTTTCACCCCCTGCGAGCGCATACGAGATTCCATCATGACATTTAAATTGAATATTTATTGCAGATGCTGGACGATAAGGGGAACACAGCAGTTTATCTTCTCTATGCGTACACGCGAATTAAGTCGATAGCTAGAAATTGTGCAGAACATTTTAAATTGTCCAATGATCTCGTTCAAGCCACAACTATTGATCTCGATCACGAAAAAGAATGGAATTTGGCCAAAGTACTGTTTCGATTTGGTGATGTTCTGCTGAAGCTCTCAAAGGATTTCCTGTTGAATCATCTCTGTGACTTTACCTATGAGATTGCCACGGCTTTTGCAGACTTCTACGACAAGTGCTACTGCATTGAAAAGAATAAAGCAGGTGGGTAATGGAAGAAATTTTAATGTTTGTTCTACTTTCTCATTGATGGATTTTTGTTTTCAGGAGAAATCATCAAGATTAATCACAGCCGTGTTCTTCTGGCCGAAGCAACAGCTCGTGTCCTCGAGAAATGTTTCCACATTCTTGGAATTGGGCTTGTTGAGAAGATGTAAAAGGTACTTGAAGCCTTTTTTGACAATTAATAAAGAAGTACTTGAAGTTGCAAAAATTTAATTTTAAAGTTTCATATGCGTAATCCGGTGGAATTTTTTAATTTCTTTTTTTACGATTTAAGAAAAAATTCTACAGATTTCGGAATCGAACTAGAACTTCTAGAATTTGATTGTTTCGAAAGTTCTCCGAATTGAATTTATATGGCCAAATGACACGTTCTTTTTGACTTTTCAAGTTCTGATACGGCTAGAGACCAAACGGTAAGAAATATCGTCTTCCGGTCTTCAACGACGCCCCTAAAAGACATTATCTAGGAAAGGCTTTTTTTCTTTTTCCCCTGATCCTCCTTCTTCCCGTCCAAAACCATTTTTTGTTTATTTCGAAAACGGCTCCTATAATTTATTTTTTGAATATGTTTTAGAGGTAATCAAGGTGAATATTTTGTGCTTGAATTGAATTGAATTGAATTTTATTCATGCCCAAAAATACAAAGTACTTACATAGGACTATATTATAAATGTTATTTTAATAGTATATAAATTGAGTTTGTATCTAATTCGGAAAATAGTAGCGGATGAAAATTCGGGAGAAATAAGTTACAAATGTTCTAAATTCTTGTTAATTAACATTTTAAAATTAGAATTCCACCTTTACAACGCACAGACCTTTACAACGAGCCCAAACATAATACTATTCTGTTGAGAAATATGCTCTCTAGGGCCTTTTTAACCTTTGAACTTGAAAATCGTTATTTATTAGGAATGAACGTTTGATCTCTAGGCATGGTAACTGTCGGACATGCAGACAGATAGACGAACAAACAAAATAACGTTAAAAAATAGAAACTACAGATTTCCAAAATTCTTATACGATATAAAGTCGAAATACAAATTGCACGGCGGCAAATGTAGTAATGATTTTAGGTTTTGGGTGTTTTTGAGATAGAATCACCTAAAAACATTAAATTTTAGTTTCATTAAATTGTGAATTTGGAGAAGTTTAGTCAAATAAATAAATTTTAAGTCTGAAACCCATCTAAAATCGCGTAGCTACGTCAGGTCAGAAGACGCTAAATGCCCAAATAGGCCCAGGATTATTATCAATCATATCGAGGCATTTTATTTCTTATTACAATGTAATCATTACAATGTGTCCCGTGTCATGGAAGAATCTTCTGATCGTAGATCGCCCAGAAACGTCTTCCTCGTAGTGAATGCTTCTTCCATGCTCCCGGTGTTTCTTTTGGGCAGAGGTGGTGCATTTTATGACGTTTTATCACAGTGAAAATGTCTTTTTTCTAGACATTCAGGCCTTTGAACCAGGCGGGACTCGAACTCACAACTTTTGAGAGTCGAGTCAGAAATCTCACCGCCCAAGAACCAACGATCTTGCCTATTGCGCCACTGAGATCCCCAAGCCCTGGATCAGTGGAGTATCTAGACACTTATGTGGGGGGTGCGGTTGTACACGAAGGCGCCCTTACCACGGTAAAAATTCTTCGAGCGGGGGGTTTTACTGTTAATCAGTATCATTGACTACTATATTCCTTGAAAAATTTAACTTTTAATTTTGAGTTTTACAGGTTTAATTTTGAAAATACAGTGAAATTTTTAATAAAAGTTAAACGCAAAAGTGGAAGCTCTCCTTTTCAAGAAATGTAGTACTCAATGTTGATCAACAGTAAAAATCAAAAATTTTGAAGAATAGTATTTTGATTAAGATTATTTTGAAAACATGCACAGCTTAAGCATGAAATGGTTAAGATTGTACTGAAAACATGCACAGCGGTTAGACTTCTTAAAACAGATGGTGCTCGTCAAAACCGGTACAGCCGAGCACAGCTCAAGAATAAAATGGATAAAATTGTGCATAAGTCCTGCATAGGTCAAACAAAATTGAATCTAAATTGTCAACAGTTTTCTTAATCTTAATCGTTTTATGTTTAACAGCTGTGCGCGTTTTCAACATAATATAAACCGTTTTATGCTTGAGCTATGCAGATTTCACATACTGAACAATCTCATACACACAGAATGCACATACTGAACCATCTCATACTTGAGCTGTGCGTATTTTCAGCACAATTTTAATTTAATATTTTGAAGTTTTTTTTTTTATTTCAACTCGAAATTTTGAAAGAATATAAGGACAAAATGCGCTTTGGGGCCAAGAGGAGCGCCAAGAAAGCTATGCAAGAAATTAGGCGCCCCCAAAAAGCACCTGAAGGAATTTAAAGTGTCGTTTTTTACTTCAACACGAAATCTTGTAAAAATATAAGGGCAAAATGCTTTTTGAGAGCTTTATGGGCGCAAGAAAGCCTTTAGAACAATTGGACGCCCCAGAAAGTGAGGTAATTAAAAAAGCTTTTTCTTTCCTTTAACGCGAAATTTTGATAGATAAGGACAAAATGCATTTTAAACTAGGACCACAAAACTAGTGGAGAGCCCTAGAAAGTCTCTTGAAGAAATTAAAAGTTTTTTATTTATTTCAACGCGAAATTTTGCAGAATTATAAGAACAAAAGGCATTGTAAGAACTATAGAGGGGCACTCCAGAAAGACTCATATTTGATTCTTTCAAAAGGATGGTTAATACTTGTTCATTTGAAAGGTTCACCTAGTGTTTCTATGCATATTTATGCAGATTATAGATAGATTATGTTTTTTCGTAAACTTATCACAAACTCGTATCATATTTCTCTCATTTGAGCGATCATCAAAGATTTTTTTTTAATAAATTTAATTGAATAATGCAATATAAACAGGTATCTCACTAAAAGTTTATTTAATTGATATTCTCCTAAGTCTTTTTATTATAATTTTATTAAATATAAGTATTAGAATTGAAAGAAAAGAATATCCATCATAAATAAGCAATTAGGTTTAATAGTCTCAGATAAAATTAAGTTCTATTCTCCTCCTGTATACGTTGTCCTGAGATACTGAAAGAGAGCTTCTTCGTAGATCTTCACGACCTGTTTCTCCCTAACCAGTGCAATATCATGAACACATCCTGGAATTACAGCAACGCAAACTGGTCGTTTTCCGTTGTACTTCTCCTTTACGTAGTAAATGCCTCGCATTGAGGCCCAGTTCAGGAAGCGATTAAGGCAAACGCATTGCCAAGGATTGTCTTCAGCTGTGATCTTGGAGAGCCTACAAGAAATAGGTAGAAATTGGGTCCTTTGAATAATTTCTAAAATAGGTTCCTTACCTCGGGAAGGTGTTTGTTGTATTGGGAAAGTAGGAAATCCTATTGCTGTGCATATACAGCTCACTTAAATCCAGAAGATTATCAAAGTGCTTTCCAGTTAAGTATTCTATTCCATTGTTATTGATTTGCATCACCCTGAGGCGTCTCATGGTCTTGAACAGGTGCTCCTCAAAGAATTGTAACCTATTGAAGTCTAATTGAAGGATTTCCAAGCTTACAAGAGTTCTAAATGCGTTCCCTTCGATCTGAACCAATTGATTATTCTTCAGATAGAGTCTCTTGAGATTTGCTCCACTTTTACCGAATATGTCTTCCTTAAGAGTTTCCAGGGAGTTGTGGGTAAGGTCTAGGGTTTCCAAGGAGATTAATGTAGAAAAGGCATCACTACGGATTTCATTAATACGGTTTCCAGATAGATTGAGCTCTTTAAGTGCTGAAAGACCGATGAAGGTGAAGTCATCGATTTCAGTTAAGGTATTCTGGGACATGTCTAGTTTTTGAAGGAGTCCTAGTCCTTCAAAAGCATCCCTATTGATCGTATGAATGTGGTTCCGACTGATATCAATTTTGGATATACGGGCGTTGGCCAAGCCGTAGAAAGTCAATGAGAGAAGTTCATTGATGGCATTCTCTGACAAATTGATCTCCCTCAAATTGGCTAGACCGGTGAATGTCTTTTCTCTGAGACTGGTTATAATGTTAGCAGAAAGATCAATGTACTCAAGTTCTGGGATCTTTAGGAAAGCATTAGGCGTCAGGGTTGTGATCAGGTTTTTCCGCGCCAGGAGAATTCTTAACGATGGAATAGCTCCTAATTCACATCGAGTCATGCGGTTGAAGCTTAAGTCGAGGAACTCAAGGCGTCGTAGATCCTTAAAGGAATCCATCTCAATGGTTTTAATTTCATTGTTCTGCAACCACAATCTCTGAAGTTTGGTGGTGTTCATGAAGTAGCTACGGTTTATTTCGGAAATTTTGTTGCTATTTGCATCAAGGAGTTCAAGGAAGTTCAGTCTACCAAACCAGTAGGGTCCTAGGTGAGTTATTTTTGTTGATGAGATGTTCAAGCGATTTAGATTGAGGTATTCGCGGAAGTAGGGCTCTCTAATGTCGAGCGTTCCACAGTTGGACAGATCAATATCCTCAATGTTGATTAAGGTGTTCTTGGACAACACTTCCCCAACCATTGAGAAGATCTCAGTGGGTTTGTTAACGACACTCAGACTCACCCACTCGGGTTGAAGTTCAGACAAGACCTCATCAATAGATATCACATTCTGGCATTCAATGAACTTCATGATGCCGCCAACAAAGACTGGATGGCACTTTGTCTCTCCCCGGACGATGCCACAGAGCATCCAGGTGATGAAGAATGCCACGATCCACTTCATCTTGAAGAGTCACTTGTACACTTTGCAAGTCACTCAGGTACTGAATGACTTGTATGGTCTCTGCCTGAGGTTGAACTCCGATGGGAAAAGTGCACTTCCAAGGCGACACCTTAGAACTGGTTTCCACCCATTTGACCATTCCATCGTTGTCTCCCTTCCCTTCTTTGAAGCACCGCCTGAGTCACTCTGCATCCCATGCAGATTCTCAACACAATTGCAATTAAAGCTCACGCTGTTGGATTTTTAGAGATCAAGTTCAAGAGATTCTTGATTTTCTAGAAATGTGTGTGGGCATAAAACCAATTTATACACTAATTTATCTGCAGTATCAATTGCACGAAGCATTTGATTCTCGAGGAAATGCAACAGAACATCAGCACAATTTATTTCCACCTCTATGGGACTAGTTCTCAATTTAGATATTGCTGAAATTGTGTATCTCTGGCATGTCCATCTGCTATTTATCATGATCATCTCTTCGGATATTACCTTACATTTTACTTCTTTAACGACCAAAGAGGAATGCTTTTAAATTGACCACTAACTTCTCAGAAGCTTCTTGGAAGGAATATATTTTCTCAAAACCGCAATGTGTCAATCCAGATTAGTCATTTTTGGGTAATTTTTGAATTGCAGATAACTGAAGGTCTTTTAAAGATCAATGGTTCGCCTTAAACTTGATCACTTCATATGTTACTTACAGAGATGGATAAAAATAAAATTTACAGCATTTTGAATAGTTATAAAATATCATATATTTACACATTTTAAACAAAACTACAGTTTTATAAATTCAATTTTACATTATTTTTTACACGTAATGTGTACGAGCATATTAAAAAGTATTTCGCCCTACGGATATTAAATTTTATTTCTTTATAATGGTTTTTAACAGTGTGGTATTTAGGCAAAATGGTTAAAAATATCTATTCACAAATTAATTATTCTGAAGTTTAAAAATTTCATTGAAAATATCGGAATATCTGCATGTTTTTTATCTGTCTTCATATCGATTTAAAGATCAAAGGGTAAGAAAGGGACAGATAATCCTAACCGGCTTATGTAGGTGAGATTCTTAACGTGAGCTAACTCGGAGTGCATGCAAATTCGATTTGGAGCTGAAGTTGGGAGACGCCATTCAGTTATCTTGAATCAAATTCGTGAAATTATACAAATTTTGTATTTAAACCAAAATATCAAGGATTTGGATGAACTGACAGAAAAGTGTTATATGGGTGAAATGTAGACCAGAATGTTCTCTATAATTTTGCCGTAGAACTTGAACTCATCGATTACTCAGAAGCCAAGATAAGCGAGGTTTTTTTTGTTTCTTAACTCGTTTTTTCATCCAGAGTGCCCCAAGTAGTCATTTGTTGAACTTCAACTATATCAAAGAATTGTTGTCTTTTGTGGGACTTTCCATTTAAAACCCTATTTTAAGTGTCTTTGTGGAGTAGAGGCAGTCAAATTGGCATCTGAGTGATTTCAAAGCGTTATTATGGGAAAAATCAATTTTTTCACACTTAAACGGCAAAATCGGAGTGATAGCGTAGTCTGATCGGAAAATGATGTATGGACGAAATGTAGAGACAAATGTCCTCTACAATTATGTCGAAGTAATCATCAAAATCGGTTAAGCGACAGTCGAGATAATTGAGGTTATGTGATATTGAAATTGGTTTTTCGACTGTGGCGCCCCTGGTGTTGGTCCCACGAAGTTCAAACATTATAGAAAGTTGTAGCATTTGGTGAGATCTTTCGTTTAAGCCCTCATTCATCAAAATCGGTCACATAGAACCGGAGATATGATTTTTTGAATTTCGTGAACTTTGACCCCTCATATCTCCGGTTCTATTGAAACCACAGCGCGCATACGCACCATTTTGGAAACGTCCTAGACTGGACTACAACATACTAAAATTTCATTAACTTGCACAATGCCGTTTTTGAGAAAAGTGACTTTGAATTTCGATGAATTTTGACGCTATCACAGCGCCACTTGTGGTGACTTTTTGAACTTCCATCTGAAAGTGCTCATCGAGACGAAACCAAAAAGGTAAAATTTAGGTCGCTATGTTAGTTAGAACCGGAGATAGAGGCCGGTCAATGTTCGAACTTTGACCCCTTATAGCTCGGGTCAGGGGTTATGGATCGACTTAAGGTTTTTTTTTGTTTGATAGGTATAATTAACGGCTACAACATACTAAATTTTCAGCCCGATGCACAATGGAATTTTTGAGTTATTTAACTTTTAAGATTTAAAAATTTTCTTTTTAAAAAAAGCGCCCCTAGCGGTGGTTTTATGAACTTGTGATGTTAGAAGGGGAAGTGGCATTTCACGAGAGCTTTCCAAAAAGCCCTCACTTTTTAAATTCTGACAATTAGAACCGGAGTTATGGCCATTTTAAGAAATTTTTTTTGGACCCTTATAGCTCGGGTCAGGGGGGTCGGGGGACCTTAAGTTTGGTATTGATGGAAAGCTCTAAGGCCCAGCTATAACATACTAAAATTTGAGTCCGCTGAATGCCATAGGGGCGGAGCTATTGAGAAAACAAAAAAAGGGGGGTCTTCAAAATGGCGGAAGGAGGGGTGGGGGGTGGGGGGTCTATGCACCAAGTTGCAATTTTCACCCGATATATAACCTTTGCCGAAAACCGCAAGTCGATATCTTTTTTAGTTTAGGAGCTATTAAGCTCCAAAGAGCGGCCGGCCGGCCGGCCGGCCGGCCGGGAACGTAAATTAGCCACATATATATTCGTGATCAGGAAGTGCTGAAACACATTTTGGCCAAATTTGAGGTCGATCGGACGACATGAAATTTTGTTAGGATTATAGTAGGTGAGATTGTTAAGAATCTCACCTAATATCGACTACCATTTTTCAATGACCCCCCATAACTAGATTTTCTATAGTTTTTTTTTATTATTATTGGCTCATCCTGTTAACCTCTATCATTATCTAATTCTCTTTGAAAAGTTATCTATCTCTAATTTTTTTAGATCAAATTGCATCTACTACAGAGGGCGTACTTTTAAAGTTGTTTGGCTAAGATTGATTTTATTTGAAAGGTTTTGAAATTCCGAACTTGACCATATCGATCCCAAATGGATTGAATGGACGCAGTCAGGGAAGTGGGTAACTTTTAAAGAGGCCTTTTTCTGCTCTTTTTAAATGAAACTCAGCTTTATCACAATGTAATTCAGCTTCACAATTAGCTTAAGAAACTAAATTATATCATGATAAGATCCAAATCCATTTAAAAATTGGATAAAAAACCTATTTCAAAAAAAAAATGTGTTTTATTCTTTTGCCTAAGTACTTGCTTTCGACCCCTGATAAAACTGTAAGGTGACCCCTGCTGGTCAAACTGAGCTTAAACGTAATGTAATTTTGCTTCACAACACAATTGTGGAACTAAATAAAATAATTGTAAGCCTCAGCTTCCTTTAAGGCCTCTACACATTAGGAGCAATTTTTATCAAAAATTGCATTTTTGACATTTCTACCTCTATAGTGATGCAGACAAAAAAGCAATTTTTGACGAAAATTGCTCTCAATGTGTAGAGGCCTTTAGAAATATGCGAAAAATTGTATATCAATGTAAGCCTACAGCTCAAAGTATAGCCTCATCTTCCCTTCCTTTAAAAATATTTTTCCTATTCTTTTCTAACTCCCTTTGCCACAATATTTCGAAAATTATTTTAGAAAGATATGTCTCTCATTTTCGCAAATGTCTTAAAGAAAATATAAGTCGATATTTCGTTCATAAGCACCTATAACCGCATAGATTCTTCGAATTGTTTTTTGCCTTGAAATTATGAATGGTAATTCTCGAACGTACCCAGTCACAAATTGTTTCTGATTATTGTTTATATCGTTTGTCGATTGCCTGATTAATCGAATATTTAGCTATTACCAAAACTAATTATCTCGTATAACACTCTATTTTGTATTAATCCGACACACTGGGGTTTCAAATCCAATACGATATCCCTCAAATCCAGGATTAATCGCGTGATCGAACATTGAGGCTATTTACACTGCCGAATTAGATTGGGATTAAACTGTCCTAAAATCAGATTTTGGGACAATGCAGTCTCAATCTAATGCGGGGATGTAAATGGCATCAATGAAACCATTTATATTGCTGTCTTAGATCAAGCGCCTGGCAAGTTGGCCTTTTTATATGGAGCTATTTGAAGCCAATTCCTAAATTAAATTCGGACTCAGCGCACAGTGCTCCAAGGAAAAATTTATTTCAACAAAAATTTAGTATATTTATCCCTCCATACGGAAAGGTATCTTATAATACGGAGAAACTTCTCACTTTTTAAATATTTAGCATAACGATCACGAGTGCAGAAAAATTCCCATACGCATTTGTATGTGAAAGTAAGAAATTGGCTTCAACTTTGAAGTCTTAGTCTTAGATTGAGCCTAAATTGTCCCAAAACCCGATTTTGGGTCAATTCAATCTCAATCCAATGCGGCGGTGTAAATGGCCTCATTGACTAAAATGGGATCACGAGATTCCAAAAATCTCAAATCTTGGGTTTTTGAAATCTCAGATCCTCGGATTGTAATGAATCCGGGATTTTCGATTTTTTAAGATTTTTTAAGTTCCTGTAATTTTCGGGATTCCGGGATTTAGATTAGATTACACAGCCAATGAAGAAGCATTTCTGCCGTTTGGCTTCGAAGGCTGGTCAACAACGCTAAGGCGGCGGAAGACACATGGTAAGGGGGGAAATGTAGAGCTTGAATAAATTTATTATTTATTATATTATATTTTCAAATCCCGAGATTCCAATGTTCTGACTTAATGAAACATTTAAATCCCGCGATCTCGAGTTTTGGAAAATCCCAGACTTTAGAAACACTATTCCCTTCGACTTAGTCAATTTTGTTATCCATGTCGTAGTAGTTTTGAAAGCGTTAAAAAATCTATTATAATTCTATATTTATAATTATTAATAAAACTCTGCAAAAAGTTAATAAATCAATTTACCTATAAATAATGACTTAAACTAATCTAGCTTACTAGTGTACATCGAATCATTCAACAATTGAGATTTTTTCAAACTTATTTGTGGTCACAGTCCTTCATAAATTAATATAAATTGTAAAGAAATAATAGTAGAATGCTCTATTTTACAAGAGCTCGAGCACTCTACAAATTTACTTTAGTCATTCTTCAGATTTACAAATGACTTAGTAATGCGATATTGAACATAGGACCATAGGTAAAGTCCAGTTCCCAAAGGCATCAAAATTCTAAATACCAATCTATATTATTGGATTTTCAGGATCGTTTGCTCTTAATAATCCATTTATAAATACAAAAAATCAAATCAGCCATTTCTAAATACGAACTCGTACGTTTTTCACTCCGTAAGGTGGACTCTACTAAACAAATGCATATTTCCGGACTTTTTCTATCCCAGTCCATTTTCATATATATCGACAATTCTATGGATGCGAACTGCAGTAATATTTTTAACACAGAACTCTACTCCAGTTACTACACAAACTGGCATTTGTCCGTTTAAAAGATTCCTTTTGCGGTAGTCCACTTTACGGTCTGCCAACCACATCACTAATTCGTTGAAGCATGTACACTGCCAGGGATTCCCTTCAATAGCCACATATTCTAGCATAGTGAATTCATTATCCAGGTCCGGAATAAATGAAATTCTATTGTTGTTTATGAGTAGAGAATTGAGCTTTGTGAGTGGATTGAGGTGTTCTGGGAGCAATTCATCAATACGATTATGAGATAAATGGAGTTTCTTCAGTAATTTCAGAGGCTTAAAGATATCCCGAGGCAATGATTCAATCTCATTTTTAGCCAAACTCAAGTAATCAAGATTTGGTGTAAGTTCAAAAGACGACGGTTGAAGGCTTTGGATGTCATTTCGTATTAACATGAGTTTTCGAAGTCGAGGAAGACCATCTCTGAGCATATCTTCATTTAAATTTACTATCTGATTTTCGGACATTTCAAGAATCTCCAGAATTGGCATAATTCCAAATGTCTTGGCTTCAATTCTAGTGATGTCGTTCGTATTGAGGAAAAGTTTACGTAGGGATCGCATACCATCAAACATGTTAGGAGACAGCGTTGATAGAGAATTTTGGGATAGATTTAGTGATCGTAAATTTTTCAATTCTGAAAATCCGTTTGGATCAATTTTGTTGATATCGTTCTTACTCAAATCCACTTCCAACAGTCTAGCTTTAGCAAGTCCAGTAAACATTTCTGGGAAAATAGTTTTGATGCTATTTCCTGAGATATTGAGTATTTTGAGATTGGTCAGTTCTTCAAACGGGCGAGGATCGATTGTTTTGATGAAGTTCTGTGCAACATTTAGGACTTGCAAGTTTGGCATACGACTAAAGGCTCCGGTAGTCAGCTGAAAAAGACTTGCATTAGCCTCAAACTTAATTAAATACCTAACGACAAGAAACCAACCTTCTCTAAAGAATTATCCATGACCGATAAGGACTTGAGGTTCGGGATCTCTCCTAAGTTTAGTTCAGTAAGTTGATTGTTGTTCAGGTTCAGTTCTTCTAACTTCAGCAAATCAATGAAGGCATTCTTTTCTATGAAACTGATCTCATTGTAACAAAAATCTATGCTGATAACATTGGAGAGGATCTTCACATTATCCTTTCTGATTGCCTGTAACGAATTTCTAGACATTACAATTCGTTCTATGAGGTTGTCTTTGGTGAACCAGTTGCCCTTCAACTCTCTGACTCCCGCGTTACTCATGTCAAGTGTCGTGAGTGATAGATAGTCCCTGAATCCGTGATCAGACATTATAAGATTCCCAGCTCGTGATAGATTCAGATACTGGATGAATCGTAAATTTGATGATTCGTGCTCTGCGTTTGTAAAAGTTGACCCTGGTCTGTTGACAATGATCAACTTGGTCCATGTTGGTTGCAACTCTTTTGATATGGTAAACATGGAATCCACACTAGTGCAAATCACTTTTATTATCTCTCCACTTTTATTAACTTCTGGATTACAAAATTCGCAAGATGCAACGAGGGAAACCACCCCGAAAATCGCGAACTGCACAACATTGTTAAGAAACCTCATGATTGTCACTGAACAAAACTCAGAAAAGCTTTATTAAAATTCGTGAAAAAAAGTTTTTGCGGGAATCTGTAAAGTTTCTACTGGATGTTTTGTGCGAGAGATTACCAGCTCTAAGTCTCTCGTCTGAATGATGATCGGAATCGAGGTATGATGCTAGATACGCGAATAGCTAAATAATTTCTTGATCTCGTCACTCGGTACAGTGATCTCTCTCTTTCTCATTTAATACAAGTTCCTCTTTTTTCTACTTTATCAATTTTTGCAGTGGTCTCACAACAAGTAAGTATGGGACTTTCCGATATTAGACAGTAAATTTTTATGAGACATCAACTGATCGTTTTTTGTTATAAATATTTTATGGATATTTTGGAATTCCTCAGACATGCTGATGTCTGATTTCTATAGGGTATTTTTGTAAGATTCTACACTTGGATCCCTTGGACCCTTGATGTTTTAAGATCTAGATAGAACCCTACTTCTGTTGATTTTTATGGCAAATTACAAGTTTTTCCCTTTTCCCCAAGAATTGAAATTTCTAAAAAAAAAAATAAGCAATTGCAGTTATTTTTTCAAAATCTGTTAGATCAGTTGCATTTCAATAAAGAAATCTAGGGTCAAATGAACACCTCTTGTACAGGGAACCTCTATCGACACTTGTCAAAATGTTGAAATCTATTTAATGCATCCAATAAAATCTAAAAAAAAAACGTTTTTTTTTTCATTAATATGCGTTTTTCGATAAGGATAAGTGTTCGAATTTCGTATTCCAAATGTTCCAGTGTGGAGTGTCAATAAGTCCTGACACGAGTTCCTTTCACCCTACATCATAATTGTCGCAAATATCTTGCTTATCCAGCAAAAATAATTAATCTAAAACCTTGGATCGGAATACCGTATTTGTCTGCATTTGATGATCAAGAATGTTATTAAAAGGCTTTGGACAAATTAAAACTTTGTATAACAATTGCTATATGAAAGCTAAAAACGATTCTTTATCGAAGTTTAATATCTTCGAAATATACAAGCTGTCGAGATGAGGTACCTCCCGGTTGGGAGTCCTCTCGTCAAGATCGAGTGAGGAACGTAGCCGTTCGTGAGGAGCTAAGAGACGAGGAGTTGCTTCTCTGTATTGAGGAGATCACAACTTCGATGGTATGGATATGTTCAACGCATGAATAGAAAAAGATTTCTTAGAAAACTATACACAGAGAAAAAAACCTTAGAATTAATACATTTTTGGGATACTTTTGGTATTAAAAGGGCTGCAATACCTCGTGAATATTAAATTCTAGGGTATTTTGGGATTAAATTCAAAAAATCTCTGTCATTAATTTAATCCCATAAATTCATTAATTTTCAATCGCAATCAGTATTGATTTTAGGGTATTTCGGTATTGATTTTATCCCATTTTGGTATTGATTTTAGGGTATTTCGGTATTGATTCTATTCCATTATAGTATTGATTCTATCCCACTCTGGTACTGATTTTATGGTGTTCCGGAATTGATTCCATGATATTTTGGTATTACATTTAGCCTGCCAAAGAGTCCCACCGCCAAATTTTCCCTTTTCCGCATGAAGTGTTCATGTCTTCTTCACAGTCCAGTACTCAACTATTCATCACATACCACTATCACATCAATTCCCTTGACGGATTCGTAGAGATGTAGTGGATAAAATAATCTTTTATGCTAGTAATTAGCATCTTCCTTGAGGTTCCATTCCATAGCACATGTGTGTACACTGTATCCACTGCAGTCCTTTTGCACTAAAAACCAGGCGAAAAACAGCTTAGTACACTCAGATTTCACTTTAAATACAGAACACTCGCACAAGACACGTCATTACCCTCCGCCTGCGCAAACCAAACCGATTCCAAAAGAACAATAGAGTTTTGATTTTATTCCACTGAGGTATAGATTCTACCAATTATGGTATCAGTTCTATATTGTTAAGGTATTTATCCTAAGCATGATGGGATACAATAAATACCAAAATGGGATAAAATTAATACCAGAGTGGGATAGAATCAACAGCAGAATGGGATAGAATCAATATCAAAATGGGATAAAATCAATACCAAAATGGGATAGAATCAATACCAAAATGGGATAAAATCAACACCAGAATGGGACAGAATCCATACTAAAATGGCATAGAATCAATACTGTTTCCTAATAAATAATGACTTACAAAAATCAATGCTGCAATGGGATAAAATTAATCCCACGATTTCTAAAATTCAATCTCAAATTGAGATAGAAACAATACCATTACCTCCTCAAAAAATTAATTTCATAAATTTGATACCAAAATGTCCTAAAAGTAATCCCAATATTTCTTAGCATTGTTCTAGAAATCAAAATCAATCCAAATTGCTCCTATTTTCAAGAAAAATTGGTAAAATTTTGGTATTGAAATAGTGGTATTAAAATCAATACCACGGGTATTAAATCTGGATACTTGAAAAATTTTTTCTGTGTATATGCGAGCCATTGTAAGGAGATCTCGACCTCGGGGCAAATCTAGGAAAAGGTGTCTGAATCAAGTTCAGGATCTTACCTTGGAGCACCTTGGGATCGATACCGAACATTTTCCTGAAGTGGCGGAGGATTGACAAGCCTAGGCTGTAAACCTTGATGTCATGGGCCTGGGACCCTAATAGGGATAAGTGGTTGAATTGTGTTCATGGCGATATCTCGAAATTCTTATTATCTACTTAGATAAAATTTTAGTAATGATATGACATGAGTCCTCACCTAAAAGAAATTATGATTATATAATAAAATTTAGAGTATTTTAATAATAATGAGGTAACACTCAACTGGAAACAGCCATTATAGAAACCAGAAAAAAACACATTCTTGATATTTTTAGGTACGAGTTTCTTCAAATATGTTGGAACTAGATTTGATGCCGTGCGTAAAGTACTTTTGTGAAATGCTACAAATCATAATAACAAGAATCGATTCGAACTCATTTCAACAAATTTTACTATCAAACTCACAATCGAATTTGAAAGTATTCTGATTTGTTAGCATTTCCTGGTTGCCTGTAAAGAAGACCATCCTTTCCAACCGAATCGAAATCTTTTAATTTACTTCTAAAATCATTCAAACCATTTCAAAAATGATTTTGAATTAGTCCAGGCGGATATTTCATCGTTAAATAATGACCAGTTTATTCGAAATCTTAAATTTTTTAAAGTAAAATAGCTCTACACACAGAAAAATGGGAAATTCTTAAACAGAAACACGCAGGAATTTAATTTCAAATCCCATCCAATGAATGCCAATGCCCTAATTCTAAATCCTTGATCATTTAGTTTTAGTTGCAATTTGCAAATCCGTAGACATTTTTCATTTTCCAGTGAATGCAAAACTTAAGTTCCCGATCTCTTAACTTGAAAGAGCTAGGTATTCTAGCCCACTTCTTTCGCTCAGAGCTTCTAAACTTAAACGCCTCGGGGATTCACGTCCAATTTAAGTTCCCAGGATCTTATAAATTCTTAAATTTAGAGTCAAAATTTTTCTGTGTGTAGGGGACTTGTTGCTCAACAGATTTGATTAAGATTGGATTTAAGTAAAAGGTCTTCAAATGTTACAGGCAACCCATCAGATAGCCCCTTTAGTTTTGTTCGATCTGTATCTTTGGTATCTTCTGGACGTTCTGGACACTTAGGTTTCTTTATTGACACGAGGGAAGGGGGTTCGGTTAAACGGTATTGAGACTAAAGGTTTACCTTATTCATGGGTGATTGTTTCCAAACAAAGCCAAGTCCGATGACGAATCGGACCCAATTTGATTTTACATGATTGAGAAAGACTGCAAGTGGTAACAGTTCGCTATGAGGTCAAAACAGGGTTCGCTTATGGGCGGCAGGATAAGATCGGTGACTCTTGGTGCAATGTTATCTATAATTTTGGCATAGATTGATAGATTGTATGAGGAGCTTTGTGTAATATGCGGACCGCAGATACTAGACTCTATTCGAGTCCCTTTTTATCTAGCCAACAAATCTAATTAGATGCTCGGTCAGTAGATTAATTTGAATGAAAAGAAACACGGATTTTGACCTAGATCCTTCTCCTCCTTTATTACTAGGAGAACGTTTCGGAACGTTGTTGGCCCTTTTCCTCAGGTATGCAAAGTAATGGGTACTTTGCATACCTGAGAAAGGGGCCAACAAGCTCCGAAACGTTGTCCTAGTAATAAAGGAGGAGAAGGATCTAGGTCAAAATCCGTGTTTCTTTTCATTCAAACAAATCTTACTCTATTTTTTTTTTAAAGTGTCTGAACTGAGTATGTCCTGCAATTTTTACTTAAAGATCTTAATTCTCTGGTTTAAAAAATATAGAATAATAACATAAAATGTAACTGTTTCTAGGCTCTACACAGCCCCTGTAAGTTGCTGTGATATCTAAATTTAAGTCTGAAAGATGTGAATTTTAGCAGTGTCCTGTGTACATTCCTATAATTTCCCTCAAGTTCCCCCTATTGGGATTTAACAGGACGTAAAATCTATTGAAATCTAATCCATAAATTACGGATTTCAAGAGGACTGGTTCAGGGCCTATAAGATCCTGATGTCCACCAATATTCGCTGATTTATCAGTTCATTATATTGTGGGTACTCTGAAGCGTTCCAATGGGGACAATGGAAGCTCTTTTGGAATTTTGGATCGCTTCGAAACGCATAGCCTACACTCAATCCCTGATTACCTTTCGCAGTTCCTTCGCAAAAAGAGCGCAACTGCCGTTTCCTGCACCTCCCTGAGATCCCGAGATGAAAATTTAAAATTCAATATTCAAAAATAATTTTTCCATCCAGATTTTTTAATCACAGGAATCAAACGATTTTTTGTTGTGAGTTGCTTTCAAAAAATGTTGGTGGAAAATTTAAACTCCAATTGCAGAAAACTTTTCCAAAAAGTCAGGAAAAGAAAGCAATATAGAAAATTTAAGGACATTTTGAAGACGCTAGGAAGCAGTTCAATCTTCACATTCTTCCTTTATCAAATGTTCCTCTACCGTTTTTATCCTTCTTTCTGGATTATTTTATTAATTTTCACTATCACGTCCGTTTTTGCATTTCGCCAGAGATTCTTCAAATGCTTCATGGTGCTTCTGATTCCTACTTTAGTGAGCAAGCGTGGAAGATCAGCAATTGTAGGATATATCTTTGTCTTGACTCTTTCGGGACCTGTTGTAAATATCATGGGAAACATTGAAGAGACAGTCCAAAGTTTAAGTTGTGCTCAGGAACATTTAAAAGGAATTCTTCAGAGGATTTTTGTTAGATTGAAGCGGCCCTTTGTTGAAATTAAACACATGATCTCAAAAATTCAGGACTACGTATTGAAGACTATGCAAGAGATTGAAGACCGTTTGAGTTCCATCAGAGATAAAGTCATTGCAATGAGTACGCTTTAGCTATTTTTTATTTTTTATTGTAGCCGTTAAAACTAAGTTTTTTCCTTAGCCGGATTCATTCGTCAAGCTTTCGGATGGCTTAAGGATATTTCTAATTTATGTCAAGATACCTTTGGGTCTCCTTATGAGATGTGCATTGACTCTCTAAACCGAATGGTAGACCAATGCAAAGAAGAGCTTGGAATCGCGTCAATTGTTTGCAATGTGAATTATATCCTACATCCTTTGTGCGTTCCCATGGAAATCCTGGGCTTCATGTGCGTGGCCATTGAGTTTGTCGGAGAGGCCATCCTTAATGTTATTGAAGATAGTGAGTTCATTAAGCTTAAAATTAATTAACTTTGTACAAAAAATGCTATTCTTCATTTACAGTTACGAAACAATTTAGTGAAATTATAAAGGAATTATTCCACTTCACCATTGAATTCGATTCTGACTTTGATTTTGAAATATCGACCTCTAAGAATTGGACAGAAATAAAGAAGAATATAGCCATGGAAATAAAGAAGAGAACAGTGAAATTTATGGTTTTTCTCGATTTTATGGAGATTTTGTCCTTGATCTTCATTTTGTGGCTGTTTTACAAGTAAGTACAAAATATTTAGAACAAATTTTATAACGATGGTTTTTATTCACCATGGTCTAAAACAAAACTTTTATAAAATTTGTTTTTAGTCTCTTTGAATAAATCCTGACCGTTAATTAAATCCCTTCTATAGGGTCTTTAGGTACCAGGCCCAATATCTGAAGAGAGATGATTACAAGAATATATACATAACTCGTAATTTCCATGAGTTTGAACAAAAATGTGCAGAACGTGATCAAGATCAAGTTCTTCCATTGCGTGGTAAGGAATGTGATCGCTACACTGAGTTAGGATCCTTTTGGCTCATCCAATATGAACGACGAAAACTCATTCGATCTTTTCCTTTCCTACTCCTTTCGAACATTCAAATCTTCACGATCCTCTTCACTGACTACACTCTGCATTGGATTCTAGTTACTATTCGAGAATACGAAGCAAGTCACTTGCCTGTAATAACTTCAGGCCAGGCGATCGTTAAAGTTTCTGGAACCGGACCCCTTGCGGAAATGTACAGGAATATTGTACAAGAATTCGATCCAATTCTTAAGGGTTTTACAGCAGATTTTCGGCACTGCCTGCCCAATCCCAGTTCGCCAGATTTTGGAAGATTTCGCACTATAATATGTCTTATAGTTATTTGTTGGTTGTTTCTCCTGTTGGAACCTCTGAGTTTGCGTGCCCAGCAAATAGTTATAGATTCTTATCATCCGGAAAGAGCGCGTAAAAGGGCAGCTTGGCTTCACGGAGAAATTCTTCGGCGACGCAAAAGCTTTCTAGCAGTAACAGCCCGGAAAATGGCGCAAATAATTTCTGGGAACCAAGAAGATCATCAAGCTGGACTTTTTAGGTAAGGTTTATTGAATTTTCATTACGGTTGCCCTATACATATAGTTTAAGTTGTTATACTGGACATTCACGTGACCATTAACATCGATTGCCCCTACAATGCGTCAAGATGGTCAATATGTTATTTTAGGTTTTCGACTTATGCTTAAGAAATTGACTTGAAGATAAGTTATTTACGAATATTATACCAATTTTAAGATCTTTGCAAAACAAAATCCGAATAACCAAATTGGCGGCCTATTTTCACCAATTTGGTGGTGGATATACTTTGACCCTCAAAAATTTAAGATGGCATTTTTACATATCCAAAAATAAAAGTAATTGTTTTGGAGTGATTGGACGACTTGGGGAGTAATTAAGGTCATGCATGATAATGGTTCTTGTACTGATTTTTAAGGGATAATCCCAATACCGGAAGCACGGATCTCTTAACGTTTGGATGACAAGTTTACAAACAAAAAAAGAAAGTACTTTCGCATCATTGAATTGAATTGAATTGAATTTGAATTTATTCATGCCCAAAAATACAGAGTACTTACATAGGACTATATTATAAATGTTGTCTTAATAAATTGAGTTTGTATTTAATTCGGAAAAATAGTAGCGGATGAGAAATCGAGAGAAAAAAAATATAATAAATAATAAATAATTTACCGTTTACCGGTTCTCAATCGATTTAAACCGATTTGTAAATTATTCGAAAGATTCCAAAAAATAATTTAAAAAGTCCTTTATTTTTATTTTGAGGTCCTAAGTCGTTATCTCTAACCGTTTGGCCTCTAGAGCTGGCGACAGCCGGACGGACAGACGGACAAACGAACAAACAACGTAACGACATTTCTCAGAAATCGTCTGAAACGCGAAGATTTGTTGAGAAAAGTGCTCTGCGGGTGGTGGAAGGCGGATTTTTTTTTAAATTAAGGGATTGTATATAAATACTGCTCTTTCCGTGAAGTTTGTGCAGTAATAAATGAGTTGATAGTAGTTTACTGCAGAGGTGTGCAAGAACTGTTTGAAGCCGAACAAATATCAAATGAAACGTACGTTAATGGTCAAAATGCTACCTGAACTGAACAAACTTATTTTGACGTTTATTCAGTTTCAAACGGTTCTTGCACATTGCACACCCCTGCTTTTCTGATTCATTACCGATTTAAGCCGGAAATTTCAGTTTTCGGTTGCAAATACACCCTCCAAGATTGTTAAATTTCGACAATCATAAATAAAAGATGGGGATATTATAAGTCAGAGTTGTGCAAGAACCGTTTGAAACCGATCAAATGTCAAATGGAACTTACACGTCAATGGTGAAAACCAAGGGGTAACTCATATTGAGAAACCCTCGTCAATTGTCTGAGAAACGCTTCGCGAAACCCGAGAAACCCACTTTTTGCATCGCGAAACCCGAGAAACCCAAAAATTGCATCGCAAAACCCGAGAAAACCAAAAATTGCATCGCGAAACCCGAGAAACCCAAAAATTGCATCGCGAAACCCGAGAAACCCAAAAATTGCATCGCGAAACCCGAGAAACCCAAAAATTGCATCGTGAAACCCGAGAAACCAGAAACCCTTGTCAGAAAAAATGGGAATGAGTTACCCCTTGGTCAAAACCGTCAAAACGCTACCTGAACAAACTTATTTATACGTTTATTCGGTTTCAATGATTCTTGCAGACCCCTGTTATAAGCTATTAGGTACATAGAGAAAAATGTTTCGTAAATGCTTGTGAATTCCGACTTTGGAGTTACGAATGCCTCGTAACATCGTTTAACCCACTTAAAAGTTGACAAAATTGACAAAATGACAAAATTTTACAAGCATTTACTGGGAAATGTTTACAAAAGAACAAAAACTGCTCGGTAAATAATCAGTTTAAGAACAATGTATGTGAAAAAATAGAATTACGAACTTTTTAGTGAGTTAGGGGAGGGGGGGCAGTTTCACCCCTAAATTACAAAATGGATTTTGAGACCATTTTGCTAAAAGATGATAAAGAGAAGTAAAACTTTGTATATTCTGTGAATTACAGTTGGGTTTAGGGTTAATAAAAATAATAACAATCTTTTAATTTCATTAGTCTATTGTGGAGAAATTCATTTCACTTGAAAGGCAGAATGTGTGAAAGTCCCCCATTGCGGGGCAATTTCAAGATAAATATGACACAATTTTTAATATAGATAAAACGTGTTTATAGGCCTCTACACATTAGGAGCAATTTTCGTCAAAAATTGCATTTTTGACAGAATTTTGACGTTTCCACCTGCAGCATTGCATGCAATTTCCTTCAAAAAAGCAATTTTTGACAAAAATTGCTCCCAATGTGTAGAGGCCTTAAAGGAAACTTTCGATACCAGAATTGATTAAAATTTGTATTTTGAAGTCTTCTTAGACTCTAAAACAAAAATATAATCGAAGAAGAATTTAATAAGGGAATTTTAACACTAATTAATCATACAGAGAAAATAAAATATCGCCAAAGATTTCCAAGCCTATTTCTCATTAATTGAGCAATTTTCTTTAAATGTTTATACGAAGGAAAGGGCTAAGCTAATTCTGTACATTGTTGGATCATTATATCGCCTTAGAACATGCGCTTTTTAGTATAACAGTTTTATAATAGTATTTTAAAGTCTTTAATTTTTATAATACTAAGAAAATTTTGCAATATCTTTCTGAAAGCATTCTGAAAAGATATTATATAATTCTTTATTAGCTTCCATTTTGGACCTTGTAACATTCATTGTTTAACCTAACTTAATTTAACTCTTTAACGACGAGACAGTTTTCGCTTACCGAAAATCAGCAATAAAAATGAAACCTATAAAGAGAACTTGTAAAACGTCTTACATCTAAACATCGAAAAGCAAACAGAGTCTGATTTGGTGTATTTTTTGTGTCTATGAACGATAGGGACAAAAATAGCCCAAAAATTTAAGTAATTTTTCTGACGATACCAATGACTGATAATTTTCACTCTAACGAAAAATTTTATGTTTGAGTTTCCTTTTCCGAAACGGTTTTGGTTAAAAAAAACTGGAAGTATAAAAAATAATTAAAAACAATTTTCAATATGAAAATTTAAAAAATCGTCATTTTTGAGCTTAAATATTTATCATATAGCAAATAGGTGGAGACTTGCAAAAAAATATCCTAGATTCCTTCAACCTTCTACTTTGCAATTACATATAAATACAAGAAAAAAAAATAACTTTAGGTAGTCAGGAAATATTATTTTCTTTATGGGAGACCGGTGTTCCAATCGTCTTTAAAGGGTTAACATTAATACATATTTTTTGCAGCTTCCAATCTTCTCAAATAATCTGCCCCTCTTCCATCTTCGTTAAGAATTTCTCCTCTATCTTCCCTCCCTTTTAAATCCCTGTAGCACCCTACTAATACATGTCCTTAAATCGTCTAACCCTGTATTACAAAAAGCACACTCCGTCGTCCATCTCTCTAATGCCTTTTCCCCGTTTTCCCATCTATATTTTGCAAGTATTTTTATCGCAATCCCTTTTTTCAAGTACTTCGGTATCCAAAGGGTCCATAGGAGCTTGTATTCTTCTGTCAGTGCGTTATATCTTTCCTGATCTAACCATTCTCTTTTTTGTAACTCGCACCAGATGGACATTCCCTCGTTTAATCTTGTATTGACTATCATTTCAGTGTAACCAACTCTTTCTAGGAACTTCCTTCTATACTTTTCTTCCATGTTGATTCCGGTTGATCATTTCTCCTCATCTCTTTTACACACTCTTTCAACACCTTGTTCGGACTTCTTCTAATATTTTCCTCGAACTTGATTGCTCTGCTAGCTGCAACCGTTGCTATCCTTTCCATTTTAGTTTCCGATTCTAAAATTGCACTTTTTGTACTCTGTTTAAGTCCTAGTACCCATTTAAAATATTTCCTCTGGATCATTTCCAGCTCTCCGCAACTTTCGTATCCCCAAATTTCACATACGTCGTAGAGCATTCCGCTTCTTATCAAACTGTTGAACATTTCTTTCCCTATACAGAAATTATCCTTAAATTGTTGATCTCCTATGTTCCAAATTTGTCCCAGTTTCTGCTGTGCCTTTTTGACTTGCTCCCTTAAATGATCACTGTTTTTACCATTATTTTTCACGATGTACCCCAAATACTTATACGTTTTCACTTCTTCCAGTTCCTGATTTCCCCATCTCCATCTCTCTTTACTAATTCTTCCACCTCTATTAAAAACCATAGTCTTAGTTTTTTCCACGCTTAATTGCAATCCTATATTTCCCAGGTAAGTCTCAAAAGATTTTAACATTTGCTTCACTGAAAAGATATTATAACAATTAAATTCATCATTTTTAAACCCTTAAGAAACACTGAAAGATTATTTTTCTATTATTTTTTATGAACTTTTAGGAAATACTACTTTCCATAACTTCGAACTTTATGGACAAAAACAGCTACAAAGCTATGTGGAGCATTAAATAGCATTTCAGATGCTACTGAACTCATTGAAACCATTTGTAGGATTCACAGGTATTCCTTCCAGAAAAAGATCAACCTTTAATGAAATAATTTCATTATTTAATTTATCAACAAAACGATCTATTTACAAGCCTCTCGAAAGATCAGCCTATTTGGCCTTTTGGGCAGACGTAAAGGAGTCCAAGACACACTCCCTGAATGCAACTACGTGACTGCGGCACTTAAGGGGGTTGTCTTTATTATCACGGTAGCACGTGACGACACTATCCATCAGGTGCGAGCACTTGTCCGAGCGCCTTGGGGCTGCCTCTTCTGAGTCCATTTGATGACGAACACTATCGAAAGTGCGCAAGAAATCCGCCTCTGAGCGCACGATGGTGTCCTGTAGCTTTCGCAGTTGTTCCTCGAGAGCTCGATCGTGACTAGGAGAAGGAACTGGGGGCGGAGATGCCGCTGGTGGAATAATTGGTTGGGATATCGGTGGAGCAACTTGCGGTGGTGGCGGTCGTGGAATATCTAAAAATAAAAACCGTTGGAAATTCAAAAATTGTTACATGTATGCAATAGCAGCTAACTTCATGCTTAGGGAAAATTGACCCAAGAAAACACTCACTCTGTTCATATCCCATGAGTCGCTTCATCACTTCCTCCGTCACTCCCACAACGTCCATCGCAGCATCTGTTTTGGGGTCATCAGGCTCCACGGAATAGGAGCGCGTTGCGGAATTAGAAGCACCCATTTTCGCGAGCGGGGTTTGTGAGGAAAGACACTCTCGCACTGACAATTTCCCTGCCCAGCAAATAAAAGCACATGTGCTACTATGACATTGTCTGTAGACAAATCCAATGGGATGGTGGAACACTCCTTTGGTTCTCCGTTATGTAAAAAAAAATTAAATTTCTAAAAATATTTTTTACAATAAATATTAATTTGTTAGATTTAGATATTTTGAAATAATCAAGGGGGAAATATTAGCTATATTAACCAAATATGACCTATAGCTAGGCTCTACTGTAGAATGATTTTTTGCACTTTCCATTTAATTACAGTAGGAAAAGTTCTGGTAAGCATGTAGTGAAATCAAATCCTGTCCTGGAGAACTAAATTTATATCGTTTTTCGTCACAATTATCGTCAATTCCTCATTAAAACTAATTCTCGTGAAAAATTTCATATATCGTTCAACTAACGCCTTCTCTCTGTTGCAATGGAGGAAACTTACACCTTTCAAAAATTTAAATTTCAAAGAACATTTTCCAGTTAAAGAGTATTCGAGTGTAATTGTAGTCAATTCTTTGAGATGGTTTAGCGAAAAATAATAATTTAGTCACTTCTTTTAAATTCAAATTGTGGAAGTGCTTGGAAGTATCTGGAAGTGCTGGAAGTCACCTATGGCACTTCCAGAAGTGAAAGTCTTTGACGTTTTCCACACAAATTTAGAAAGTGCTGGAAGTGGTGTGCACGATATTTCGACTAATACCCAACTGTCTCCCTCGGATCGGGACGAAACTTGGCATGTAAGTAGGGTCCATATAGAAAGTTAACCAGCCACTGGCTTTTTACTGTGCGGCCTTTAGAAGTAGTCATTGTGACTATTGATAGTCATGAATTTCTTATATATGAAAGTTTCTTTTAACATTTGTTGCTATTTTTCTTTGACCTAAATATCTTTGAAAATGCGTTTTAATTATGTTCAAGCTTGGTTCGTGAGTTACTGATGAACGTCAGAACCCTTTCATGGGATACACCTTCATGATAATGTCATAGGTCATCCGAGTAGACATATTAAACTTCTTCAAAGAAAATAATATTTTTAATATCTCCGAATTTTTCTTTCTGATTTTTTAAAAATAGCGAATAGGAAAAATTTCCTTTTCTTCTGTTCATTCTTTTCCTCTTTAAATTTTACTGCTGCCTTCACTTTTTTTTTTAATAATTTTTTTTGTTTTTTGTTCATATCTCTGCCATTTTTTATTCGATTGTGATGAGTAAGTAGTCGTTGGAAAGGTCTCAACGAGCTCTATAAGATACCCAAAAATGATAAAAAAATGGAAAATCACAACTGTCGAAATTTCAAGGTCAAAACTTTCAAATCAAAACTTAAAGGGTTAAAAGAGAAAGATGTAAAATTTTAATCAATTGAATTTCACTCAATTGAAAAGGTGTGCCAGTGCTATAAGCTCTTATAGGCATATTAAAATAAAAGCAAACTTTGTTAGATTAGATTAGATTAGATTAGATTTCAGTTTATTTCCTGCCTTTTGAATCCAACGATCCTTTCTTAAGACTATATGTACAATTTTTAGCTTGAGTTGCGACCGCCCATAATACAGAGTTCTAGCTTACAATGTGTTCCCTAATTAACTTTTTAAATTTCTTAAAAAGTTTAAACTAAATACATTTAAAATATATTATATAACATATATAAGGTAAAGTACCCTTACTCGACCGGGTTCCTCTATTCGACCGGTGGGTCAATTTTTGAATATTTGATGGTGAATTTCATCAATTTCTATGAATTTGTCACTGATTCGTATTATTTAAAGAATAATTGACCTATTAATGTTAGATCATACACAAAATATTATAGCAAATATAATTAAATTGAATAAATAAATCTACCGGTCGAATAGAGGAACCGGTCGAATAAAGGGTACTTTACCTTACTTTACATTTAAACTATATAAATTTAAAAAAAAATCAGCCACTAGGACTTGATTTTCGAAGATTTTTTGGAAAAAAACTTACTTTTCGGTGCAAAAGATCGCTAAAAGTAGAAATCATCTGAAATTAAAAACAAAACAAATATTTCCTGTTGGCAGTTAAGTGAAAATTGTATTTGAAGGAAGGATTTTTAAAATAAAATGTAATTTAGTGTTTTGGGACTTTTGGGAGAATTTCAAACAAAAAAGAATCATTTTTGATGTATGTTACACCACGTTTTGCCTTGTAAAATAATTTGTGATCAAGGAAACATAAAATCATCCGTTAAAGGCCTGGTTTAACTCATCTGATTACAGGGAATAAATTTTTTTTTTATTTCAGATTAACCAACTCTGAGAAATCTTGTCCACCGAAATGTTAGTTATTTTCAAAAAGATTTCCGAAAATCAGATCTTAATGGTTGAATTTTTAAAATTGTTAAATGAAAATTTCAGAAAATATAGGTAAATGTTCTTAATTTACGCTGAAAAAATAGATAAAATATGTTGATTTTTAGTCTTTTTGATCTACGTAGCCCTTTAAACAATTAAGTAGCTATGACGTTATATTTCAAACCGGCATGTTCTTTCAGCTCAAAGCAACTTCAAGTAATTTTAATGGCGTCTAACTTATACGAGCCTCAGACCTAAGACTTAGCCATCTGGCTTAACTCCTCTAATTCCTAATCAGGCACGATTTTTTTTGAAAATTGTTGTTTGATTGGATTATAAGGGCAAATGATTCATTTAATTTTGAATAATCAATAAAATTTCTTGTTATTTAGATCTTTGAAACCTTCGGGAATTGGGCTAAACATCCAGTCTGAAGCCGGTATTATGTACTCTTATCTTAAATTCTAAATTTAATAGACTTGTAATTATTTTAAAATGCCAAATTTCCTTAATCCTTTTTAAGCTAAAACATATGAAACTTTAAAATAACAAGGCTGAAATGGAAATGTTAAACTTTTTAAATTAAACTTTTAGGGCAGATTCACATTAACAATAAAATGCTCGCCGTAGCCTCACCGTATTTCGTTAATTTACGCATTTTTATTGCAATTATTATGCAAATTTTCCATTACCGTATTACCTTATCTCATACTCGGTGACACTAGGTGAAAATAATATAAGAAAATTGAAGAAATGAAAGGAAAATTCGATAAACGGTGAGCAAAAAAAACTGTAAAAGAAATTAATCGTACAGTTTTTTTGCTCATCGTTTATCGCATTTTCGTTTTATTTCTTCAATTTTCTTATTTTATTTTCACCCAGTGCCACCGAGTATGAGATAAGGAAATACGATAATCGAGAATTTGCGTAAGAATTGTAATGAAAATGCGTAAATTAACGAAATACGGTGAGCATTTTACTGTCAATGTGATTCTGCCCTTAACCCTTTAACGACGAGACTGTTTTCGCTGACTGAAAATCAACAATAAAAATGAAATCGATAAACAAAATCCGTAAAAGGTCTTACATCTAACCTTAGAAAGTCCAACGAAGTCTGGATTTGGTGTATTAGGTGAGATTCTTAACAATCTCACCTACTATAATCCTAACAAAATTTCATGTCCTCCGATCGCGCTCAAACTTGGCCAAAATGTGTTTCAGCACTTCCTGATCACGAATATATATGTGGCTAATTTACGTTCCCGGCCGGCCGGCCGCTCTTTGGAGCTTAATAGCTCATAAACTAAAAAAGATATCGACTTGCGGTTTTCGGCAAAGGTTATATATCGGGTGAAAATTGCAACTTGGTGCATAGACCCCCCACCCCCCACCCCTCCTTCCGCCATTTTGAAGACCCCCCTTTTTTTGTTTTCTCAATAGCTCCGCCCCTATGGCATTCAGCGGACTCAAATTTTAGTATGTTATAGCTGGGCCTTAGAGCTTTCCATCAATACCAAACTTAAGGTCCCCCGACCCCCCTGACCCGAGCTATAAGGGTCCAAAAAAAATTTCTTAAAATGGCCATAACTCTTGTTCTAATTGTCAGAATTTAAAAAGTGAGGGCTTTTTGGAAAGCTCTCGTGAAATTCCACTTCTCCTTCTAACATCGCAAGTTCATAAAACCACCGCTAAGGGCGCTTTTTTTAAAAAGAAAATTTTTAAATCTTAAAAGTTAAATAACTCAAAAATTTCATTGTGCATCGGGCTGAAAATTTAGTATGTTGTAGCCGTTGATTATACCTATCAAACAAAAAAAAACCATAAGTCGATCCATAACCCCTGACCCGAGCTATAAGGGGTCAAAGTTCGAACATTGACCGGCCTCTATCTCCGGTTCTAATTAACATAGCGAACTAAATTTTACCTTTTTGGTTTCGTCTCGATGAGCACTTTCAGATGGAAGTTCAAAAAGTCACCACAGGTGGCGCTGTGATAGCGTCAAAATTCATCGAAATTCAAAGTCACTTTTCTCAAAAACGGCATTGTGCAAGTTAATGAAATTTTAGTATGTTGTAGTCCAGTCTAGGACGTTTCCAAAATGGTGCGTATGTGCGCTGTGGTTTCAATAGAACCGGAGATATGAGGGGTCAAAGTTCACGAAATTCAAAAAATCATATCTCCGGTTCTATGTGACCGATTTTGATGAATGAGGGCTTAAACGAAAGATCTCACCAAATGCTACAACTTTCTAGAATGTTTGAACTTCGTGGGACCAACACCAGGGGCGCCACAGTCGAAAAACCAATTTCAATATCACATAACCTCAATTATCTCGACTGTCGCTGAACCGATTTTGATAATTACTTCAACATAATTGTAGAGGACATTTGTCTCTACATTTCGTCCATACATCATTTTTCGCTCAGACTACGCTATCACTCCGATTTTGCCGTTTAAGTGTGAAAAAATTGATTTTTCCAATAATAACGCTTTGAAATCACTCAGATGCCAATTTGACTGCCTCTACTCCACCAAGACACTTAAAATAGGGTTTTAAATGGAAAGTCCCGCAAAATACAACAATTCTTTGATTTAGTTGAAGTTCAACAAATGAACACTTGGGGCACTCTGGATGAAAAGACGAGTTAAGAAACAAAAAACCTCGCTTATCTTGGCTTCTGAGTAGTCGATGAGATCATGTTCTATGGAAAAATTATAGAGAACATTCTGGTCTACATTTCACCCATATAACACTTTTCTGTCAGTTCATCCAAATCCTTGATATTTTGGTTTAAATACAAAATTTGTATAATTTCACGAATTTGATTCAAGATAACTGAATGGCGTCTCCCAACTTCAGCTCTAAATCGAATTTGCATGCACTCCGAGTTAGCTCACGTTAAGAATCTCACCTACATAAGCCGGTTAGGATTATCTGTCCCTTTTTTGTCTGTATGAACGATAGAGACAAAAATAGCCCAAAAATTTAAGTAATTTTTCTGATAATACTAATGACTGATAATTTTCACTCCGATGAAAAATATTATTTTTGAATACTGTAGTTTCTTTTACCAAAACAGTTTTGATTAAAAAAATTGGAAGTATAAGAAATAATTAAAATCAATTTTCAATATGAAAATATAAAAATTCGTCATTTTTTAGCTTAAAAATTTACTATATAGAAAATAGCTGGAGACTTGCAAAAAATATTCTAGAATCCTTCAATCTTCTACTTTACAATTATGTACAGGCATAAGAAAAAAATAACTTTAGGTAGTCAGGAAAAATTATTTTCTTTATGGGACACCGGTGTTCCAATCGCCCTTAAAGGGTTAAAGTTGACCTCTGGTTCTACAATACAGCTATTTTGCTTCTTGGGTGCCTTTAACTCGAAATTAATATTTATCTTTGACTTTTATCTATTTATAACTTAAATATTTAAACTTTCTTTATCTCTGCGGTGTATTACCAGATCTTTTCTTGATTTTTAGCTGAGATTCTTCATAACCCTTGTTTTTGAAGGATTAATGGCTCGGTGAATGGAATTCTGAATAAAATTCTTTATTTCAGGTATTTCTGGGAGAAAATTCGACATACACGATGCATGAATTTTTTCCTAGGCTATCAATGGCAGGAGTTCTGTTTATTTTGTGCTACTCCAAGTCATGAAGCCTACCTTGAACCATGCAGACAATTTCAATGCCAAGGAAAATTCTGCTCAGAGTGCCTCTCACGTGAAGACTTCTCGTGTCCGCTTTGCCAAGAATTCATCGATTTGACGGTTACCATTTGAAAAGGGCAAGTGGTTCGAGTTTAGGTTTACAACCCACGGTAAGGTAGGTTCACGTGTGGATATCATCTCATCTCAGGCTTTCAGGGAGTTCAATGTGCAGCAAATCATTTGCAAATATGCATCAATGGAACAATACAGGTAATTAGCAGTAGCGCGTGATTAAAGGCACTCTGGGGAGGATACGATGTGTGATCCTCTGGTGACAATACATTTGGGTGTTCAATGAGATGGACATGAGTTTCACTATGGGAATGGAATGGGGGATTGTGCACTATGTGGGGGATGAGGTAATGGCAAAGTATTATAGAGGGTTGTTGGGATGAGCTTGAGAGAGACGCCTGGAATGGCAAAATGCGCGAAATGGTTTTGTGGCGCGAGCAACAATGTTGGGAGAGACGCACCCTCGAGAGACGGTCAAAGAATCACCGGTTCAACGTGCAAGAGACTCTCTTTCAGTCTCTCCCAAACATTCTCCGTGGCTGGTCGATGGTTTCATGCTCTCGTTGCTGTTGTTTTTACCATCATAAAATAAAATACAAGAAGTGATTGCAGCACCTGAAACAGCAGCAAAAATTAATTTGATACAATTAATTTCATTGTTTCCATCAGCATCATTCCATCTGATAGTCCTCCATCCAATTGGTTTTACAAGACCCATTATTAAGTGAAAAAGAGTGTGACGGTGAGAATTGAGAGTGATCTCGAGAGGTGAAAAAAAGAAAAATTTTCCTCAGTGTCTTGGCCATGTGATGAGGAAGATGCAAAAGTGATTTTTTTTTTAAAAAAAAATCTTGTGAGAAAGATGTGCAAAGTGCGATAAGAAATTCATTTGAGAGTTAATCCTGTGGTTTCCCTAACAATTTTATTAAATATATTAGTTTTGGAACAGTGAATTTTTGCGAAGAAAGTTGCGGGAAAATGCCCCAAATGGAGGAAAACTCCCATGCTGGAGGATCAACTACTTCATCTGCCAGTACTCTAGCACAGGTCAGTGTCCAACATCTCTCTTTACACACCTTCGACCCTCATTCGTGATTTTTCCATCTCATAACAATACAACATTCTCAATGGCAATGACCTTATTTGTGCCATGCTGTATAGCGAAAACTTTTCACTGTAAGAAACACTCATAAAAATCACCATCGACTTTTGCGATTTTAATATGATAAAGTGTATACCACATGAACAATGATTCTTGCCATCTATCTATTTTCTCCTATACATAGAATTCTTTTTATGAAACCCATAAAATTTCATCTGAACAAGAACGATACAACTATCATTGGACCTAAGACATTTCCAACAACATTTGCACAAGCAATATTTTCTTTTTATCCAGTGAAATTGCGAGGAAATCTTTCCATAATAACTCTATTTTAATGCCTGAGATTATTCAGAGAAATTGCGGATCAATTAAAAACATTAATCATTCGCAATTTATTTGCAAAAATTTCATTAAAAATTTTGCTCATAAACTGCATATACCTATTTACACACACCACACCATTTACACTAAATACCCTTTTAATATAAATTGTTGCTGTGAAAATGCAATTAATTTTATGCAAATTCAGAAATTGCTTTTTTTCCAATCCAAACGTGGATAAAATGTTTAATAAAAATGCACTTTTCCACAATTATATTGACTAATTAGAGAAATAGAGTTATTTCAAATCAATTGAAATTGTTTACATTTTGTAGAATTGTTTGAACTTTTAAAAAATTACCATATAACGTGGAGAAAACCTGATTTGAATATATGATATTGAGCTTAAATTCGCATTCTAAAACCCGATTTTTGACTTAATCTCATTCGTTTGCTAAAAGATATTTGTATTTATTAAGTTCTTTTCATTCTTATGGAACCTGTTTCCTAATAAACTAATAAAGCTACAATTTATTCATTTCTTTTCTAATTAGTTTTAAATATAATTAATGTAATTTGAGATAAATCTTAGTGTTCGCAATTAACTTAAGAAGACAAATACAAGTAATACTGGTGGGAAATAAATATAAAATTAGATTAAAATTTATTTTCTTAAAAGGAAGAATTAATGAGCCATATGGGGCATAAACCAAAAGCATTTTGCGAAGAGTCCCTGCTTTGTAAATGTTCTAACATAGGATCTGGGAATTATCCTTTCGCATGGTTTTTGGTTGTTTACTATATATCATAAAAGCAGTCATAAATCAAAAATTAGTAAAGCAGTGGTATTTTAGAATGCTTTAGCATGAGTTACATAAAGCATACGGACAAATAAAAAGTGAATTCAAGAAACATAAGACATTAACGAATACTTTGTCGATTCATTATCGATTGTAAGACCTTTCTAAAAAATGCAAAATTAACCAGATCGGTTGAAAAACAGGCCATTCAGACCGTCTTAAACTTTAATGTTTAAGAAATTCAAGATGGCAACTTTTGAGATCATAGGAAGGTTTGGAGTTTGGACGAAATGCGCTTCTGAACTATTGCCAAAACATATCCAAAAATAGAAGAAATTATTTTGGTGGGATTGCAGAGGGTTGAGAGAAAAACGAAGGTCATGATAATCATGATTCTTGAGTCGAATCAGGTCCTATTGACACAATTACTATTTAAGCCGAGAGACGGCTTAGTGGGAGATGATAGAAATGGAGTTGAACCATTATTTCGAACATAAATACGCTGAGCCGTCTCTCGGCTAATTCTCGGGACTGTCAATATCCTTATGTAGATCCATCGTACAGGGGCCTCTCGACATTTCATTTTTCCATACATTTTTGCATAGAGGCACTGAAGACTATTCGCAAGTTTTTTCCTAAAGAGAATTGACTTATCAGTTTGATATATTTCGCAATCGTGCATTAAAAGCTACCTAAAAATACATATTTCATAATGTTCGCCAACATTATACAAAAACTACGAGGAAATTTGTTTCGGACGATATTCTCCGGGAGTCCTTGTTGAAACGCATTTATCCTTCCGAAAAAAATACTATTTTGACATCGAATTACTCAACATCAGCTAAAGGGATCTTATTGAAATGCGGTATGGAGTCAATGTATGACTTAAGCTATTTATCCATGGATACTACACCCTCCCCCCGCCCCTCCTTCCAGTAGCCCCCATACAAAATGTGGACTTTTTTCATTATAACTTTACTCTGAGAAGAAGTAGAAAGCTGAGGCTTGGTATGAGATTAAGGTTTATGAAAGGTTCCTTAACCATGTATAAAGGCTCTACCCCACTTCACTCCTTCTTGTAGCCACCATACAAAATAATGACTTTTTCCACTATAACTCCTCTGTGAAAAGAAGTAGAAATCAGAAACTTGGCATAGGATCAAGGGTAATGCAAGGTTCTTTAACCATGTATACATACGTTTCGCCCCGCTACTCCTTACAGCAGTCCCCATATAAAATGAGGACTTTTTCCAATATAACTCCTCTCTGAGAAAAAGGAGAAAGCTGAAACTCGGCATGGGGAGCAAGGTTTATGAAAGGCTATTCAGTCACATAAAATCTGATTACGATTTCAAAAGAAAATAAATAAATAAATTAATAAATCACAGTTAGAAAAATAAGTCAAAATATTTAATGATTCTACTGAAATCCATGAATGCAATGAGACCATTTCTCTTTGTAACACAATAAAATTATTATATATACATATTATAAGATCATAAAAATCGGTTGAGAATAGTTTTGATACATAAAACTTTTCTTCTTATTTGAAAAATTTGATAACCTGTAGCACCCCTTGCGGTCGACTTGTGGACTTATCTATACCGCTATTTTGTAGGATTTTCTGAGACCTTTCGATTGAGTATTCATTGATTGATTTCGGTTGATAAATCTCTGAAATATAAGGTTTAAAGTTATGACATTGAGCCCTTATGTTTCAATGTCAGTTATGTTTCAATTCGAAATAGTGAAAATTTTAAGTTTATTATTATTAATCGTTTCGGAATACTTTGTTACAATGTAATTATGTTATACATTTTGCTGTTGTGTTCTGTGATGGAAGAGTCCGCTAAGTCCATGTGTTGTAGACCGACCAGAAGCGTCTTCCTGGCAGTGTAGATGCTACTTCCATGCTCCCAGAATTTTAGGTCGTAGGTATGTATGGATGAAATATCAACCGCTTTTAAATAAACCAAAAAACATGGTTTTGGAGGAGTTGGAAGAATATTGGAGAGGAAGCAAAAATCTTGAATTGAAATATAGTGCTTTCTATTGGGTGTAGTCTAAGACCGGAAGTTGATCTTTTACCGTTTAAGTTTCAAGTGGATGACAAGTTTGAACTCCAGCTGCATATCTCGGCTTCTGTATGCCAGAGGTACACACACAGTGCCGTTTCTATATTGCGGCAGACCAGCCTTGGTTGGATCAGTTGCAGTGAATGTGTATTTGTATCGACAGAACTCTTTATGCTGAATTTTTTTCTGTATCAGCCTCTCTTGTTATTAGGTGGTTCAATGCATTAGGCATTACTTTTTCAGCTATTCAGTGGAGTAATTCGATACGGCTGCTGAAAAATCTGCAGCTGCTGAGTTTCGAACCCGAGACCTTATAGTCATAGAGACAGTACTTTACCAACTGATCCACTGAGGCTCTTACAAGTACTGGTTAATTCATATAATTTCATTTTGGAATCAACCAACTTTGTCAACGAGAGTTAAAAAGAGGTCGGTGGTTGTCAAAGAAAGACAAGCAATAGCCATCTCTCAAGGAATATGTCAACTAACGGTGTCAACAAACTTATGGAACATAATGGCTACCTTTGGTCCAACAAGGGCTACGTATTTAAATAACCAATCAACCAATATTTTGACACTTTTCATTACTAGTTGTCCTCTTTGAATCACCAAATTCCCTTTTCTGATTCCCTATGGAGAATTTCCAAGAAGATTGAGAAGCAGGAATAAAATAAAAATTAGGATATTTAACTGCGGAATAATTCACACGAGTGGGCGTGGTTTTTAATCTTTCCTTTCTGATTTGTTCATACATTTTATGACTTTCAACAAATCAAATATTTATTTTAATTGCCTTTTTGGAATATTTTATTGCAGAAAGGGTTCGGAAAAATACCTTTTTTTGAATTTTTGCTTTTCAGTTTATTTAGTTCCTCATGGCGTTTCACGAACTGGCTATAAATTGTTATATACTGCGTTTGGACTGAGTATAAAATTGGAACGTTAAGATTATTTGACTAACGATTGGATTAGAAAGATTTTTTCTTAATATTATCAAAACCAAATTCGAATTTACTGACACTGACAGTGTAATCCTCCGCATGGGGGCATTATCTTCTCCCGCCAGTGGCGCTGGCAACTGTTCTCAGTTTTTAATTTTCAAACTTTTATCCAGTAAAAATTTATTCATGTTGAATAAAAATTTACGGAAATTTTTCTTCGCAAATAATTTGCAAATAAAATATCCTTCATTTGAATACGTTCAATGTTTTGGGAATTCTTGTTTATAAACCTGCATAACATTGGATAATTTAAACAATGCGTAATAAAACGAGCTTTTTTTATTATTCAAAAAGAATTTATAATAATAATGGCTGAAGTGATGTCATGTATTCGGCATCAGTTACAACATTATTAAACTTTTTTCATAGTGCGAACTGTGCGAAATCTTTAGGAATTTTTATAAATATTATTGCTATTTAAAGAAGACGAGGTATGTCTTGTAAACGATTGCATCTTAATTACCAATACCTATTCTATTAATTATTCTGATTTTTCCTTCTGATTGGCAATTAATTTTCTACGAAGTCAGTAAGGAAAGAGCGTCCCTGGAATAAGATGACCACTCTACAGAGCTGATAGTGGAGATACGAAAATGTCTCATGAAGAGGAAATAGCTCGAAACTCGTCCATGAAACCTGCTCCACTTCTTCCCCAGCAGTACAAAGTCCCAAAGAAACTTTGTGGGGAGAAATATATACAAGGCGATACAGTTAGTGAAAAATACCTGCGAAACCATTCGTGGCAATTATTGAGCATCTTCTTTTTCACATCCACCATTCGCAATCTATAATTATTTTCTTTTTGCTAAATACCACAAGTCCGAAGAGGCTGTGTTGGTGAGATAATAAGTTATCGGTGTGTGGATCATTGTTTATGCTTTCAGCATGTTCGTCACTTTGTTCTGGAGCGTCTGCAATCTCGGTTTGTGGATCACCACGACCTTCAAGATCGTGAGCCACCCTTTTGCCCAAGGTTACTGGCATGTTGGAAGGATTTATGCGTGTGCAGATGAACTATTTTATTTGGAATCTCTCCACTTCTAGAGATTCTTCTGATAGTGTCAAAGACACTCGCCAGAGTCATTTGTCTCTTTGGCGGTTCAATAAGCAAACACCTCAAGCACAAATTCTTGTTTTGACCCCACTAAAGTAATTTAATAATCTTGTTAACTTATGTAATTAATGAAATCAGTGAGCATGTATTAAAAGTCATTTACTAATTGGTGTAAGTTCGGCATTTTTCTAACAAGATTGCCTAACTTCCATCCACCGGAGGTTTTCATATAACTTCTTCAGTTATTATTACACACCTGGAATATGCGTGGTCATGCACATCTTTTGAAAAGTAACGCATCAATGATATTTAGTGCCTAATTTTATAGTTAACAGATAAATAAGGAAAATGCTTCTGAATATAATTATTCATATAATCTTAAAACAATTGGAAATCGGATTATACTAAAAGTAATACCTACCATCATAATTTCCTTACAAGTTATATATTCGAATGTATGCAGCACATTTATTGCAGCTGTCCTCTTGCTTTGCATTCAACAAGGGTATGTCTACAATTCAAACAATTTAAACAAAAATCTGAAATACAATATAATTTCAACAGTGCGAAAGCATTTAGAGCTTAGGTGCTACAGTTTTATAATTATTGTAGTTAAAGTATATCTTTAGATGTGCTAATTGTTACCAGTGCAAAAAGACAAGTAGGGGAGACCGGGACAGAATTAGCCAACAATTGAAATAATTTGTAAGAAAAATGTTTGTACCAGACCAGAGATAAATATTTCAATGAATAGGAAGGGATGTGTTTTCTTCGACTAAAAGTAGTGGTTTTTTCAATATTCCTTCTAATACAGGCTATAACATCCCACTGTCTAATACCACACATTGCTAAATCTGCCCCGGTCTCCCCTATTTTACTACTGGAATTTTTGAACAACTATGCAAAGTAGCTCTTTCGTTATTAAACTATTTTAACGCCTTTTAGGATCAATGATATTATTTTAGAGACCCTCTACATTCTACATAGTATTTTTGGCATAAAGAAATTTTGTTTAGCATCTTTCATGATAAAGAAAAAAACACCTTTTTCGGACTTCAGTAACTTAAATCATTGGAATTAAATTACAGTATTGGAGTCGCACTGTTCAGTAAAAGTCATACCATACTTTTAGTTAAAAATAATAATCCTGTCTACCATATGTTTTACCGGTAAAGACTATTCTTAAGTGCTGGAATTAAAGAGAAGCTTGCGAACAGCAGAGTGGCAAACTTATGCCCGGAGTGCATAATCACCACCATCTACGGATTAATCCCTATAAAGACCAATCCTTGATCCTAAACTCTTATTATTTTATTAATCTTATCGGGATATTTTTTACAATGTAATCATATTATGTTATATTGTTGTTGATCCCGTGTTGAAAGAATCTTCTAGTGCGTTTGTACACTCGCCCAGAAGCGCCTTCCCCGCATTGTGGATGACTCGAACTTACAACTGTGATGAGAGTCGAGTCAGAGATCTTATCCGCCCAAAACCCAACGATCTTGCCTATTGCGCCACTGAGATCCCCCTAAACTCTTATAGTATATATTAGTTTGGGCTGATCTTTTACAGGCAAATTTTTTGGGCTAACATGAAAAACGAACTGAGTATATTTAGGCTTTAACCCTTAACCCTTTAACGACGAGACAGTTTTCGCGGACCGAAAATCAGCAATAAAAATAAAACCGATAAACAAAATCAGTAAGAGGTCTTACATCTAACCTTAGAAAATCCAAAAGAGTGTGATTCGGTGTATTTTTTTCCTCTATGAGCGACAGGGACAAAAATGGCCTAAAATTTAAGTAATTTTTCTTACAATACCAATGAATGATAATTTTCACTCCAATGAAAAATATTATATTATGTTTGACTTGTAGTTTTTTTTAAAAAATTGGAAGTATAAAAATAATTAAAATTAATTTTCATTAAGAGAATTCAAAAATTCGTCAGTTTTAAGCTTAAAAATTTACTATTATAACAAATAGCTGAAGCCTTGTAAAAAATATTCTAGATTCCTTCAACCTTGTACTTTGCAAAAAATGTACAAACATAAGGCAAAAATAACTTTAGGTAATCAGGAAAAATTATTTTTTTATGGGACACCGGTGTTTCAATCGTCCTTAAACGGTTAAGACAGCGATGGACACTAAAATTAAACATTTTCGACATTAATAAAAAATATTAAAACTGAACAAAAAATCACAAAATTAAAAATCTATTTTCCCTTTGCACTCAGCAAAGCATCGTAGAGCAGTCAATAAAGAAAAGGTCTCTAAAATGAAAAAAATGCGTAACAGTAGGGTAAAGTGATATAATTTGGAATTAGTGTTACAAGTTGGACAATTCGCCGGTACAAGTTGGACATGGCTTTTTTCTTGATAAATACAGTATAAAATTTGTTTTTAAGCACAAGGAATCAAATTATAAAACTAAAGCATTAAAAAATTACAAATAAATCAATCGGTAAATCAATCGGTCAATCGTAAAGCCTCTGCTTTACGATTAATCGATGTCTATTAATCGATCGATATTAATCGATCTCAATGTACCTATAACTTATAACATGGGTGTGCAAGAACCGTGGAAAATGAATAAACGTCAAAATCAGTTTGTTCTGGTAGCGTTTTGCCCATTGACGTATAAGTTCCATTTGACGTTTGTTCGCTTTCAAACAATTCTTGCACACCTCTGTCGTAAAGTAATGGCAAAGTCCTCAAAATTCAATCATTTTGAGCTAGGCTTCATTTGAGAACAAGGCTGGGTTGTGAAACACGAATCAGCTGAAATCAGAAGTTTTCACCATCGAAATTACCTATATGTAACACATTTAACACCTCACAGGCTGTTAAGCCACAATTAAAGCCAATTTTTCCCTCCTGCGGTTTTCTTTATCACGCCTTCAGAAAATTCATGAATAAATCAACTGAAGGAGTGAAAGATAGTATTTCAAGATTAATTGACTCGTGCCATTCAATGAGTTGAGCGATATCTGTATTTTGCATGCTTCACATGAATTTTCTCACTGAATTTTCTATTGATTGTCTATGTTTATATTGAAATTGAAATGTTCAGCGAGGGTGAAAGATTATGAAGAACATCTTGCCTTCTTGCGCAGACAGTATTGTTCTCCTTATTTTCAGTGGAAATTATTCGTTTGTCTGAAATATTCAGAAACTCATACCCCGCATAAAAAGTTCTTATGAATAACCCAAATGCCATCACCCTCATCAAGCAAAAAAAAAAAACATAATTTATCTCAATTTTGCTCTGACATTGAGAAAATAAATTAAAAATTTGCAAGAAGCAAACTGTTCGTCTGTTCAATTGGACAAAAAAATCAATTCATGTACCAGATATTGTGTAAGAAAATTTATTGAGCATTGGGTTCCATCGCTGAGTTGTTCAAATTAATTGGTAGATGGTGAATTTTGTTGGAAAGTCTTTGAAAAATTGCAGCAATTCATCATAGAAAAAAGCTTCTTTAGCGGAAAACATTGAAAACAAAACCATGGAAAACGGTGAAAAATGACCATAACACCGTTATGGGAAAAGGAACTTTTTTTTGCTCCTAGTAGCCAATTCTGAGAAGACTTTTAAGAACTGCATCAATTAGAATTCCGTGTCACGAGCAGAGAAAAAAAACTTCATAAATGCGGGTTCTTTTCCGCGCAACTTCAGGGTATTAATTGAAAATAATTTTCTGCACGTCAATCTCCCACAAAAATTTCCCGCATTTCCAGAGAATTCATCAACACTTCCTTCACCCACAATTTGAACTCTATTGCATTAAAAATTCTTAGCACATCTACATTTATGACAAATTCCTAATGTCGCGCTTTGTGTTGTCTTCCTGAAAAGTCCAAAGAACTTTTCAGGAAAATTGAATGAGAATTCACGTGATCAGACGACACAGGGCAATTTTTTTACAATTGAAAAATTTGTTACTAAAATAAAAATCAACAACTTGCGTGAGCCATTCAATTTGCCAAGTCTTCAGAAGTAACTCCACACACATGATCAAGATTGTGTTTTCTTACAAATTTCATGTTTTTTTCCTCTTGTTCTGCAATTAAAATGTTATATTTCCGACATCCAGAAGAACAAGAAAAGAAATAAAAATGTCTCGCCAAAATAGAAATCTACCTTTGTCGAAAATTACAATAATTTTCTAAGAATGGAGAGAAAATATTTAGTGGACAGCACCCAAAACATTTAATTAAGCCTCTTAACCATTTATACTTGTCTTCTATTTTGTGCCCTCCTTTTAGGCATGTGCGGCTGTTTTGTGTTGGCAAAAACTCATCCGGAGATGGATCTAAGCAAAAAATCAGCCAAATCATCAAATATTCTATTACTCAATATACATATGAATATTAATGGTCTGGCAAAAAGAAAAACTACGACAAGAGCAGGGAAGTCTATTCAATCAACTAAAAAACCTGCAGTCATAGATATATGTTTATCATATTAGTGTATTTGCATATAGAATGGACTATATAAATATAAGATTTTTTTGTAAAGAATATTGGATTCAGTTTCAATTTGCAAGTTCTGTAACTAAGTGAAGCTACAAATAAATTACTTTAAAATCTCGTGACAAACAATTTAATTTAATTTGTTCTAAAGGACATTAAATATTATTTACTTATTTCAAAGAATTTGTTTTCTTTCTATGATTTTGATTTATAAGTTGTATATAATTGTACTTTCGTGAAAGAAGAGAGTTCTTTTAGAATTCAACATCCTTAAAAAAATGCAGAAGAAAAATTTGTCGAATGCTCAAATTCAGATAGCAAGAATTGTTTTGGATGGAAAGGAAGAGTAATTAATAATAATAATAATAATAATGCATATATTTAAATCACAAAAATAGGGTCACCCCTCTTACAATTGTGATTAAAGAACTTATAGAAAGTAATGCAAAATATAATTCAGAATAAAGAAAAAAGAAAAGAATCTTAATAAGAAAAAGAAACAAAAGGAAAAAAAAGATGAGTAGAAAAATAAGAAGCATAGAAGCTTCTAAGGTTCAGCCAGAAAGAATTCACGGATAGCATCCGCGGAATTCCGACTACCACACGGAAGAGAATTAAAAATAGTTTTAAAAAATTACAATTAAAAAATTACAGAAAATGATACTAACATTCATCAGTTTTGAGAAGTTTATTGTTCTTAAAACCTATTAAAAATTTCACTAAAATATTCCCCTCAATATAAAACATTAAAATAAAATTTCACACCTGCAGTTACAATTTTTAAGGTTATAAAAATAATTTTAGGCCACGCCCCTTTTAGAGTTTATGATAATTGATTTAAAGAATTTTAACAGGTTGGGTTATGAGAGGAAGCCAAATAAAAATGGTAATTTTTAGATTTTTTTCTCAATTTCTTCCCGAAGAAATTTTGAGAATAATGTTCACTGCAGCAAATATTGAAATAATAGCAAAATATTACTTGTTCTTGTGATACTTGAGTAAGATGTAAGATATCAAAATTTGAATATTTAGATTACCATTCGAAGGACTGACACAAAATATAATCTTTTGAGACTTTTAGTTAACCAAATTAAATTTTGGCGGATTGACATCGACAATCGGAATGATATCAGCGGACAAATAAACCACGCCTTCTAGAAAATAATAGTAATAAAAAACTATGTGTAATTCGAGAAGTAATAAACTTCTAGTTGTGCTCACAATGAAGTATTTGCATGCATGTTTTGTGTTATTAAATGAAAATTTCCTATAAAAATCATCATCACCATCATTATAAACCGTTTATCCCTATTGGCAGGGGGTGAATAAATCTGCCACTCACGGTACACTCGCTGACCATACTTATTCACCCCCTGCCTATTGGGGTCGTGGGCTATACGGGCTTTAGACCTAAGGTTTAGCCAAATGGCTTAACTTTTATATTTTCTTATCTTATTCTTAGATATTTCAGAAAATTTAACTTGGGATGGGATTACTAAGGACGAATGAGGTATTAGATTCTGAAAAAAGCAATAAAACTGATTGCCATTTAGGATTCTGAGACCTTAATACGGGCTACAGACCTAAGGCTTAGCCATGTGGCTTATCTTCTCTAATAATAATTTATCAGTCAAGATTTTTTGGGAAATTTTGACTTAGAATTGAATTATGAAGGCCAAATTACCTATTAGATTTTGAAAAATCAATAAAATCGGTTGTTGTTTAAGGTTTTGAAACCCTCGGGAACTGGGCTAAACCTCTAGTCTGAAGACGGTCTAAGGAACTGGGCTAAACCTCTAGTCCAAAGACCGATTTAGAATGTCTAGATTAGCAGCACACGCCTGCCGATCCTCCGCTACTTCAGAAAGGTGTTCACGCTCAATCCCAAGGCATTCCCCAGACAAGATCCTGAATTTGATTCAGCCACCTTGTCCTATCCTACCTGTCTCGAGGTTGACGCCTCTTCACAATGGATTTCATAGATTTCTGGAGAATCTTTTTCTATCCATGCGCTAAACATGTCCATACCATATCGAAGTTGTGATCTCTCAAACCGAAGAAGCAACTTCTCGACTCTTACTTTTGTTAGCTCCTCCACGAACGGCTACTATCCTCACTCGATCTTTACGAGTAATTCCCTTAACCACCCGAAGGTACCTCATCTCGGCAGCTTGTACTCACTTTCGGTCATTACCCAAATCTCATAACCATATGTGAGAATAAGAATGCATACAGCTTAAAAAATCGTTAATTATCCGAATGATTAAGCTCGGCCTTCCTCACGACGCTTCTGCCAAGCTCCCTCATTACTGCAGAAGCTTGACCGATTCGCGACGATAGTTCGATGTCTATCCTATCATTACTCGTGAATAACACCCCGAGATACTTGAACTTCTCCATCTGTCTCAATGGAACTCCACTAACATGTAGAGTGCATTGTACGTACAGTTTGTCGGGAGATTTCCATTACTTCCGATTTAACCACGTTTAATAATTCCTGTTCCAGCACAAACATTTACAAATCGGTCAAGTGTGTGGAAGATCCAAAAAGAACCATATCATCTGCAAAGAGGAGATGGCTGATCCTGAAATCCCCAATACGAATCGGAATCCTCCCCCGACCGCATTCTATAATCTTATCCATGTATAGTATGAACAACAATGGTGATAGAACACCCCTATATCCACGTAGTCCAATACACACCTGAAAACCCTCCGACTTGGATCTGTTGTTATAAAAATATTTTACTATTAAAATATTACTTGAGAAATAATGTATTAGATATTTTATAATCTACCAAGAGTTTATCAAAAATTATTTAAAAGGATATTTTACCGTCATCATTAAAAATTCATAATCTTCCAACAGTTGATCAGAAATTAATCAAACGTTGATACATTAGCAATAGTAATCAGAAGTTTATCTGAAAATCATAATCTTCCAACGATTGATCAGAAATTATTCAAAAGAATAATTTACCAACAGTTGATTAAAAGTTGATATGTCGTAGATGCAGGTGACTTTGCTCTTCGTAGGCAACTTAGAATTAAGTATGATCTTTACCGATCCTATCTACCATGTCTGATCGGTGAAGAACATTCTTAAACATTAGAATTAATGAAAAATTACAAACAGCATGGAGGCGATGTAGCCCACAGAGGATAATAGCACCCGCATCTACGGTTCGTATGCTCCAAAAACTGATCAGTAGATTTTTAAAAGTTGATATTTTATACCAACAGATGACCTGAAGTTGAAGAGAAGTTTATCAAAACTTAAAAATCTATCAAAATCTAATCTAACAAATGCCCAAGTTAGGGATCCTGTAAGTGAAGTGATCGGTTCACTTATATTTTGAAAGGATCAATTACGAGATTTTGTTAAAATCCAATAAAAAGTGATTACTTTTTAGTGTATTTTCAGAGCTATTCTTACAGTTTTTTCGAATAAACATCTTACTATTTTTGCTAATTAAGTGAATAGTTGACTTTTTTGGTGAACCGATAACTTCTAAATTATTAAGACACATGTTCACAGTACTCGTGAAATATTTATTATCATTATCCCACTAACAATCACTTTTGCAGTAGTAGGTTATTTTCTGTTAAATAAGAAAAGGCTTTCAAACTTTCCAGACACTCTGTCTTTGAACACTTTATATTTTTCCCATATTAGGTGAGATTCTTAACAATCTCACCTACTATAATCCTAACAAAATTTCATGTCGTCCGATCGACCTCAAACTTGGCCAAAATGTGTTTCAGCACTTCCTGATCACGAATATATATGTGGCTATTTTACGTTCCCGGCCGGCCGGCCGGCCGGCCGGCTGGCCGGCCGGCCGGCCGCTCTTTGGAGCTTAATAGCTCCTAAACTAAAAAAGATATCGACTTGCAGTTTTCGGCAAAGGTTATATATCGGGTGAAAATTGCAACTTGGTGCATTGAACCCCCACCCCCCACCCCTCCTTCCGCCATTTTGAAGACCCCCCTTTTTTTGTTTTCTCAATAGCTCCGCCCCTATGGCATCGAGCGGGCTCAAATTTTAGTATGTTATAGCTGGGCCTTAGAGCTTTCCATCAATACCAAACTTAAAGTCCCCCGACCCCCTTGACCCGAGCTATAAGGGTCCAAAAAAAATTTCTTAAAATGGCCATAACTCCGGTTCTAATTGTCAGAATTTAAAAAGTGAGGGCTTTTTGGAAAGCTCTCGTGAAATGCCACTTCTCCTTCTAACATCGCAAGTTCATAAAACCACCGCTAGGGGCGCTATTATTAAAAAGAATATTTTTAAATCTTATAAGTTAAATAACTCAAAAATTCCATTGTGCATCGGGCTGAAATTTTAGTATGTTGTAGCCGTTGATTATACCTATCAAACAAAAAAAACCTTAAGTCGATCTAAAACCCCTGACCCGAGCTATAAGGGGTCAAAGTTCGAACATTGACCGGCTTCTATCTCCGGTTCTAACTAACATAGCGACCTAAATTTTACCTTTTTGGTTTCGTCTCAATGAGCACTTTCAGATGAAAGTTCAAAAAGTCACCACAGGTGGCGCTGTGATAGCGTCAAAATTCATCGAAATTCAAAGTCACTTTTCTCAAAAACGGCATTGTGCAAGTTAATGAAATTTTGGTATGTTGTAGTCCAGTCTAGGACGTTTCCAAAATGGTGCGTAAGTGCGCTGTGGTTTCAATAGAACCGGAGATATGAGGGGTCAAAGTTCACGAAATTCAAAAAATCATATTTTCAGTTCTATGTGACCGATTTTGATGAATGAGGGCTTAAACGAAAGATCTCACCAAATGCTACAACTTTCTAGAATATTTGAACTTCGTGGGACCAACACCAGGGGCGCCACAGTCGAAAAACCAATTTCAATATCACATAACCTCAATTATCTCGACTGTCGCTGAACCGATTTTGATGATTACCTCAACATAATTGTAGAGCACATTTGTCTCTACATTTCGTCCATACATCATTTTCCACTCAGACTACGCTATCACTCCGATTTTGCCGTTTAAGTGTGAAAAAATTGATTTTTCCAATAATAACGCTTTGAAATCACTCAGATGTCAATTTGACTGCCTCTACTACACCAAGACACTTAAAATAGGGTTTTAAATGGAAAGTCCCACAAAATACAACAATTCTTTGATATAGTTGAAGTTCAACAAATGACTACTTGGGGCACTCTGGATGAAAAAACAAGTTAAGAAACAAAAAACCTCGCTTATCTTGGCTTCTGAGTAATCGATGAGTTCAAGTTCTACGGCAAAATTATAGAGAACATTCTGGTCTACATTTCACCCATATAACACTTTTCTGTCAGTTCATCCAAATCCTTGATATTTTGGTTTAAATACAAAATTTGTATAATTTCACGAATTTGATTCAAGATAACTGAATGGCGCTCCCAACTTCAGCTCTAAATCGAATTTGCATGCACTCCGAGTTAGCTCACGTTAAGAATCTCACCTACATAAGCCGGTTAGGATTATCTGTCCCTTTCTTTAATGAATCTGATCCAATTTTTTCAGGAAATGTATAATTTAAGAGTAGTTTCAAAATACATAGCCATAAATAAGTCAGATTCATTATAGGAATATGAAAAAAGCATGAAATGTTCGAAGCCAGAGTGTGTCCGGAGCCTGAGTATTCTCAGTATTTCATTATTTTGCATTATGTTTTTTAATAAATATTTAATTACTGTATATCCATTTGTAAATTTTAAGAATCATATGTACAGAACTTTATATACAACTATAAAACTCTATTTTTTTATCATCAATATTTCAAAAATAGAGATAATTTTTAAATTGACTTTTTATTTCTCTTTTTCTTCTAATTTTCTGTTTTTCTATTTTTTTTTTTTTGTAAGATAACTTTTTTATATCAGTCCCTCATTATACTGTGCTTTAGAAAATCAAATTAAGAGAATTTTATGAGCAAAACAAAAGCATTTCCGCAGCTTTTCATCTTCCCCTGTATTTTCAGGATGTTTAACGTTGTGGAAAATCAATTCATAAAACATTTTCCTTTGCGACTTTTTTAGCCACAAAAGCACAAAAAATTGAGAGAAGAAAAACAGAGGTGTATTTTAATTAATGCAGAATGAGGAGGAGCTTTCTTTTAACGAGAAAGTTGATGCCTAAGTGAAAAATTTGGGGTTTTTACAGCTGTATTTGTTCTGTGTTTTGCGCCTTTTTTTACTCAAAAAAAAAACATTGTGCAATGCTGTTACAATTTCTTTGCCATATAAAACTCTTTGGCGTCACTTGAAGCACTTAGACACTTTTATCGCATGTTATATTTGCATATCTTGTGATGATAAATTCACGTTTATGACGTTGTAATTATGTGAATACTTAGCATAGTATTTCTAATTCCATTGCAACATTCCGTGATGTCAATCACTTTTTTTTATCCATTTTGTTTGCCTCGTTGTCCGAGATTGATCTGTGTTTACTTCATGCTTGATTAAATTGATTGAACTCTTTCTGGTGGACGCACTATTTTCATTCAATTAGTCTACTTCTGGAAAGAGAGAACGGTTCTGTCACTGTGTCATCAAAATATTGATTAATCGATTAACAAATCTAGTAAAGAATTTTTAAAGCATTTTTTTTTTAAATTACTAAACAGTGTTTCATGATCCTTTTAGTTTTATTTTCACGAAAACTACAATTGTACATTTTCTTTGTAAAATTTATATTGCAAGTTAAGCATACCATACTAAGAGCTTAACAGAATATCTTAGCTTCCTAAAAGCTGCTTCACTGTTTTTATGTTGCCGTAGATCTCTTAACAATAGAATAGCTTTTCCTTGTATAACAACCACCAAGTGATAGGTCTGAGCTTCTTCACGATAATAAAAAAGATAATACTATACATTCTTATAACGAGAATATCCAGAGAATTGCTAATATATTCCTCGCGAGTGTAATTTAAGTGCAGATTTTTTTTGCTCGTCTAAGATTAAAAGAGGCTAAAGATGGTATTAGAGAATTCGTGGACTCGGGATTAACGCAGGAATGTTTGAAGATTGGGAGGCATGAGATACAATTGGGTAAAGTTCTTTCTCATGCTAATGAGAATTGTGTCGGGAAGACCACAAACAGCCGAGAAAGAATGCGTCTATATGGTGTGTGTGGTCTAAAAGTCGAGTATACAGCGAAAGGTGATAAATTTCTCCAAGAGCAAATATTGCCTCTTTTAGTCAATTTTCTCCCTCATTCCACCACAAGTGAAACGCAAACAATAAATTTAGGCTGGGTGGAGGATAAAAAGAGACTTTCCATTTCGCTGAGGATATCCTGCAGCCGAGAGATTATCCGTTTATTCACCCCTAGTAGCATCTTCTCGCACTTTTCCCCCAACTTTCTCCTGAATGACTTCTCCATCCAACTCAAATGTCCTTCTACAAGGGCAAAGTGGAGAATTTTTGCCGTTGATCTTTCTTAAATCTTAAATGAATTGCAGAGTTGGTCATCGTATAGATTAAAATAAAATATTGTCATGAACTTTCATATAGAAATTATGGATCAGGTTAACACTAAACCTACCAAGACCCGGCCAAATTGAGCGGTTTAAAATTAACACAAATTTAAATGGTACAATGTCACTATCAAACTTTATGAATTTCTTAAAATATGCATGTAATTTATTTTTCAGTGTTTAAATTTTAATTTTTTTCTCTTTTCCAAGACAAATTTGTTGAGTATCTTACCCTACCGCGGTTAGTCATTTGACCGAAAAACGACCAAAAACGGTCGGTAGGTTTAGTGTTAAGAACTGCAATACTTAAGAATTATCGTAAGCAAACCCAACCTCATTGGGAACATTTACAATGTCATTTTTAAAATCAGCATGACAGAAGGTGGGGAATTTTATATTTTTGAGTTTTTTTTCTACACCTTTAAGAAGAATGGGCCGAAACTACTATTTTCAAACTTTATAAAATCTGTACCTTAGCCCTATGTATACTAAACTAATTATCTTTGGGATTCCGTAATTTAAAACTGTGTCAAAGTGTCCCAGGTCCCAGGTTTTACGAAGTACTCGCACACGTGGCTTAAATTTTATACCTCAAAAGTTCATTCACATCATTTACCTATAAAATTCTTCATTGGTTCGATTCATGAGTAAAAGAATTGTGTTCGCGAGTTCGAGAATTTCGCAAATTTTTTCTCAATGGGTAAGTTCTTTTTAAGTCTACCGGTTCACAACCGATTTAAATCGATTAATAAATATCTCAAAATATCGCCCAAAATACCTAAGGACTAGAATAATTGATTTTTCGGTTATGAATCGGTAATAATTGTAATCGGTTCAAGCTTGTCAGGAATTACAAGACCTTTCCAACGAGCTTAAATGCCGAAACTTGATAGCATTCTATTGAGAAGTGCGATCTCTAGAACCTTTTTTTTAACTTTTCATCTTGAAACCCGTTATTACGAATGATTCATCGGTAGTGGGTATAAGCCGACGTTAATTGCAATCAACAATAGGGAAAACCGGAAGTCGTCGGGAAGAGATAATCACTCTGGGAAACACATCAACTATCATCAGAGCTTTCGGCTCGGTCTCCAAGCCTTCATCAGTGGCTGGAGCAAAAAGAAGGAGACGTTTTTATTTGGATCTTTAAATATTAACAATTTTTCTAATAACTCACTCAAGTCTTGCAATCTTTCTCTGAGACTCGTTCAGGGTTTTGGTCAGGATTACACCAGACGACCAGATTACGACGATTTCCGGTTTTCCCTATTGTTGATTCATCGGTAATTTCATCATTGGACGAAAAGTCCGTCTAGGTAATCTTTAAACATTCAAAAATCTATTCAAAAAATTGCATCACCCGTTTTCGAGCAATGCCAAAAAACACGATTTTGGAGGAGGAAAAATGAGATGTATATTTACGATCTTTGGGTCGACTTATAGGGGGGGTCCCTCGAATATTCCAAGTCGCTATCTCTAACGGTTTGACTTCCAGAGCTGGCGACAGCTGACGTTCAGACGGACAAACTGCGTGACGTGGAAAACCTCGAAACTTCATATTTTCAAAATTCAACCAAAGTACAACCCCTGAGTAGTAAGGCGAAATTCATACTCAAAATCGAAAGATTACATATACTGTTCCCTCTGTGGAGTTCGGCCAGTAATATTTTCGAGAATCGGACTAAGTATATTTGGGCCCTAATACTTTTTTTTTTAACCTATATCTTTGGAACCTTTTTAGGTGTGATTTTTACATAATCACACCTATGTGTACATAATCACACAATGTAATGATGATAAGTAGGGGAAAGGCTTATAATTTTGGACAGTTTCTTATTTGGACATTTTGAGGATTAAATTGGACAATAAAAATATATTGATTAAAATTATGGACTTTTATTCCAATATTTGATGAATAATGAATTCTATCTAAATATTTGTTCTTTTTGGAAGATTTTAACACTAAATACGTTAAATTTTAAATATGATTTGAGTTAAAATTGCTTAGTTGAAAATTCAGTGTGAGCAATTGCTTACGAGAAATAAAACAGAACTTCGTGTTTACTTCAGTCTTATTTAGCTGTGGTGAAGGACTAACAATGTTTCTTCGCTTTTTTTCAGTGATATTATTGAATATTTATTGAATATTGTGTTGATTCACGTTAGTGGTGATTTGTACATTTGACCTGAAGTGAGATTTGCCTTGTGAATTAGATTTTTCGTGTGAAAAATGGGAATTTTTTAAAGAAATTTACCAGTGAGGTGAATGTCTTTTTGGACAGGTGTTTTTCTCACGAAATTTCGTGAAGTTTTAGTTTTTGTGATGACTAGGTTGGACAAATGCCTGGGAAACAAAGGAGCATCATCTCTACGAAAGAGATGTAGCGAGAAATGCCTTGAAAGGCTCCCGGAAAGGCCAGGGAATGAGTGAATCCGCACGTACTTGGAGTACCGAAGTCAACTCACTTTAATAAATGATATGGAAAGTTTCCGGGCTTCTTGTGGCATTCTACGTTTCCCTTATATGAACAGGAAGAGGACTTGGTAAGATTGGTTCATGAAATGAAGAACAATGGGCATCCTGTTGAGGCGAATTAGCTGTCCAAATTTACAGGCACGTTGTCCAAATTAATAACCAAGTTGTCTAAAATAAGAATCAAATTCACCTCTACATGTCAATTCATTTTTAAACGTATTAAAACTAATTTTAGTAAAATAAGACGATAAATACTTTGCCAAGTTTCTAAAAAACCCTTCTGAAAAGAGAGTAACAAAAAAAGTCAATTAGTATTGAAAATATCGCACTTCAAACTTGGAACATCGATGCTTATAAGCACACTGGACAAAATTATGAGCCTTTACCCTAATTAGCATCTTAATAATGGATTTTCTTTATTATTGTGCTTCTGGTATCAGACAAACTTCTATCTATAAATTGGCCATTTGGTCAACTCTGTCCAACTCAGGATGAGGATAAGATGCGAAGCAGAAATGCTCGGAATATTGAAGTACAAATATTTTTTTATGTCAACCTCCTCAAATGACAATTGCAGAGTGATTCTCATTGTGTGCACAAGGATGACAAAACTCGTTTTATTGTCATCCTGTCACTCACACTCACTCCTTCTTCCTGCACTTTTCTTCGGGAACATTTCATTTGAGTGGAATTCGGCATTGTACTCTCGAGGAAGACACTATGAAAAAGGGCCAACGAAATTCAACAAATTCATATATTTTACGCCTCAAATTACAATTTTTTGGTCGTTTTCTTCATGCCGTCAATGGGGAGTGTTTCTTTCGATGACTGAATTAATAAGAGGGACTCACTATCCGGCACTATCCAGAATCCTCCTATTGTTCCCTTTTGTTCTGCAGACCACACACAACATAAATGAAAAGACATTGAATCATATTGCTTATTCTATTAAAAAAGAAATATATTTTTATAATAATCCACTCCTTGCATCCCTTTTAGAATCATGTTTTTTGTTTGGAAATTTTTGGCGCCAAAAATCGCAGATCAACTGCACACCCATTTCGCCTCCTCCACATCAAACACACTAGACGCGATCGTATTGAAGAAAAGACAAAATAATTGCTGGGTGCATAAAGACTAGCACTAAATCCTATGTTGACGGCAATTTCATATTTATACAATGGTAATTTATTTAATCCACAAACAAACTCCCTTTCTTGCAAGTCACGAGCGCAATCATGATCGTAAATAACACTTTTTGTCTCTAAGTCAAGGGACCCCCACTAGGTCTATCCTCAATCTCTGTGACTTAAATGTGAATTGACAATTCATTAAATATTGAATATGATCTGCATGTAAATTTGCTTGCTTAATTGTTGTCTATAATGCCGCCGTGCAGCTTTTTTATTATTATTTGGAGATCCCGTCAGAGATGTAACTTTCAGCCATAAATTAACGTTCAGTGCACGTGACTGTTTGTTTTGTGGTTGTTTTTCTAGACAAAATAAATAAATTGGAACAAAGAGTGGTATAGTGGGAGGCTAAATAGTAATGGGAAAATTTCTAAGAAGATTGTTTTTGTTCAACAAAACTTTAAATTTTAATTCCAGATAAAAGAGTTAATTAAGTTCATAAGTTTGTTGCTGTTACAAACGACATCATCAATGGGAAAAACATCTCTTCGAAAAGCATATTAGGGGAAAGTACTCTCTCTTCGAACGTTCATGCCTTCGAATAATGTGAATTTTCTTTTAGTTTTCTTAAGAGACTTACACATTTTTATTAAATATTAATTAGTTTATTGACAATTATTGATAATTATGTGCAAGTCTCTTAGAAAAAGTAAAATAAATTCACATTATTCGAAAGCATGAACGTACGAAGGAAGAGTACTTTCCCCTAGTGTTTGAAATTTAGTCAGATCATTATTTTAACTATAATTACGTTAAGCTGTCTCTCGGCTTAACTCGTAAGTTTATCTAGGGAATTATTCTAATCCAACGGGCGAGTTAATATAGTAAAACTCTAGAATTATTTAGTAAAAAATTATTATCTGTTTTAAACCAATGCAGACTTTAGAGGAATTCAAAGGCCTTTGCAACAAATTTAAAGGACTATGGGCAAAACGGTCCAACATTTCGCCACGAATGAGACCTATACCATCGAATAGGAATTTGCAAAGGTAAAGATTTTTGTTCCGGGACCAACCCGAAAAGTATGCAGAAAAAGCACTAAAGCATAAAACATATTGTATAAGAATTGTAATGATTTTTTGCAAAACTCCTTTTATACAATGATGGTTAATCGTATATTGGTCCTTTTTAAGAATAATTTGTAAATAAGAACTCAAAGAAAATTTTCCTGGAACAAACCATATCTTTTTCTCTTCATTTTCCCTGCAATTTTCCAGATCTTCCTTATAAATCTTTTACCACCCTTCAAATTCATAAAAAAAGATTGTATCCTTTTTTTATGAAGGAATGTGTCTTATGCAGTGATATTCGTCTTGAAAAAGGAGTTAAAACCTTTAAAGATCGCAGGGTTCTAAAATATACCGTTATTTTAATTATGAGTAATAAATTCAGAGAAAAAAATGTTTTAATTAATATACTGAGAACCTTTTGTTAAAATTCTTTAGTAACGGTACCTTTACAACCCTATGAAATTCAGTAACCCTAGCTCCTTTTTTAAGGAGAGTATTTCTCTAAAAACGACAAAAGGATGCAATCGAGGCAATACTTTTAACGGAGTTTAAGAATATTCGAGAATATTTCAGGAAAATCTGGATACAAGAAAAAGGAAGGAATAGGGATACGGTTTCTTTTAGGAAAATGTTCCTTAAGTTCAGTACTCCTTGAGAAAACGTTCTTTGGCACCAACAACTTACGATATGCCGTTATTAAAGAAAAACAAGTTTCATAAAATGTGTTCTAACTATTTCTTAAGACGTCTGAAAAAGTTGTGTAAGTTTCTTCGGGTGATATGTTCAAGATACACCAAGGACTCCGAAAATATCTGTGATTTGCCATTAAACAAAATAGGTTTTCATTTTGTTGCCCTGTAATGTGCGATGGCTTTAAAACATGGATATTTTGTATGGGAGCTACCAGATGGAGCAGTGAGAGGGAAAAATATATGAAAATATTTATTTAAAGCTCAAGTCATATATCGAATTTGACCCGAATTTCATTAAGATCGGTTAAGTCGTTTTCGAGTAATAAATTTCCGAAAATATCGGTGGTTTCCCAATACACGAAAAAAGTTTTCGTTTTATTGTTGCAATGCTCGATGGCTTTAAAACAGGACAAGTTTATATGGGAGCTATACCAGATGCACCAATCAGAGGAAAAATCCAAAAATATTTATTTAAAGCTTAAGTCGTATGTCGGCTTTGAATTTCGTTAAGATCGAGCAAGCCGTTTTTGAGTAATAAATTGTCAAAGTTGCGAATTTTCAGAAGGATATCATTAATTTCCCAAGGATTGACAGTCCTTTTTGTCTTGGGTCTCGGTAATTTTTAAGTCATACACCAATACCTACAAAATGGGCCTAGTCCCATCTCTGGCGAAGGGTTGGACCAGCTCCCATACATTTCTGCCCATTGTCTTTTGCCCCAATCGGTTATGAAAAACTCCTAGAGCTGTTATAACTTTTTGTTTTGAATGCTTAAATATTCAAAATTTAAGAACAAAAATATATGCGGAAAATACAAAATTTTCCAACCTGAAATGCTTCTTCTAAAAAATTGCTATTTTGAAATTGAATGAACTTACAATTCTCTTCAGTTCACTACAATGCAACGCTTATCAATAATCTTTAATAAGAAAGTAATTAATCATCAATTAACAATACATCTTTTTTAGGCGGGAAGAACAAGATGTATTAACTTAAATTGAGATGTTTTCTCGTATTATAAAAACTCAAAATAAGTAGATGGAAGAGAACTGAACAATGGAGGAAATTTCTCATGAGTTGATCTTTAGCTTGGGTTTGATTAACTTGTTCACACTGATTCCAGAGCTCTAAATTGGACTCTCATGCAGCTTTATAATTCTTTTATATATTTTAATAGAGTCTTCATGGAGTTTTGTTATCTCTTAATGGAAAATCTCTAATACCGCTGCGATAGAGATAATCTGGCTTGAGTATTTCCTCAATAAAATGCTGCCTGGACTTTAAGTGCAGCAGAAAAGCATCAAATGGATTTGCACTCTTCCCAGACTTCACGATTTCACCTCATGTCCTGTCTCTTTGACCCTTTAGAAGAGGCATTTTGGCATTCAAATTGTGTCGTTAGCTTATCAGTTTGTTCCAAGAATACTGACATTGGACGACTCTCTAAGTGTAACTCCACTTCACATGGGAATGAGAAATTTGCATTGCAAGAGTCGCACTTCTTGATGATTGCTTTACCCAATCATGTCCATATAAATTCCACTCTGCACTTGAGATAATTCTGGATGGGAGAACGAGTTCTTTCAGTTCCAACTCCACTCAATAAAATACTCATTATTCTGTTGTCTCTTGGGCTCGCAGGATGGACGGAAAAATGTGTAATGAGGCGTCAGAATGAATGACGATCGAAAGATTCCAATTGAGATCAATTGATGCTTCCATGTGGATAATAAATCAAAATTTTATTGTGTCTGCAAGAAGTGCTGTGTGTCCTTGTTATTCTGACTTGTTCTTCAAAATAATTACCACTTTCGATATCTTATTCAGTGAGACTTTTTTTGTGATATTCTAACCAGTTTTTAGATGATTATTGAGTTAGTTGAATATAATAGAACTGTCTTCAGCAATAGATGAAACTTTAATTATATGGGTGTGGTAATTTCATAGTTGCACGAAATCAATTTCAACACCAAAAATACTATTATTAAATGATTTTTAGCCAAATCTTCCTTGAACAGTACATGAAATATTTCTTTGAATAAAAATATGAATTTATATAAATTAATCCACTTGAAAATCGCAGTAAGGATTTGCAAATTGAAAGTAAACAATTGGAGTAGAACGTTCGATTTCAAGAGAGTGTGAAAAAAACAGAAGAAAGCTAAGAATGAAGGTCTTTTGCATTATTTGGGTTGTCCTTTGTGCTCGTACGTTGGCCTTAGCACAAGGGGTAGCACCGGAAAATAAAACTGAAGTACAGTTGACAACAGCAATTAAAACAGAAGTATCATCAGTTATTCCAACTGAAGAAAAAGTTACTCAGGCTCCAGCTTCAGATGCTGAGGCTTCGGCTACAACCAAAAGTCCAGATTCAGTCGCTAAAGCTCCAGCCCCAACAATACTTCAAGATTCAGTTGCTAGAACTCCAGCTACGACCAAAAGTCCAGGTTCAGTCGCTAAAGCTCCAGCCCCAACAATACTTCAAGATTCAGTTGCTAAAGCTCCAGCCACGACCAAAAGTCCAGGTTCAGTTGGTAAAGCTCCGACTTTAACCACTAAAGGCGGTAATTTGATGGATGATGTACAGGCAGATGATGCAGGATCAACTACAACAGAACAACACTCAACAACAGAACAAGCGACCACACATGCCCCAACAAAGCCAACAACCAAACCAACTCACAAGACCACAGCAAAGCCTGACCACAATCAGGCAGCCGAAGGGATGCTCATGAACTTTCTGAATTTGTTCCTTATTGTCTCATCGGGATGGATCTTGGCTCAGTAAGATGCCCAAAATCAGAATCACACCAATTTTTCTGTTAATTTAAAACCCCATTGAATCAATCATATAAGAAGACAATTTCTGTTATGAATTTTCTGAATAAATCTCTGGTTTTGCGTTAACTCTCTTCGATATTCCATTAATGTCCGGTGTCACTTGTTTTCTGGCCACTCTTCATCATGTTGTGGCCTTCGATGGCGCCAGACGCACTTTCATCTCTCAGATTCGCATACTTTTTCGTCTCATCTCACGGTCAGCAAGAAGAAAATCGTGAATATCCACAAATGGAGAAAGGTGATACCTTCCTCGTTGGGTAGAAGCAGAAGTCACTAGGACGACGCGGAAGCTGTATAGAGATATCCCCTTGCGGCACAGGAGGATTGATTTTAATCCGAAGAGCGAGCAATTGATCAGAAAATGTCTGCGCTCAAATGCAGCAGATGTTGAGAGTTAATTAATTTCTGTCGAGATCATCCGTCGAGATTGAGGTTTTAAGCGTTTTTTTCCACCCCGGAAGGGGCAATTTGTTGCTCTCTTCACCACCAAGAATCCACGAGATGATCGTAGATTATCACTCGAGAGTTAGATCGAGAGTTCAGTTATTTTCCAGCTTTATTGAAAAGTAATTTTGAGTTGATTAGAATGACTTTTGCTCTCCCGAGGCTATTTTGCACAGATGTTTCCAATTTCAAGTGATATCACCTTCAATCTTAATTAGGGAGCCGCGTGAAAGATTACATTTCATATTTAAAGCACGTTTTGAGAAATAAATCTCCTACAAATCTGCATTTCTTAATTTTAACCAATATTCTGTCAAGTAATTTTAACTGAATTAATTGAAAATAAGATGCTTTACTACTGAAAATTAGGAAGATCGGTTTGGAGATAATTGGTGCACTCAGAAAAATCTTAATGTCATCCTTTATGTCTTGGCGATTATTAAACTATAAAAGTATATTTTTTGAAAATCAAGCTTTTGCAAGTTGTGGAAAAATAAACAATTCATCGCTAAAAAGAGATGGCAAAGCGTAAAAGCTTTGCGGATTGCTCGTACTCACGAGATAGCAGAGATACAGCTCACTGTGAATTAACTTTTTGTGTGATTTTCGTTAAAAATGTGTGTTTTCAAAATTGAGAATGCAGGTTACACATTAGAATATTCTTGTGATATTAGAAACAGTTTTGGCATGAATAAATACGAATACTTGAAAAATTCATTACCGATTAAAACCGATGCAGCCGGGTAAAAAATTTCAATAGGGGAAAGCGCCCTACCTTCGGACGACTCAAACTTCGCACAATTCAATTTTTTCTCTATGTTCCTTAAGGATTTCACCCATAGCTCTTTTATGAAAATTTGTTGCATTGGACTAGCTATTAAAATCATTAAAATATAATATTATGATGGGCCAAATTCATTTATAACACATTGAAAAAAGTGATTTTTGCGAAGCGTAAAACGTTCGAAAGTAGCGCGCTTTCCCCTACTCCAGCGAAGTTAGCTGAAAAAGGTAGCGTTTTCAGTATATTTTTGCTGAGTCGATCAGCAAAAATATGCTGACCAGTTAGCAGTATTCTAACTAAAAGTGCTAACCAAATATATGGAAATAACACTGGAAATAGCACTCACGAGTGTCGTTTTAAAGTTAGCAGAATTCAGCTGAAAATACTTATATTTTCAGCTAAATTGAAATCAGTTGGCATTTGGTACTTGCTGAGACCTCTCCAAAAATCCAAATTTCAGCACATCGTATAAAAAAAACCTCATTTTTGACGTATTTTATGGGGATAGGGGACGCATGAAGGGGGAGGGAGAAAAACTAAAGAAATCACTTTCGAGGTAATGTCATTTTAGGAGGGGTCATCGAAGACCGGAAGTCGATATCTCTTACAGTTTGAATTTTATATGGGTCAAAAACTGAAAAAGTGCGAAAAACAGTATTTTTTAATTAGGACTATTACTGTTACTTTACCGATTCACCGCTAATTGTGACCAATGCAGTCGGGTTCAGAATTAATATATCTTTCAAAACTGTCCAAATTTAACCAAATCCGTTGAAAATTAGGCCCTCCAGGGTAGTTGACCTTTGACCTTCAATAATTCAAGATGGCGAATTAACCGGTGTAAGAACGAAATGTTCAGCTCGACTAACTTCAAAACATATCCGAAAATCATTGAAATCGCTAGGGCCAATTTTTTGCAAAGTCAAAAAAAAATGTTTTTGGAGCGGATAGAAGGGGTTGGGGGTACTTGGAGTAAGTTAGTTTACTAGAGAATGCTGACTTGTTGGGGGTTCACCGAAGACCGGAAGTCAATATCTCTTACCGTTTAGCAGCCAGGATGGTGAGAATTTGAAATTTGGATTGTGAAAACTACTCTCTTTTGGAGTTCGAGCAGTACTCTGAGAAAAAAAGGGGTGCGATTAAATTTTTTTCCTCGTAACTTCAACACTTTTTAGGTGTAAAAATATATCAACATTTTTTAATGTTAATTTTACACCTTTTTAAGGGTAAAATTAACATGAAAAAGTGTAACTTTAACCCATAATACACATAAAAAGCATAATATTTACACCGATTTCGGATCAATAATGCAGGGTAAAATTAACATTTCCGGAATGTTATTTTAACTTTTTCGGATTTCTCTCAGTGGTTAAAATGAGCCCTCCAAAGTAATTGATCTTTGACCTTCAATATTTTAAAATGGCGAATTTTCGGGTCATATGTATGTTTGGACGAAATGTTTACCTTGATTACCCCTAAAATATAAGGTAAATGTACCAGCGATCGTCAGTGTACCTCGGATCGGAACGTTGTCCCGCGTATCGGACGGAACCCCAAAATAAAAAGTATTTTTAATAATTATTTGCTGCACTTTATCAATGACCTTTCGCTAAATGCATTATGTTGGTTCATATTTGATCTATAAAACCAATTTTCTCGATGAGTTTCTAACAAAATTGTTATTATTTACCTCATTTGCAATCACTGTATTAAAGTCTTAGCCAGACATCCGCCATTCATCACTTACAGTAGAGTCTCGCTATAGGCCATCGCTCTATAGTCCACAATTTATCGACCGTTGATTTCAAAACACTGATTTTATGTTAGGTTATGTTTTTTAGTATGCGACATGCATAATTATTTTAATATTTTTGGCAAACTTTATTAAGTAGTTGTGATAATTGTGATCCACAATGAAGAGAGCAAGGACAAGTACCACAATCGCAAAGAAAGTGGAAGCCGTCGAGCAATTTCTATACTAAAAGTCGTTGATAATTTTAAAAAATTACATGGACTATAGTGCGACCCAAGTGTCAAATCTGAAACCAAATATGGACTATAACGAGACTCTACTGTATATTTAAATTTCACAAGAGAATTTTTCTGACAGATTATGAGAAATATGGTTGACTCAATTAATTTATAAAATCTATGTCAATTGAAAAATTAATTACTCAGTGATTCTAATTTCAACATCGATGCACTTTTTTAATAGTGTCAACAAGAATTTCACCCACAATAACTGTCCTAGACCTATAAGTCGCCCTCTCTATTTAAAAAGAATAAAAATAGCTTAAATTCTTTTTTTCTTTATTTAAAGAAGGACAATCAATGGATCAAGTGGTCGAGTACTCGCTCTTGCAAGTGTTTCTGGTTCGAATCTCTTATAGATCTCCAGAAATTTGTCTGGAAATAAAGAAATGAGTTTCGCTGTAGGGGAGGTACGGGAAGTGTCCTGCCCATGCTTCGAATTCTCCCAAGCTTTATAATGACTAAATTTTTCCTATGTTTCTCAATAAATGTGACTCATCGCACCTGCATATTTTAAAATCAAGGGGAAAGTGTCCTATCTTTAAAATATATTGCAGAATCACATTTATTAAAAAAAACATAGGGAAAGTTTAGTCATTATCAAGCTTGGGACCATAAAAAGCATGGGTACTTCGCCCTACTTGAATACAGAAAAATAACTATATTTGTATAAAAATCCCGCATGTAAAAAAGATTAGTTACTCAATGTAGTACCAGGATTATTATTATTAATATTACCTATTTAAACAAATGACCATAATATTTTAAGATGAAGATTATAAGATTAAGAAGATAAATCCTGAGTAAAACTTGAGAATCAAGAAAATATTCTAGATTTAAGCAAAATATTTCTTGATTTCAAAACAGAAATTTGATTTTCTAAATGATTCAGATGATATTCCATTGAATTAAAAAAAACTATTAACAACTTGAATCTGGACAACACTTTCCTTGATTTAGACGATTTTCCTGGAATTTTAACCCTTTTTCCTGAATGCAAAAGTATGAAGCTAAACCCCTTATCTAAAGCTTAATTCTATTAAGCTTTTCTTGAGCTAATAAAATGGTTCTGTCTTATAGAACTCAATTAGAATAAATACACACTTCATTCTTGGATTTGGTTCAGAAAGTTTCTTCTACTGTGATTCCTTTCTCAACTCCTTGTTTGAGTTCATCATGATTTAAATGACAAATTTTGGTCTTGTTCTCAACGATCTTCTCGTCCATTTAGCAGTGGATTAAAGGCGTGAAGAGTGGAATTAGCACAGAAACAGGAGAAATTTAAAATAATTTGCATTTCTTGTGGGGAGAAGAAATTAAAGCACGTCTCAGTCGTAAAGAGTTGTTCTGCAACTTGTATAAGAAAGTTCAAGATTTTTTTTTTAAGTGTATAGTGGCTGCAGAAAGACAGTTGGAAGTTGGAACATGGGAAAGAAGGTGCAAAAGAGTTATCATGAAACGCGGTTAGAATTGAGAAGTGTCTCACAGAATTTTCTCCCTCAAAGAAGAACCCAAGAAAATGCTAAGAGGAGAATCAACAATGAAATGTATATGAATTATGGAGAAAATATTCATTGTGTATTTTAGGGAATTTCTTCACGTACGTCGCGGTGAAAAAATTATCCATGTTTCTTGGAGTAAATCCTTCAAATGGTGAAGTTGTGAATTTTCTCCAGCTTAATTGTCCTTTCGGGAGGATTTTCTCAACGGGGGAGTAACCATATAGTTTTGCCCCATTAATTGCGTGAGTGCTTCTACGGTCATATCCACAAGTCGTAAACTGGTGGAACTTTTACGGTTATCTTTCGTAGGGAGAAAGGGAAGAAAGAGCAATACACGAGAGACACGCTCAAATGCACTAAAATCATCCACTAGTATTACACATAGACTAATAACAATAATCGTGACAGTGGAATGTCTGCTGTCATTTGCAGAATTTACCATTTCAGTGAATTTTGTCATTTTCTCTGCAATACAATCTCATTGTTGTACAATCATCTCTAATATAATACAAAATGTGTGTAAACATGAAGAGGCAAATTGATGTTAATTTGCATGAAGAATCATAGACGAGAAACATTCACTAAAGAGAAATATTAATTTAAATTCATGCAAATTCTCATGCTGTGTTCATTTAAAGTCAAATGTGTATTATTTTGATGAATTGTAGGGTTAAATTTTGCTTAAACGCCCGTGAGGAGTCTTTGGGGATACGTATAGGCATTATGAACATATTCTGCCTATCAATTTGACCGACCCATCATAGGTATCTCAAAATAGTTCCCTCATAAAATATGTTCCCTTTTTCATGTCATTTGCTTTACAATAGTCCCCTCAGAAGAGCATTTCATGCTCCCTCACTTTTAAGATACTTTTGGGGATGTTCTGCGTGATAAGTGATAAATGGTCCGCCCCATTTTCCATATATAGATTTTCCACTTGCACAAGTGGTCTCCCCATCGTAACTTTTGGCACAAAGCATGAATCATATACTTCAGTACAAAATAGAAACTATAAAATATTCTACATAAAGATAAGGCACTCCAAGTAGGGTTTATCGTTCACTACCCCTAATAAATTTATTAAAAATGCAATATATAATATATATAAAAAAACATATGATTTTCATTTAAACATATTAAAGTTTTCATGAAAAATAAACGAATTAAGTCGATTTGTACCTTTATAAAAGATTACTTAAAGCAGCGTAGAAATAATCCAATTAAATTTCAAACAAACCTCTGTTATTGGTTCACAACAAATCGAAACCAGTTGAGTCTTATTAGGGATTCCAAGACCTTTCCAACAAACCTAGCCTAGGTCCGATCGTTTGGTAACAAAATGGTTAAAAATAATTATTCAATAAGGAATAATGCTGGGTAGAAAAGAAATAATATTATAGTTCAATTGGTTCGATTTAAATTGCACTTTTGAAATTATGAAATAATTTTAGATGACTTTGACATTTGACTTTGAAAAATCGTTAGAAAGAATTAAGGCCATTGGTTATATCTGGACTGAACAATGTATTGTTCTTTATTACACTGAAAAAAAAAACATATCTGAAAATAAATTAGTGAAATCCAAATAATTTTTAACAATTAGAAGACTTTTCCACCAAAACTAAATTTATTCAAATTAGATAAAGAATATGCATAGAACTCCAAGTAGGGGAAAGTACTCTCCCTTCGAACGTTCATGCCTTCGAATAATGTGAATTTTCTTTTAGTTTTCCTAAGAGATTTACACATTTCTATTAAGTATTATTTGGCTTATCATCAATTGTTGAAAATTCCGCGATAATTTAGTGTAAATCTCTTACGAAAAGCAAAATAAATTTACCTTATTCGGAGGCATGATCGTTCGAAGGGAGAGCACTTTCCCCTATATGTGTTAGTTGATCTTTTTAGCTGAGATTCTTTACAATTTCAGCTTCTTATTTTTTAGCAACGAAAACTTATATCTCTAAATGTCGAAATAATACCGACTTATGCGTTTATCTTATGGATGGGATAAGTGTACCAAATTCCGGTCAGCTTGCAATTTCGGCCACCTTTTTTTGTTCCTCAAATTTCCATGAACTTTTACATTTTACGTACTCTAGAGATTATACAATGCAAAAGAATAACAAAAAATGTAGCTTCGACAAACGAGATGACGTGAAAAAGCTATTGGAAGAATTCCCTAAGGGCAAAGAACTATGAAAATGAAGGTGGCCGAAATAGGGCACCAAAGTTATGTCTATATTTTTATTCATTTTAAAATGTATTAAGAATGATTTTAGAATAAATAAAGACGGTAAACTCTTTACAAGGTTCCAAGCAACACTCTTTCAGAAGAAAGAATAAAAAAAATCAATTTGTATTTAAAATATTACATTTCAAACTTGAGACTTTGACGCTTGCATGCAACTATGCCGAAATTTGGCACACTTACCTTACTTTTTTTGAGGAGTGTTACTTGGGACTTTGTAAATAATTCATCACCTTTGTTTCCGCTAAAATCATTCTTAATACATTTTAAAATGAATAAAAATATAGACATAGCTTTGGGTAATATTTCGGCCACCTCGATTCTTATAGTTCCTTGTCTTTTCTGAATTCTTTCAAAGTCTTTTTCACATCATCTCGTTCGTCAAAGCGACATTTCTGTTTTTTTTTTTAGGATTAATCTCTAGATGCAAAAAAAAGAAATTCAAGAAAATTTGAGGAACAACGAAATGTCCGAAATTGCAAGCTGGATGAAATTTGGTACAGTAACCATAATGCTTTTATTTTGTTTATATATTTATTTATATATTTATTTTTTGGGAAAATATCACAATGAAAAAAGATTATTTTTTAAGGAAAAAAAATTATTCTATGACATTTATTATCAATGTCAGCTTGCATATATGACTTCTTTTAATAAAATATGTATAGTGTGGTGAAGTTTTTTTTCTGTTTTTCATTATTTATGTGTTTCTACCGTTATCACACACTATTGTGAACATGTTTTGTATTGGAATCGCTAGTGAAATAAATTTAAAGTTTACAGTGAACGATTAAAATCATTGAAATATTGTTTCTCTCTCACTAAATTCATTGGTTTAATGAACAATTTGATCACGAACAATATCAATCCACAGCAATTAATTGTTCATTTACCAGTCATAAAAGGACAATTTACAGCACAATTCATGTCATGCTGGAATATTGTTAAAACACGCAAGTTTATTCCATAAATTTATATTTTATATTGTGACTCTCTGATGGTTCTTCTGTTTCTTTTTCTTAAAATGTGGAACATCAATTTTAATCTCCTTTTGGGAGTATCAGAAATGGGAATTTATGTCATCTTAAAGGACTCAAGAGGGAAAAAAAGAACAGCAGATAAAACACCAGGTTTTTATGGCATATCTTCCTTGAAGGAATAGATGTGACTTTTAATTTATAACTTGAGACAGTGTGAGAGATTTATTGTCCTGCTCAAGTGTCTGTTTCCCTCCAAAATGTAATTCATAATTGCCTCGTTGCAAGGAATTGTGATTGTAATCTTGCCCAATTAATGTGAGGCTTAGCAATTCTCAAGGGCCCGACAAAGAGGACAGATTTTTTTTGGGGCAGCAGCATTTGTAGTTAAATCGAAAAATCTTATTGATTTTCCACTTTGTAGCACCCTTTTTCAGTTTTATATCACTCTAGCCTCACTGAGTTAGACATCCCCTTTATTTTGGCCCATCATCTGAATTTCATAAAGCCCCTTTGATCCCCTCGCTTTATCAGATCAATGTCGTTTTTTTGCCGAAAACTGCGAGGGTGATTTCGCCAAAGCTTTCCTGGCGTCTCTTGGTAACGTTGTCTTCAGGATTTTCCCATCTTTCAGTGAAATCATCATTTTTTCCGCTTGTCTTGCAGACATTGTCTTTTTCCTTTCTTGCAAGAGACACGCATATTCCAAATCAATTATTGTCACTCACGGATGAATTACATTTCGATGAGTTTTCCTTCTCAAGAGGATATCTGCAAATGGATGTGGATTTCCGTAAATAATATCCTTTCCCTTCTGGATGGATGAGAATTTTAACAAGTATTTTTTAAATTTATTTGCTCTAGGTTCTTTTGTTACATTATACCTAATCTCAAAGCTCTGAAAGCTCTAAAAGTTTTGAATTAATCCTTTACCAGTACACTTTGTACACTACCGCTTCAGAAATTCAAAAATTGGTAAGAAAATTTGAATTACAATTCTTGAATTATAATAATATTCCAGCCTTAAACATTTAATAAAAAGAGAAGGTAATTATTCAAATTCTAATTATTCAAATAAATCAAGGTAATTATTCAAAAATGTTACAACAAAACATATTAAAAATGATAATCTCTAAAATAATTGGGATAAATTTTGGGTTTCGATTCTATCCCCTAATATGGTTTGAAACTAGAAGGATAATATTCTTCAAAAAATCATTAAGTATTAACAAAAAGTTAGAACCGTACTCTACAAGTCTAAATAGACTCAAGCTGATGCTCGATATTTAACATGTAAAATTCAGCAATAAAGATCTTTCGTAAACTGTCACACAATGTGGACTTGGATCATCAATAAGAACTCCTTTGCATAAAATTCCTTTACCGGATTTACTGTCTTTACTGCCAGATTTTGTATGCTAAATCTTCTCGAGGGTCAGTCTGAGTCTATTTGGGCCCTAAAGAGCCCTTTTGTATTTAATCCATTACAACATCTGAAAACTTATCCAGGGATCCATCCATCTATATGAAATTTTATAAGTTGATGAGTCTCGATTTCTTAGGTCATAAGTTCAAAATTTGAGGACTTAGAAAGCTTTTATCATCAGTTCTTTCTTAAATCCGATACGTAATTTATTCTTGATATTAATGCTGAAAATATATTATAAAATTAAAAGTTAGGGAAGACCGGGGAGGTTTGGGACACTTTTTTCATGTTTTGACTTTGTTGAAATTGAAATTCAAGAAGTGGGTGCAAGCACCAGGAGGGAGAAATGTTAAAAATGAAAAATCATAGTAATGATTGAGTAAAAATAAAATACACTTAAAAATTGTTCAAGACGAACGAACGCAAATTTATTTCTTAAGCTCTGCCAACTGAAACTAAACCCAATCCATAAAACTGCTACGTCCACAACAATTGAGGCACTATTCCAAAAAATCACGATAGCGTATCATAATTTTATGCGGTCTATAGGATACTTACGGGTATTGACTTTATAAAAAGTACTCGATAGAACTTGGAAAACAACTGAGTTTTCTTGGAGAAGATAAAACATTTAACTTGACGCTTTGTCCCAAACCTCTCCGATGTGGGGCAGTATGGGACGCAAAAGGGGATGTTTGGGACGCGTTTTTTCTCGCATAATTTGCATTATTTGAGCACGGTAATTAATTTTACATACTACATAAAAAATATTTCTGATAGAAATAAAAATGTTTAATCTTTTTTTTTCATAATTAGAAATTAATATCTATTTAATTTGTAGAGTAGAGTCATTAATTGTCAATCAATTATTTAAAATATTTTCTTCTTATTTTCCTTCTACCTTTCTTTGCTTTTTTGTTTCTAAGTATTGCAATCATGATCATCAAATTCCTCACGCAAGTAAATTTTCTTGCAACTTTTAGTTTTAAACTCATTGACGTATTCCTGTTTGATTTTACGATAACTGCATGTTACCTGTTTTTTCCTTATTTTTCTGAAAAAACCTCTCGTCTTGCCCTTTCTGGAGAATTTGTGAGAATTTTAGAGGATATTGCTCGAGAAATTTTCGAGAAAATAGTTTTTAACGGGATTGAGCAAAGGTCGAATATCCTCTGGAGAGTAAATTATTGATACCCAAGACATTGATGGTTTAATTGTCCCTGTAGACAATTGCTCAACTGGTAAAGTTTGCACAAGAGGGATATTTCCAATAGAAACTGGGCATTACTCTCCATTTTGATAATAAAAATCGCACGCCACCTACAATCTTGTCGAAAATCAACGTCCCAATCATCCCCTTTTAGGTGTCCCAAACATCCCCGCGGGTAGTTTTGGTAGTTAGAACCTTTAAGTAAAAACAAGAGCGTATAATCTCTGAAACTTTTATAAAAATATGTTCCCAGATTATATTGCTAGCTAATGAGATATAAATGTTTTGATTATTTATCGTTGATATAAACAATTTTTAGCCATTTTTAAAAAAGTGTTCATAGAATTAAAACAATAAAACTGAGGATATCCATTCTTTTAGTCAAGATACATCTTAATATTGTTTACGATTGAATAGTGGTTAAATCTCATTTATTTCAAAAATAATTTAAAAAAACCGCCTTGCCCTACACTACCCCTGCCCCAAATCTCCCCGGTCTCCCCTATATATTTATAAATTGATTTTTTGTTGCATAATGTTTTCTTATGGGAATCCAAAGGAAACAAAAAATGCACTAGACTAAGTTTAAAGTGAGAAAAGAGTTTTCTTTTAGAAGAAACTTTACTTTAAGAAGAAAGGAGAAGAATGTGCTTCTACCAGAACTAATTAACTTAAAGATGAAATTAAATCTTGTGTGAGAAGAAAAGGATGTTTTATGGCTTTCGGGTGTAAATTTAACACCCCGAACCATCATGTCTTGGGATGTTTGTCGACTGGTTTGTCATGAGGCAGATTTCTCGGTCACAATCCCTATATAATTTAATCCACTGTCACGTATGTCGAGCATACTTTAAGTGAGCCACAAATAGAATTCTCAACCCTTTTGCAGTGATGATGATTAAATTCACCCACATCTGCTGGTGATGAACGTGTCAGGAGGACATTTACCCCGGACGCGCTATCCCAATGGGGATGGAAGAGTATATCTGCAGATGATCCTCATTGGATCTGGCAGAGAGTGAATTGAAAATTTTTCCATTAGACACAGTCACGTGTCACAGATGATATTTTCACCCTCTTGCTGCTATTTCTGGGCAATTTTTCACCCTTCACTGAAGGAGGATGATGCTTAATTTATTCCTCGTTAAAAGTCAATTCACAAAGCTATATCTCAATTTTCAATGATTGGCTCATCTTGCTGAGTTCACTTGGAAGAAGCCATGAAATGCAAATAGTGTGGAAATTTGTGCACTCTTTCGATTGGAATTGTCGGGAATTGTTGAGAGAATATTGTCGGAAGGATGAGAAGAATATTCCCAAGGGCCATCGCCTTTCTTCTATTTCGCGGTCTTTTATTTGCATTGGCTGTCTCCATAGTGTATTTACCATCGGAAGTTGTATTTTATGTTGTCTATGCTATCAATTGTACCTTCAAATATTACCTTTTTAAATTTCCCGCGACACAAATCACCATTGTTTGCATGTTCGGTCATACAAAATGAAATGAGCTGATTTTGTGTCGGTCGCTCAGCAAATATTAATCATGGGCTGTACACATGGGAGAAAATACTGTTTTAGAGCCTCGAATATTATCTCATTAAACCCTTTTTCCTTGACGTCATATTTTCGTGTGAGGAGGTCGTAAAAGAGGGTTCTCTTCGACGGTCAATGGATGAGATAGAAATCACTCTTTCTGCTTTAACAAGTGAAAGTCTACAAAACTTATGATGAATTTCTTATTTTTTTTTCTATTTTGATACTCCGACTAGCAATTTTAATTCCAGTTTGCGTGCAATCTTTCATATTCGTTTTTTTTTAGGTATTTGTGATTGTTAGAATTATCATTTTTTTCATCATAATGAACTTAAGAAAGTATATTAAAAAAGTTTATTGATATATGAGTCAATTTACAAAATAAACTCATCCGGAGACTCAAGTCGATGCCCTTAACAGATTGGTCTTTATAGGGTTGAATCACCACTTCTCGCCAGTGCCCCACTTATCGCCACTTATATTGAAATCTCATTTTTTTTCATTATTTGTGAAATAAATTACCAGTAAGGTTATTTTTATCTCTACTGCTGTTACTTATAGAGTCGAAAAACACAATTTTTTGTTTTGAATTTAAATGTTTGACCATTTTTTAGGGGAATATTTTAAGAAAGTGCAGTGAATCAAATATTTCTTACCAAATATAGTAAATGTCATGAAACTTTTATCAAACAAAATTTACGATTCTGAATAAATAAATTTGTCTATTGAACAATTAATTACATTCGGCGAATACATTAAATTTGTATTTAGTTAGTTAATGTTTCATTTTATATTATTTTTTGTAAAAATGAGCCATGGCGAAAAGTGGTAATATTCTAAAATTGATTCACCACCTCTCGCCATTGCTTTTCAATAGGCTACGCTAACTTCACTTCATAGATTCTCAGTTGTCAAATCTGCTTTGTTTACTTTCTGCAATAGTTTAATAATTTGATTTCTCAAATAAATTGAAAAAAAATCATTTAATGTGAGTTATATTAAGGTGATCATGAGGAAAAAGAAATGCTGAATGTATTCTTTGTATAATATTGCCCAAAATAATCGTGTTTGAACCTTTCCAAATGGGTGGCGAGAAGTGGTTACAGAACTGTCGAAAAGTGGTTATTTTTGCATTCCTCATAAAAATCACTTTTTAGGTACTCCCACGTTAAATTTGTAGGCCTTTTGTTTTGACGAATCTAGAGCCAATATATCTAAGTAACTTTGTCTGAAATTTGAGTTATCTGATAATAAGGGGTCAAAAGTTATAATACAGTTAATTTAACTTATAACGTATATTATCACTCACTCCCGTATATTATTATCTCATATACTCACGTATATTGTCACTGGCACACAATGGGTCAAGTGGTAGAGCACTCGCTCTATGATGCAAATGTCCCGGGTTCGAATCTCCTTTAGGTCACCAGAAATTTTTCTGGCGTTAAAGGTGTTCGAATTGCATCCAGCGAGCTTCACTGCACTTGATTCCACGGGCATGGGACTGACAACCTCATCCCGTACGAGAAAAAATGATAATGCGTGTCTAGAAATCCCCTGGTGGGAAGGCCTTGTTCTTTCATGGAATGTTGTGCCAGCATTATTATTATTATTATTATTTAACTTTTTCCTAAAAGTGGCGATAAGTGGTTACTCCACCCTATGCTGTCTAACATTTCTAAGGGAAATACCCGGGTCTCGGTAAAAATCCCGAAAACCAAAATCGAATTCATAAAAGCACCATATAGCTACTCCCACAATTGCATCTGCGTTTGCTCGATGCAAAGGGAAATGCTCTGTGTTTTGGTAACATACAGGTGTGTCTTCGTCCCTTTCAGGATTTTGAACATTCGAGATTTTGGCTTTCGGGATTTTGGCTTTAGGGATTTTGGCTTTCGGGATTTTAGCTCTTTCGGGATTTTGGCTTTCGAGATTTTGGCTGAATCCGCTTTTTGGAATAAGAATAACAGGGGTGTAATTCGTATCAGTTGTTCTCCTATTTCACAAACATAGCAAAAGTATTTCTAAGTAGGGGAAAACTTTTAGGCTTTGCAAACACTCTGGCTTCGAATACTTCATATATTTCCTACATTGCTTTTAAGAATTTGATCTATGGCAATGCAAATTAATAGTTAGCAGGGGGAGATAGGGTTACATTGATATTCTATTTTTTCACATATTTTTTAAAGAAAAGTGAGCCCTACCATTATTCAATTTCGATTCACAATTATTTTGTCTATATAAATTACACAACGAACGTTAAAATCCAGTTCCTTTTAGGAATATGCGAGAAAATCGTATTATCAATGTAGCCCTAATAGCTCAAAATAGCCCTATTTCCCCTATTAATTTACACATTTCCTGAAAAAATTAGGTCAGTGATATGGGATAAATATGAAGTGTTCGAAGCAAGATTGTGTCCAAAAACTTGAAAACCTTCCCCTATCACATATTTCGATCACAAAAATGAATTTGGTCTCTTGTAATATCTAATGAGCGAAAGGCTATCATAGTAAGGGGGAGTGGGGTACCTTTGAAAGTGGGGCATCTTTGAAATTGGGATTTTTCACCTATTTTTAAATAAAATTGAGCCTTATTGTGATATAATTATGCTGCACAAATATATTGAGAATCTAAATATATAAAATAAAAAAAAATAAAATACACCCGATTAGGCTCAACTTTATTTAAAAATAGGTGAAAAATCCCAATTTGAAAGGTGCCCAATTTTCAAAGGTGCCTCACTTCCCCCTATTAAGTTAACGTTTCTACTATAATGTCATTTTTATCGTAAGAGTCTCATTTTAAAATAAAACTGAAAATTAATATGTTTCTGCAGAACCACTTTCTTCCAATTATTACTACAAGAATTCGTTTTCGAGAATCAAAAAGGACTTCTTTAAATTTGTCGCATTCCTTGAAGATGAGAATTTGTAAGTGAGGGGGAGTCAAATAACAGTGTTACTCCTCCTCCAGGGAATTTGTTGGGTTTCCTCCTTTTGGGCATGTTGTCGGACAAGTTCAAAGGATCACCCTTTTGTAAGGGTGAACATTCCTCTAATTCTAACCGTATGACAAAAATATGGAATATAATACTAAGAAATTCTTCAATATCTACATAAAACGGAGAGAGTTTTAATAAGATCTTTCAAAGTAATATTTAGTGCCCTAAAGGTTCTTCTATTTACTAAATCTCTGGAGGAACATTTTACTTATGTCGAAATTTGCGTCCCATTTGAATGGTCCTCAGTTAGAACCTTTGAAGCAACATCAGAGTAATATACTGTCACAAACAGAAGTAAATCAAGTCAATCGAGAAGGGCTCTTGGTTCCAGAATAATCATAAAATTTCTTAAAAACAAAATCAACAAAGTATTTTATGATGATAAATTTCGGGCTATAATTGAATCCTTCTGAAAGAGAACGGACTAGTACAAAAGATTTCTTATCTCGGGTGTTGGATTGAGTTGTGAGAATATTTATCAGAAGCAATTTGGGAGGAGGAAATTTATTCATAGACAACATTATCGAAAATTTCATTTAATTATTTCTCTTCTGAGAGATGCCTAATGTCTCACTTCCATCATCAACAGATATCCATTTATGGTGCGCGCTTTTGATTGAGATTTCAAGGGACAATGGCGCCAGAGTGAATCCAAAATTGAAATAGCGCTGAGTTGTGTGGCTCAGTGGGAAATTTCGATGAAGATCCCCCTAAATCCCATTGAAATAGTATTCAATCACTGCATTCCATTGAGGTATTTACCTGGCGTACTTGCTGGTGGATTTATTGTCTCATGCAGATGATGAAGATCGTCTGTGCGGCCAATTATGCAATCATTTTGTATGTAATTGTAGCACAAAGGCGTCCATATATGGAAGACCGACATCCATTAAATCCTGCCATTGCGGCCGTCATCAATTCAAGTATGACTTCAATAGGGCTCTCAAAGAACGATCGTGGCGTTTAGTTGGCGGAGATGCACCTCATTTATGCTAATTCACGCTCAAAATTCCCTCTCATTGCCCAAGATTTCACCATTAGTCGGCGAGTGCGGTGAGGATCGTCTCATTTCCCGCGGCGACAAGGGCTCCAATGGTCTCATCTTCGGACAGAAGACAGAAGATGAAGAAGCGACATGATGTATTGGAAAGTCTCAGTTAAATCATGCAGAGATAAAACATGCGTAATAGACCGTCGATGATATGCCCTGTTTGTTTACTTTATGACATGAATTAACTTATGGGAAATACCGGAAATATTTAATTTGACGCATTTATCAATACCATTTATGACCAAGTTCAAAAAATGTATGAATTTGAGTCACGAGTTTATGAACCGACTGATAAAATTCTGTTTTATATTTCACTTATCCATTACTTCCACCTGATCGATTTTAAACAATTGATTAACAAAGAAAAACACTCTGATTAATTTATTAGTTTATTTACAATTTTTTATCATAATAAAATTTAATATTCTAGTGTGATTGTAACGAGTTTTTCTTTTATTTTCCAGGTAATTGAAGACATCCAAAATAATTTAATGAGCCAAACTACGGGAATCGACATACTGTAACAAGTACAGTAGGTGCCAAAAGTTTGTTGCCTCATGTATGTTCGGGAAACCAGGTGCAAAAAATGATAGAAACAATTACTTTTTAAAATTTTTCTTTTTGTAAACTTGTTGCCTGTAATTCTTAGATCTTATTTATTTTGCAAAAAATATTTCATTTTATTTCATATAAAAATAATTATTTTCTAAAAGTTGCTCATTTTTCATGCGTCAAAAGTTTGTTGCCTCATTTGAAAAGTTACTTAAAATGCTCAAAAACATACAACTAACTTAATGTAAACCGACTATATTTTAGGTTTATGTGATTTGAGAGGCCAATGGTGGGTTGGGACATTTCTCAAGTGTTCAATGGCAAATACATGTCCATAAAAGTGATAATAAATTACGAGAAATAATCTGTTTTTTTAATAATTCATAATTTAGATTAAAATGGCAAGTTAGAAAATGTTAAAAGGAGAAAAATAGTCCACAGATACGGCCAAAACGAATCTTCGTCGCCAATTGTTTAATTTTATGGAAATCATGTCAGAATATATATAAAATCCCCAAAATTTGTGGTGATGAGGCATGATCACGTCTAAAAAGCGCTACTTTCCATAAAATTAAACAATTGCCGACGAATATTCATTCTGGCACTATCTCTGGACAATTTTTCTCCTTTTAATATTTTCTAACTTGCCATTTTAACCTAAATTATGAATCATAAAAAGAACAGATTATTTCCTGTTATTTATCATCTCTTTTATGGACATGTATTTGCCATTCACAACGTTAGAAATGTCCAAACTCACCATTAACCTCTCAAATCACATAAACTTGACATATAGCCGATTTACTTTAAGTTGGTTGCATGCTTTTGACTATTTTGAGTAACTTTTCAAATGAGGCGACAAACTTTTGACGCTTGAAAAATGAAAAACTTTTAGAAAACAATTATTTTTTATATTAAATAAAATGAAATATATTTTTCAAAATACACAACTAAGATCTAAGGATTACACGCAACTACTTTGCAAAAGGAAAAATTTTAAAAAGTAATTTTTTCTATCATTTTTTGCACCTGGTTTCCCGAACGTACATGAGGCAACAAACTTTTGACACCTACTGTACCTACTTCCAATATAGTGAGTATGTTAACATAAAACAGCAGGTCTTTAAATTTAATAGGAATCACTCATTGATTGATGTTCAATTTCGATTATATGAAATTTATCCAATCTAAAAGATGCGCGAGAGCCATAATTCCTTAATTTTCTTAATTAATTTTCATCACTATATCAACAACTCGTGCCAATTCGTGGTCATGTTGTCGTATCACCCATGTCCTTTAACTGATAATTTTCTTCGCTCTACAGCCCAGTGACAGTGAGAGCTACTAACTAAACTAGAAAAACACATCTTATAACACGACAAAGACTATGTGTACCAAAGTTTTACGTTTAAGATGTAGAGCGAAGAGCGGTACCTTCGGACGATTTATGCTGCTCTATGAATTTTAATAGCAGTCCAATGCCTAAAATTTTCAGAAAAGGCTATGGGTGAAATCTATAAGGAACATAGAGAAAAATGCATTGTCCGAAGCTTGAGTCGTCCAAAGTTAGCGCGCTTCCCCATAATATTTTTAATACAAATTGATTTTTTATTACTCTTTTTTTAAAGAATGTTCCCTGGAATCTTCTAGATAATTTATCGTCTTTGGTTTCTTCAAAATAATTTTTAATATATTTTAAAATTAATAAAAAATATATATAGCCTTGAGTAATATTTCGACCACCTTGATGCTCATAGTTCTTTGCCCTTCCAGAATTATTCCAAACTATTTTTCACAACATCTTGTTCGTCCAAACGATATTTTTTGTTTTGTTTTTTTGTATTTTAAAATTTTCAAAGATTGCAAAAACTAAAAATTCATGTAACTTTGAGAAACAAAAGAAGTGGCCGAAATTGCAAGTTGGCCGAAATTTGGTACATTTACTCTAAAGCTTTACAGGCTATATTAAAATACTTTTGATATAGTCTAACCTGACTTTTTAAATTTGTAATACATTGTAATTATAATTTTCGTTTTTAGGAACATTCTTTCTCAGTTAACCATTCTGAGGTCTTTGAAGTGAGGCTATAATATGAAATTTATTATATAAAATTCTTTAGTTTATATTTTGAAAAATAAAAGATAACGAGTTTTCATTTATATGTCTAATGTATAATTGAGCAATAATTAACTGTGACACACGAATCTGGTCACTTATTTTGTTAAAAATATATCACTTTCATATTACATTCGTAGCTCAACAAAAAGATGTTTATGATCAAAACGAATTTCCTAAAATATTCTAAGCATAGAGAAAGTTATTCAGGCTTCAAACACAGTCTAACTTCGAAAACTTCATATTATTCCCATATTCCTTTAATGAATATGACCTAAAGGCCATACATTTTAGTAACTAGTCTTAAGTCACACATTTCCTAAAAAAAAATAGACAAGATTCATTAAAAGAATCTGCGAAAAGTATATGCAGTGTTCGCAGCCAAAGTATGTGCGAAACCTAAAAGACTTCCCCTAGCTTTATATGATATTTTATGCGCCCAAGGATTTGCAATATTGAATCAGTACATATCTCGATACGCATTTTTATCACGAAACGGAAATTCCGGCTCAAAATATCCTCATGTAAAGGGACCTTTAACTGCAATCATGAAAATACAGAAATTTTACATTTTTATATTGCTTTTTGTTGTTATTGACGCCACATTGGCTCTCATCTTGCTGTAATCGGATTTGAAATCCAATAAAAAAAAACTGACGGAACCTTTTCACTGAATGACATTCGAAAAAATGAAAATGCTAAATCTACGAACCGATCTTTGAAACTTTTAACACTCATCGAACTTTATGTAAGTTTGTCGGCCATCAAATTTTATCTGAAACATAAATAAATTTGCTTATCAGAATTTGTGTTATCGCATGTGACCCACAATGCCTCACGTACCCTCATATTTTATGAATTCACACTAATGACTGTCACTAGTGATGTGTGAAAAATTAACTCATAAAGTCTGATGAAGAATATGGAACAAAATGACAAGATTTTCTTTTTGCTTTTTCAATGGAAAATTCCTGGTTAAGATGAGAAGAGGTGCACGATTGCAATGAGCTCACTTAGGGTTGTATATCGCCTTTCACACTTTATATCTACACACAGTCTGGTGTTATTTATTAAATTGTCTGGAAAGTCTATCAGCGCTAACATATCTTGACTTCTTCCTCATCCTTTTACTTGGAAACTCTTGCACACCAGGGAGTCGTTCCTTGCGCCAGACGATGGGGAATTGGGGGAATTGTGTGATTTTTTACACAGAGAGGAAAAAGTATAACAAGAAAATTTAGATTCATGCATCGTATAAATCTCAACACCGTAGAAATTTCTTATCAGTTCTATAATTGAATTTCTTTTGTCGCAGTCTTCATATTTTCTTTTATTCTTGCTACATTATACCTCTTTTAAAACATGAATTCTTGAGGGAGAAAGAGAAAGCTATTAATTTGTTTCTAAACTTAAATTTTGAAGTTGTACAGCAACCAAATTATTTCAGATTCTATAATTTGCTATATTATGGCTCCAGCACACCTTTTAGATCAGGAAAATTTCATGAAGTCAAAATTCGCATCCCTTTCTTTTTCACATGTTTTTCATATGACTTTCTCATTCTTTCGCATACCAAAATTGATTGAGCTAAATTGAATTTAGTGTGATGTTTAAAAGAAGAAGAAGAGTGCGAGAGAATGAGATAGACATATACAAAGCATGTAAGAAAGAAAGGGATTCGAATTTCGATTTCATGAAATTTTCGTGATCTAAAAGGTGTGCCGGAGCCATCACTAATTTAATTGTGAGATTAAATTGAACTAAATCCTTAGATGTAGTTTAAATGGAGGTATTTCAAGATACGCTCAACTGCACTATGAACCGGTGAGTTTAGGAAAATCTCCTCTAGTGGTTCATTCCTGGGTTTAAACTTAAACCTTCTAAATGTCTGTTAGAATTTTTTTCAAATGTGCCTCAGATAAAATAGAAAAATTGGGAGGTCCCGGTTAAAATCCCGAAATTGTCAAAATCTTAAAAGCCAAAATTGCGAAATTTCCAAAATCCGTAAGTCAAAATTCCGAAATGGTAAAAGTGTCATCAGTGTCACATTTCTGCGATTGCACTCATCCTTTCTGGAAGCAAAAAGAAAATTTCTTTTCTTTTGGAAAATTATTTCACATTCTGTCAAGATTTTGATCATTCGGAATTGTAACCCTTTTGAGATTTTGTCATTCGGAATTTTGGCTGCCAACAAGAGAAAGTATATGATAAACTTTCGAAAAGGGAGATTTTGACTCAAAAGTATTTAAATAAAGCAAGACCATACAGAACATTTAAATTCTTATTACTCACAGTGGTATCTCCATTTTTTACTAAGAACCGGTAGAATGTTTTAGTAGGGGAGACTGGGGCAAAAATCACAAATCGAAAAATTCTAAATTCAATATCTTCCAAGGTAAAAAAGATAGCGGCTAAATTTTTTTCCTATAGATAGCCTCCATAGACCTTCTTCAATATAGTAAGTTTCTTAGAATTCGAACAAGGAATTTAGAAAATAAGGAAATCTCGAAATTTTTAGCCCTATTTTTGAAATATTTTCCTTGCAGAAGATAACAATTATTACCTACTTATTTTCCAAAATTGATGCACAGGTGAATATTTTCTAAATAACTTGGATTCTTTGAATACGAATCCGCTATCTATTTTAGAATTTCACAAAAGTTCTTTTCTCCAGTAATCCTTTTATTAAAAATGGCCACTTGGGGTAAAAAGTAACAAAAGTTATAGAGCAAAAAGTAACAAAAAAGCAAAGCAAATTTCTGATGTCTCACGGCGAAAAGAAACATCATTATCATGTCTCGCCGCTTGTTGTTTGCATTGGTCAAACGATTTGCAGTCTTTTGTGTGTTTTTTTTTCTAAATTAGCTTTGAAAAGCGCTTTTCTCGTTCTCTCCTTTTCTCGCAGAGAAAATGGTGTTTTACAAAGCTGTAGATGAATAAATTTTCTATGAAAATATGTCCTTTAGGTATTTTTTCAAATTTACGGAAGCCCGTAATAAAGCGAATAAAAATATAATAATACCCCATGTCTGGTACTATTTGCCCCAGCATTTTTGAGAATAGTCACAAAATTACCTTTTAGAAATTGGCTCGATAAACGTATTTCCTTACATAATAGAGGAAAATTACTTTCACAAAGTTGTAGAGCGGTAAATTTCCTATAAAACTGCGGTAATTAGAAATTTTTGAAGCGCTCGAGTAGATTGTAAAACAATAAAATATTCGTTTTGTGACTTTTTGCCCCAGTCTCCCCTATCCTTTACAAATTTTAATCAAACTCACTTAGGAAAAGTATAAAAATGAATAAAAAAACACAAGTGATAGGCCTTACGGCGTAATCACACTTCCACATTAAAATTTTAATGTGATTCACATTAATTGTCGCTTGTGAGCGCCCAAATATGTTATTTGTATCTTTGAGTCACTTAATATTTGGGGTTTTTTCTATTTATTGATAAAGAAGTGGACTTGGCCTGCAAAAATGAGTTTAAATTTACCTAAAGCAAAAATATTTTTCACATTAAAAAATTAAAGAGAAAATCGCATTAATTTTTCGCATTAATGCTATAAATCAATTTATATCAAATGTTGCGGGCCAAGTCTACCTTTTTATCAACAAATAGATCAAATTTTGAATATAAAATGATTCAAACACACAAATTGCACATTTGGACTCTCACCAGAGACAATTAATGTGAATCATATTAAAATTTTAATGCGTAAGTGTGATAACACAGTTAAGCCAACAAATTGCAAATATTAAACATTTTAATGAAGCATGTGATTGTAATTTTAGATCTTCATATAACTGTCATGTACTTTCAGAACTCCCTTAGATAAAATTTAACAAAATTTTTAAAATTTGCATATAGAATATGAAAGATTTTCTGAAAAGTCGTAAAGACACCTTTTGCAATTTTCTACGATAAAATACTCAACACACCTATGCAGAGTTTTTGAGCCACCCCTCTATTTGAATAAATTGCACACAGGAGATTTCTTATCGCGGATTACGCTCGATGCCCATGGCAGATAAATATTGTTAGTTGGGATTGAGGAAATGTTTTAACAACACCAAATCCTCATTCGCATGCAAATCCCCACTTCGTTGATGGACAAACTGAGTTTGCCTGGATTAAAATTGCTTCATGAAATTGTGTGGTCTCCGACATTGAAAATCATCCTTCTCAACTTAATTTGCACGGCCGAAAAACATCACTTTAAGACTGAAGTAGAAAGGAGAAGATGAAGTGCATTAATTCTCATTTATTGAAGATTCAAACATCATGTTGCTTTAAAAGTCACGATAAATTCTCGTGTCAGATAAAACTGCATTAAAAGTATTCAAGGTGTTTTTTCTCTCTAGAGTTTTTAATATGTTTATAATTTATTATGTTATGTTATGATATGTTACATTACACAATATCTATACGTACCACAGAAAAAAAACACAAATTTTATCAAAAAGTTATTTGTAGATATTTTGTAAATATGTAACGCAAGAATTATTACACGGAATACTCAATATCGTAAAATTTATGCAATAAAAGTAGTTTAGATTCATTTAAATTTGAGTTGTATAGGTTAGTAGGTGAGATTCCTAAGACTCTCACCTATTTTTCTAATGCTATCTAAAATAAACATAATTCTTTATAATTGTTATGCACATTGTGATACTAGGTTCTACAACTATCAGAGGAATTTCAAATTGATTCACTGAGGAATTAAGCAGTCTTAATGAATTTAAGATTGATTTTATTTAAAAGTTTCTGGACCAAAAAGGTAAATAATGCTCTTTTTAGAGAAAATGTCGTTGATGTTCGAAAACTCAAATTGAATTTCGAATAGGAAATTGTTATTATACGAATATTCTAAGTATTAACCTGGGACCAAGACAAATATCAATACCAATAAAAATTTCAAGATTTTGATCATCTAAAATCAAAAGATCAAGATCAAGATGTCAAATTTGTGAAATGTACTGGAATCTTAATATCCAAGACATAAACCGTTTGAATTTCAAGATTTACAATTTCGGAATCAAGATTTTTATATTTCAAGACGTTAAATTTCTTGATTTTTCGAAATAATTTCAAGGAGTTCACGGATACAAAAGAATCATGCCTAGTATAACTATCCCCAGGTTTTTCACTTGATAAATTATTTGTAAAATAAAACTGTAATAAAATATTTACACTTTCTGTATTGATGATTTTATTACCGCTCCAATATATTTATTACAATGTAATACGTTTAATACCAATTTTCCAATTTTCAGTAGAGGAATAACAAGAAATTCTGCAGGGAAATTGAGATGTTTTTCAGAAGTGATGCTTCGTTAAATGGGGAAAACCTTGATATGAATTCTTAATATTGGAAATATTTGACAACTTGAAATTTTGATCTTGATCTTGGTTTCAGAATTGAGGTCAATGTTAACTTTGATTGTTAAAAGACTTAAATTAAATTAAAATTTATTTCTTCAATTTTCATTAGCAAAATCTGCTTGGAAACGTGTCAGGAATAAGAAAAGAATATTCTTGTTCTTCTGGAGTTGAAAATATGAAAACACAGCAAGTTACTCAAAGGAAAAATAATGTAATGGCTCCGGCACACCTTTTAGATCAAGAAAATTTCATGAATTCGAATTTCGGATCTTTTTCTTTCTCACATGTTTTGCATATGTCATCTCATTCTCTCGCGCTCTTCTTCTTCTCTTAAACATCACTCCAAATTCAATTTAGCTCAATCGAATTTGGTATGCGAAAGAATGAGATAGTCATATGCAAAGCATATGAGAAAGAAAGGGTTTCGTATTTCGACTTTATGAAATTTTCCTGATCTAAAAGGTGTGCCGGAGCCATAAAAATCGGATTCTATAACCAATAAAAACAGTTTTGAAATTTGAATTCTTTATAATTCTTTATTCCTCTCGTTCAGTGATAACCTTCCCGATTTGAGAGGTCCCTCTGGTTGAAGTTTTTTTTGTACCGATTCGAAGGTATATCACAGACAACTTACCTAAAAATCCGTTGGAACGTTTAAACCGACGAGTTATACAAAAGTGGGCAAGTTCATTAAAAGCACATTTATTTCAATAAAATTGCAAATGAAAAGTTCTGCCATCCTGAACTTCCACAAAACTACACAAGAATTCACTTTTTGCAGCAAACGTTTACACCATGGATGTGCAAGAACCGTTGGAACCGAATAAACGTCAAAATAAGTTTTGTTTAGGCAGCGTTTTGACCATTGACGTATAAGTTTCATTTGACGTTTGTTCGGTTTAAAACGGTTCTTGCACCTCTGGTTTACACACTATTTTTGACATTTTTCACGATTAGTGTCAAAAATACAAAAAAATTCGCAATGAGAAAACAATCAGAGCTAAAGCGGTGAGTACAATGAGCTTGTAGTTTAGGCTTCCGGTAGATTTTCGAATAGGTTTGGCTTAGCGTTGGAGTGGCTTTGTCTCTTCAAAAGGTTATTTCTGAACGGAGTCATTGGCTCCGTTCAGAAGAGACAAAGCCACTCCAAAGCCAAGCCAAACCTATTCGAAAATCTACCGGAAGCCTAAAGTGCAAGTTCATGTACTCGCCGCTTTAGCGCTGATTATTCTGCAATTTCGAATTTCGATATTCTCGACACTTCAATCGTCAACAATGTCAACAACAGTGTGCAAAAGTTTGCTGCAAAAAAGTGAATTTTGTGGAATTTCAGGATGGCAGAACGTTTTAATTGCAATTTTATTAAGATAAACGTCCATTTCATGAACTTACTCACTTTTGTGTAACTCGTCGGTTTAAACGTTCGAACTTCCAACGGGTTTTTAGGTAAGTTCTCTCTGATATACCTTCGAATCGTAAAGGAAAAACCTCAACCGGAGAGAGTTCTCAAATCGGGAAGGTTATTACTGAACGATAGGATTGTGTCTCATGTAATTTCTGTTCGAATTTCGAAGTTTCTCGAATGTCAAGAATGTCAAAGTTTATAATCCCAGTAACGAAAGAGTTTTGGGTTCGAAAAATTTTGACGGTGGCGACCCCCCAATTTCTTCAGAGCGTGGTGGTCACCATCAAAAACTAATTTAATTCTGTGCGGTGGCCACCAATGCGGCGGCGCTACGGTATTTTCCCCAAATTCACCACCAAAAGTTCGGTGTTTGTACAGTAGTACGACGTGTAGGACTCTGTATAGTACTTGTGTTATGGAAAATTTGTACAGCGTGACACAAGACGTTCCTGGAACTTTGTTCCGGATTCGTCTGTCAGATGGCTGAATCCTCAGAGTTCTGATTTTTTTTATTAGTGAAAAATGATAAAATTAGTGTTTTTTCAAGCAATTGACCAGCAGGATTCCAGAGAGCAGTACAGGTACGTGATAATTTGATTGCAGTTCTGTAGAGTTTTTCATTTTTTAGGTCTTAAAAACTGAAATATAAAAGTGACGCTTAGTGAGCGTCCTTTGGTTTTTGGGGCTCCCAAGGCAAATTTTTTTTATAAAATATTCTTGAAGAGTCCCAAATTCAAGTTAGTAGTGTTGTTTAATAAGAAAAAAAATATCTGGGCAGTAGATGAAAAAAAGGTTGCATTAGGAAGCTCTAACCTCATTCTAATTCATTTTCCATCCGGAAGCCTTTTTTGGGCCCCACATTCAATTTATAATAAGGTGTGAGAATTTCCTCAATCTCCATGGATAAGTGTATTGGGTTTAAAAAGGATTTCTTTGATAGGATTTTTTCTTTAATTTTTTTTAGGGTAATTTAGGGCAACATGTTTTCATTTCTCAAACACTTTCTGTCCGGAAGTATCTTTTCTAGGGTTTCAGATCGTAATTAAGGATGAAATAATCGTATTTCCTCAATCCTTGTGGATCTACGTGTTAGGTTTAACCCTTTAAGGACGAAATACTTTTTACTGACCGAAAATGAACAATGAAAATGAAACCGATAATCAAAATCAGTGACACGTTTTACATCTAACCTTGTAAAATCCAACAGTCTGATTCGGTGCATTTTTTACCTCTACATGATAGGGACAAAAATAACCTAAAAAATCAAGAAATTTTTCTGACGATACCAATGAATGATAATTGTCACTCTAATGAAAAATATAATGTATATGAGCGTAGTAACTTTCTATTCACAAAAGGGTTTTGCTTAAAAAAATTGGAATATAAAAAAGTAATTTGAAAATTGCTCAATTTTGAGCTTAAATATAGCAAATAGCTGGACATTTGTAAAAAATATCCTAAATTCCTACAACTTTAAGAAATATGATACTCTCATAAATACAGAACTACGGTGCGCTTCCATTATTGAAACCATCACAAAAAGACAGCACTATTGTTAGAAGATGTGGTCTAACAAACAAAGAAAAAGAAAAGTAACGTTTTTGCTTATAACAACAAATTATTTGAGGATCTGAAAAGCTGTTGTCGCAAAGATTAAAAAATAAAAATATAAATATATGAATTTTTCGTTTATATCTTTTAAATTATGTAAAAGTAAATATATATTTAAAATAAAAGTCTTCACCATTTTTAATTACTACTGAGATATTTCATTTAGGTCTCAAATAATTAAGACTAAAAAAAAGGCCGCCAAAATATGAATATTTCAAAATTTAAAACTGTGAGCCTAGGTAAATGCTTGACGTAGACTGAATCATAGATACGTTCTGAAAAAGTCTTGACATCAGCTACAACATAGTAAAATTTCAGCCCAATCGGATGAGTTACAGGTGATCTTATAGATATCATGCATCTTACCCTTAGATTGAAGATCTTCAATGTCGTTTATTATTAAAAATTGTTGATTTTTTAATATTTATCAGAAAGTGCAGTCACCTGCACCTTATCTCAAATGTAAGCTTTTTTCTTAATTTTTTACATAGTAAAATTTTATAAAATAAATTCTAATGAAACAAAATCCATTCACTAACAACTGAATACAAATAATTTTACCCGTGACATTAGCTTTGAAAAATACGACCGATTTTAGTGTAAATTTTTACCTGATTTCGTACACATTTCACGAGATAGCCAATTTGGGGTTTTCGGTTTCCTATTCAATATTAAGTTGGCTTTTATTTTGGATTTATATTTTTTGCTAATTCATTCTACATTGACAGAAAACAGCTAATAAACCTAAAATTTTTTTCGGCGCGCTAGGAACATATGGGAATAGGAAATGTCATGCCTCTGATTTTACCCATTCACTCCCCTCCTTTCATTTTAATTTTTGAAGAGTAAAGTTAAGAAATAGCGAAAAAAAGGGCACAAACATTAAAAAGAAATAACTAGGTAGTCAGGAAAAATTATTTTATCTACGGGTCACACGGGTGACCCAATCGTCTTTAAAATGTTAAAAATAATTTATTTGGTAGTTTTTTCGTTATTTACTTTTAATAAGAAAATATTTTTATATGGGATTTTTAAAACTATTTTGTATCATCGTTACAGAAAAACTGGAGTGCACCGAGTCAGCACTTATTGAGAGCCAGCAGGACTATAAACTTACGTCAAATGACGAGAAGGACGGACATAAGCGGTTAGGAAAACATCGGCAGAAAACATAATTTCTAATTAATTTTAATACATTTTTCAAATTTTCTCGATTTTGTATGGTATTCGCACTTTCACGATTTAAGTAGCACATTTTGCATTTGGGTATATTGAGATGGCAACCCTAAAACATTATACTTCTTTCGTATTTTAATAATTAATATTTCAAGTGGAACTTTTTACAAGTGATCTATGATGTCGGAGTTAGATTGGACTGCTCATATTTAACACATAACTTTCGTTCTAAAATATATATATTTTTTTGTTTTTATTTCTATAAGTAACTGAATTGCCGTCACTTATTGAGATATAGAAATGTCATTTCCTGGACATATTTTCTGTCTTTCCCTACGTTGTTTTTGTGTTTAAATGTAAATAATTTTATATTATACAACTTTCTAAAACATAACAAAAAACAGTTTCTATATTTGAGAAAAAAAATGAATCTTTGATGCAAAACATGTTATTTTAGCGCGATACGCCACTCTTATTCTTAGAAAATACCAGTATTACACATAATATTTCTGGAGATTTGACTCAGATTTTTCACAAATGTGACACTTTGCATGGATTAATACAAGAACACTTTTTTTTAATAAAATACTAATCAATAGTTAATTATTATTGAAAGAAATAGTTTTTTGTGCCTAATTATCATTTAATTTTTATTACTAGAATGAATGAAACGCCATTCTTTAATAATCTTTTTAGGAAAATCAGCAAAAAATATTTATGAAAATTTAAAATTAAGGAAAATGTTCAGTATAAACCTTTTTAAGATAAAACCGGATTTAAAATGTACACAATTTTCTATCTAATTATGTAATGAAAAATTAAAAAATATCAAAAATGCTCAAAATGCCACTAAAATCGCGAAAGTACGATATAAATAACATAAAAATTTGTAATTAAATTAATTAATTGTATTTTATAAATTTAAATGCAAATAAATTTAATTTTAGTATATATTTTAGATTTATTATTAAAAATACGGTTAAAACCGGTAAAAAACCGTTGGTCAGTTGAAATTAAAAAAATATCGTTATTTTAAAATTCAAAAATTGCGAATTCCCCACAGCATTTTCACCACTCAACCCCGAACAAAGTTCCTGGAACGTCTTGTGTCACGGTCATTAAAATTTCCATAAGGCAAGTACTATACAGAGTACTACTTGTCGTACTACTGTACAAACACCGAATTTGCGTTACTGGGAGGTAACGTTTTTGATCATTGACACACAATTTTCATTTGACGTTTGTTCGGTTTCAAACGGTTCTTGCTCAACTCTATTTAATTTTATTGTTCATATGAACAATACCAAATATTTTTCAACGCTTTTTAAATCATTATAAAATATGTGGAGCAAAAGTAATTTAGATAGAGACCAAGCGATTTAAAGGAGTCACTTACGGGCTTCCATTGGATCCTCTCATATCCATTCGCATCGTAAAAAAAATTAAAAATCTATTTTGAATGTAACCATTTCCCTGAAAAATATTCTTTTTTAGTGTCAGGAAATCAAACTATTTAAAATCTACCCCTTATGTGAATATAAAGCCCTGTGGTAATCAGGACCAGCATGAGAATGTCTGTTGTAAATGTTTCTCGGGGTGTCGATTGAGGGTGAAGAAATTAGATGAAGGGATGTTTTCTGCACCCTCTCTGCTGGTGTTGCTTTCATCCGGCAGTCCAATTAACTTGTGAGTTGTGGGTAAAAAGGCACGAAAACACCATTTCAACGTCATCAAACTTTGGGAAAAGGGCAATTTTGTGTGTGAAAATTTTCCATTATTGAAGCCCTATGGATGCAATTGGCCAAAAACTAGAAAGACAAGCCCTATAATAAAAAGTAAAAGAAAATCGTATGATTTGCTCCAAGAATCTCTTGGAGGAAGACATTTGACGCCATAATAAGAGATTTTTTTCTGGCTTTTACACTCTCGCTCTTTAGGCGCCATGGAAATGTCGTGGATATGCGAGTTTATGAAGAGCAAACCGAAAGCCTTTCACTATCTTTCTTGGCTTCGGTGTGCTCTCTTCGGTATGTTGTTGTGATTGATCAAATGTGTCTGATTGGGGCTCCCGCAACTTTCTCCGCTGGTTCATCGTGTTCACCTCCGAAAAATAAATGCCACCAAAAGAATTCTTTGTTCATGAATTATTGCAATTGAAATTACTCTATTTTTCTGCCATATTTTACAATTTCACTTTTCCTCCCACATCATAAAGACGTCCCATCTCACGAGGAAATGGGGATTATATACGAAAATGAGAGCAAATTGTTTGACATGTTTATCAATTGCAATTTTTTTTTATATACTTTTGACAAAAAGAAAACATAATCAAGAGAGGAAGCACATTTGCCGGTTGATAATGTTTGCTACTTAGCAAAAACAAAAAAAAAATATTCCCACGATTTCAACCGAAAATGAATTTTAATTGCTTTGGTAATTCAAAATGTCGTAACATTTCTCTATTGTGGTATTTTATAACACGGCGGCGGGTGAAATGTCGATAAAACCTCGTGAAATTCCAATAAATTAATACAATATGCATTTTCCAAGTTTTAAAGTAATTTCCTCGAAAAATTTCTTCACCGTCTGATGAATTTTTGATTTTTAATATATTCATGCCTACGCAAAGTGCGAAAATATATAATAATTAATTTCTGTTTTGCCTGAGTTTTATTGTTTGATGGAATTTTTTTTCTCGATGAAGAAGAAAGTGTTTTGTAACATTCGCCTTTTTCCTTCAGTTTCATTTAACTCTTTCTCTCACATTTCTTTGGATTATATGCACCCGCATTGTGTTTCCCGTTTTATATGGGAAAAGAGGAAGTTTATTTTCATTTTCATCTCCCTCCAACACAATGAAGAAATGCAACGCAATTTATGCCATTTCCCACCACTTTTGTCGGTATTGCGTGAAAAATTATTTGAGGGAAAATTCACAACTGGTACAACTGGCCTATTTTATTGTTCAAGCAAGCTTCACAAGGAGAGCAAACTGTTAAAAAAAAACAGTATTTGACCCCTGGAAATTTACAACCTCCACCATCAGGAGACCCAATTTTTTACTTATCATTAGAAATCAGACGATTTCTGAAAAATAATGTTACGCTGTTAATTCTAGGGTAAATTAAGCTAATTCAAAACCTGTTCTAAATGGAAATTTTTCGGTACTCTAAATGGAAACGTCATTGTTTTCATAATAAATACAGTACTAAATTATTATATTTATATATTTTCTATACCACAGTTTCATTATTTAGTTAATTTTGCTCCAAATAAAGCGAAAATCCATGTGTATTCACAAATTTTAATTTGTTAATTTCTCAGAAAAATTAAAAGTGTACCATTTCACCATTGAATTTTTCATCGATCGACCATGTTTTCCAATGAAAAACACAATAAAGCTACTATTGTTTATTCGTTTTGTTTAACATTTATGTCATATTTCTGGATAATTTTAGTTAAATTAAGTGCTAATCTTTACTGTTAACGGTACGTGAAGTTTTCAAATGAAATAATTACCTATTTCGTGAACAAAAAGGGTTTTTCTGAAGTGTCTGCAAATGCTTCAATAGGAAACCTCGGAAATGTGATTTTTTTTGCAGAGATTTTTTTTACTGTTTGAGATGGGAAAGATGAAAAGACCTGGAATAAGAACAAAGTAACAGTGTAAGTTCCTCTTACACTGTTTGTCTCCAATTAAAGCTTTCCCTTGTCTTCATTTGGATTAATATGTTTCCAATAGAAGCATTTTATACTCGCGTATTTTTCTTGTATTCAAGAAGTTTTCAAATTATATCTAAAGAATTTTCACTAAACAGTAACATTCTAGAAGAGTCAAGGAGCAAATTTATGTAATTCTCTTTAGAAAAAATATGAACTTAATGTGTTAAATCTTCTGTCAAAGTTAAAGCGCCTGGAAATGGTTATGAATTAAAACATTTACCCTAGTGGCCAAACGGTTAGAGGTATAGTGTATAGAGCTCTCACTAGGACCACCCATAAGTTGAGTGAATGACCATTTAGATTACAAAAGTACATCAAGTAGATGAACTTCCTCTAAATGCGTCAGGGAGTGCAATTCTTTCAGGACAGGAAAACACAAAAGTCTTTGCCAAAGCTTTCGGCGCATCAACACCTTTCTTAGTGGTCAAATCTGTGATTTGTGTCTGAAATTTTGTTCACAAACTCTGTCCACTATTCCAATTAACCCTTTAAGGATAGATGGGATACCAGGGATACCGGTGTCCCAAATACAAAACCAATATTTCTGACTAGAGAAAGTTACTTTATCCTTTAAATAGTCAGAAAAAATGGCTTTTTCGTTTGGAACACCGGTGTCCCACTCGTCCTTAAAGCCAACTCTCAGTTTGCCCTAGTTTTCCTCAGATCAATGCCCAAGAAGGAGCACCCGCGTCGAATTTCCAATTTTCCCTGTAAATCCTTAATTGGAGTGGATAGAATTTGAGGACATAATTTCAGAGACAAATCACAAATTTGACTACTGAGGAAAGCGTGTTGATCCACCGAAAGCTTTGGCAAAGAATTTTGTATTTTCTTGTTCCAAAAGGATTGCACCCCGTGATGAATCCGGAGTGAGCTCGTCTGCTTGACTTCTACTATCGTTACCGTCAGTATTCTATAAAAAAAACACGTTATCGTCCTATAGATTATTTCCTTATTTCCTCGTCTCGCCACTTCACCTTCAAAACTATATTTCAGGGTTCGGAGACTTATTCTTTTATGAAAATGTTTTTGAACGTTTCACGGGTTTCTGACTTCACGTTTAGCCAAGTTCCCGAAAATCTCGAAATCTTAAATAAACGTAACTTTACAGAATTTCAATGACGTAATGTATCATTTATCTTTAATATCTAACCTGAAGCCACAACAATATTATAAAAAAACTGGCTTGATATAAAATATAGAACAGTTAAACCACACGACTAAACCCCTAAACCTTAGGTCTTACGACCGTATTTATCTCGTTGGAAAGGTTATACAATACTCGGATGAAATGATCACAAATCTTTTATAATCCAGTTATGTTCCAATTAATAATTTCTGATTGAAATAAAATTGTATCACTCCCCCCTACCGAATCCAACATATCCAGTTCGGGACCGTAAGGACCAGAACTGGACCGTAAGGACCCTTTGTAGTCATCCACAAGAATCGAAGTTTTATTGATTCTAAATAATAAGAAAAGTGTCTTAGAATATCCATACTGTGATAAAATCGCTTGTAAAGATCTTGTCAACTATTGTTGCCTTGTAGGGAAGAGTAACGTAATGTTTGGAAAAAAATAAGAATGAAGGAGAAGAAGATAAAAATGAAAAAGAAAATTATCTGTTTGGCAGCAATATCTATTGAGAATTTCTATAAAATCCGGATTTTAAGAAAACTTTTACAAGAATCTTGTATAATAACTTGGTAGACTCTGTTCTAACAAGACATCTTGTTGAATATGAAAAGATTTTACAAAACCCCTTTGGAAACAGAGGTAGTAAAATGTCTTGTTACTTTTTCATATAAATTAATTTTTTTACAAGATTTTAACGAGATTGTTTACAAGATCTATTTTTCAAAGTATTTTCTCTTCTGTTCCTAAAAGATGCGAAAGAGCGTAAAGTGATTTCAAATGCAAAGAATTTCAGATAAATCAGTCTCATACGGTTGTAAACCGGTTAATATAATAAGTGTAGGGTTGAAAGAACACCTATTCGTACTTTATGAATTGTATTACTTCCTATTGGCACCCTATTTTCTACAATTTGGGATAATAAATTTTAACACTTATCCTTTTAGGAAAAGGTAGATTAATGAAAAAGAACACCATATTTCTTACATTTTATTAGGTACATTAAATAAATTTCGACGAAATTGCCAATGAGTGTTTCCTGGTGAACATATTCCTCCGACCCTACAAAAAACTATGAAAAACCAAAGCTAATAACTTAAGAGGTGGACCGTTTTAGTCAAAAATTCAAGCGTTTTTAAAAGTTAGGATGCTTTGCTACTCATTTAGGTATTATAGGTATTTCCCGGGGGGAAAGGGAAACATCAGGAATTGGTTCCATGAAAAAAAGATTTTCATTCATTTTCTTTGTCTTGACCATTTTACTCACCCACCCAAAAAGGCGGCAGTAAATTTCATTCACAGTTGAGGCGATAAAAAATAATTTAATGTGCTTCTATTTTGCCGCAAGAGATTCAGGCGCATAAAGTTGCGATTAAAATTAATGAAGTTTATCGCGAGAGATTTTCACTTTCATTCGATAACATTTAAATACAGAAACACGTTTCTTGGAGGATCTGCGTAATCGATTGAAATACGATTTCTTTCATTTTGGGCTCAATTTTCATGTCATTCCTCGTGATTGTATTTTCTTGTTTGTGCTTTAGACTAACATTGGGCTTTCAGCTTAACACCTTTAACTTTGATATACATTCAGTCGATTCAGTCCTATATGTAGAGAGATAAGGTATAACATTATTTTCGGTTATTTTATAATAACATAGCAGCAATTTCAATGGAAATAGCGAGTATAATTTGATTTTCAAAAAAGATGCCTTCCAAAGACGTAATTTAAAGACTATGATTCTTCCAATCCCTGCGGGTTTCTCCCCATCGATCAGAGAGGAGACTTTGTCAATTTTGTCTTTGTCTTATATTCGTTTGATTTAAATTCCATAACAAAATTCAGAATAGATATCCAGTATCACCAAAGAGAATTCATAATAAATGTATTGTGTATATTTCAGAGAAATTCATGAGAGGAATTTTTAATCATGAAGTCTGTTAAATTTCTCGTGGAGAATTGTCATTTGCATTTGTATTGCGCAAAAATTTAGAAAATAAAATGAAAAAAAAATTGTGCAATCAAATGCTAAAATGTTTTTAAATTTCATTTTTGTTCATTCATACTTACTGTAGAGGAAAGTGGGGACACATTTAAGATTTGCAAAGCATTGTGATTTATAGCAAAAAGTGATAGGGTAAGTGTGCCAAAATCCGACCAGCTTGCAATTCCGGCCACCTTTTTTGTTCCTCGAATTTCCAGAGATTATACAATGCAAAAGAATAACAAAAAATGTAGCTTCGACAAACGAGATGACGTGAAAAAGGCATTGGAAGAATTCCTAATGGGCAAGGAACTATGAGAATGAAGGTGGCCGAAATAGGGCACCAAAGCTATGTCTACATTTTCATTCATTTTAAAATGTATTAAAAATGATTTTCAGAGTAAATAAAGACGATAAACTCTCTACAAGGTTCCAAGCAACATTCCTTAAGAAGAAGGAATAAAAAAATCAATTTCTATTAAAGATTACATTTCAAACTTGAGACTTTGGCGCTTGCATGCAACTATGCCGAAATTTGGCACACTTACCCTACCTCAGTAATAAACTTAAAGATTTTGAAGTAGTAGAGAGATAATCGAACCGGGTATAGGTCAACTCTAATGCAGTTTATTTTCTTATTAAATAATTATCGCTCATACCGTAAATGTGAATGACTTTGCCTTTCTGCTGTTCATAGTTCATTTAATTCTAGTCCTTAAGAATCTCATCCTTAAGTGTTAAAATTAAAGAGAAGCTTACGAACAGCAGGGTATCAAAGTCTCTCGCGTCTACGGTATACTTTTACGGAAGTGAATGTCTTTTGAATCATATATAATTTTAAAAAGACGACATCAAAAAATGAATATTCATTTTCAGACGTACAAGATAATTAAGATGATGCCCTGGTAAATTACTAAAATATACACAAGTCTTGTGTAAAACTGTTTGAGTATGTTGTATAATTTCGTAAACTTATGATCGAAAAAATAATCAAAAGTTCGACACTATGTAATGTACATAATCATTTTTAATCTCAATTTAGATAAGGAAAATTTAATAAAATCAAAATTTTCGTCCTAAAGCGTTTTGCATGCACGTATCTATTATCCAATTCTTTCGTATTCGCACTGAAATCCAAATCAAAATTGAGAAAAATGAAATGAAAATTTTAATTTGAAGAAAGTTTTCTTGATTTATAAGATATCTCAGGGATGTTAGAATCGAAGTAGGTTATGTAGTTTTACAGAATACTTAGAATTATTCAAGAATTTAATAAAAACTATGGTTTAAAAGACATTGTCAAAAGTGATCTCAACAATGTAAAGCTTTCTCTTTAAGAAATTAAAGTGTATTATTTTCTTTTTCATTCTTGAAAATCTTAAATATTGAATAAATACGTTTATTTTATTAGCCTCCTCAAGAAGGAATTAATCAATTTTATTACATTTGTAGTAAAAAAAACAAATTATCAATAAAGAGTTGGAAAAAGAATTTATTTATTTTAGAAGCAGTAGATTTTTCTGAAATTGTAGATTCCTAAATTAGTATTGGAGACACCAGGGAAGTTTGGGACAAGTGGTAATATCGGACAAGGTAATTTTTTCATTGATTACCAAAATAAATAAAATTAAACCACTACACAATCGTTTTATTCCTTATAAAAACGGTTTAATCAAGTAGATTAGAGTTCCCTTCAAACAATGATGTGCAACTTTTAGTGTCCGGTGCAAAATTTAAGATAAAAATAGGGTGTTCAATGATGACGTGAATCGTGTGCGAAGATGGAAACTTGATTGAACTTTCGCACAAATCGCCATTAAATTTTCATTTTCCTTTAGAGAAAAATCGGAGGATTCCCTGGGATTATCTGAGGTGGGATTATGAACCCTATAAGTAAGAGACTTTTTTGGCATAGTTGAAGAATCGATACGGTTTGCATGGTAGTCAGAAAAAATCACTGAACTTGAACATCATTGTTGTGTGCGAAAGTTCAAAGCCTCCCCCTACACATATTCAGGATGATAAATAGGGAAACTGGGGCAATAGTAAATATGGAGCAGTAGTAAACATGGGGTAGTTGAAACACAGATATTTAATGCTACACTGCTTGGACTTATGCCGACCATGTCTTCAGTGGACAAGGATCACTATAGTCTATCTAAATTTATATAGGTCTCGTCCGCTGAAGTTTAGTACGTAATTTAAAAAATCGCAGTGTAACTACCCCATATTTACTACTGCTCCATATTTACTATTGCTCCAGTCTCCCTATTTATCATCCTTCTTCCTAGTCTGCAGACTAGAGATTTAGCCTAGTTTCCGAAGGTCTCAAAATCCTAAATATCGTGCAACTGTATTGCTTTTTGATAACCTATCTTTAATAATAACGTATCTTTAATAATACAATCCTAAGTTAAATTTTTCCAAATATCTTGATTGATAAGAAATTACAGCAGTTAAGCCATATGGCTAAGCCTTAGGTCTGAAGCCCGTATAACTAGTCGACATGCACATGCACATGCACACTTTATTATTTCAAATATTTTAAAACTTTTAGAATTTATCTAGATTTAATTCAAATTTGATTTAGAATATGATAAAATCATGCCTGTTATGCTTTATACATACGTTGAGATTTCGTATATAATTTTTAGGCGGAGTAGGTGGAATCAACGCACAAGAATGGCATTCCTAAGCACAGAATATCTTAAAAGACAATTATAGAATAACAATTTTATACACTCTTTTAGTCCGATAGTCATCAAACACTTGCCAAAGAAAAGATACCATTTTGTCGATTGAGTTAAAAAAAATGAATAACATGTTTATGATATAGTTATACGAGCTAAACTTTGCACGTAAAATTTAAAACACTTATTTTGAGAACAATTTAGGGCTCATTCCAAAACCCTCTGCAAAGGAGTTAATTGAGTGCTATTTAAACCACAGAGTTCCAGAAGAATCACCCCACGGAAAGCCCTCATGAGACGGTATGTTTCACAACTCAAGAGTCAATTGAAATTGTCATGCGATCAGGGTACATTATTTCAACCCCTCGCCACTAAACTTCTCAACCCCTATGAAATTTCAATGTCTCACGATCGCCACGTGGCGAATTTTAATACTCTCCAAGGGGAATTTCTTTCTCGTGGTATTTTTTTTGAAAAAGAGAGAGAAAAAAAGTGAAACCACGGTATTTTAAATGCATCATCTTTTTATTGCAATGGTCTCTCCCTCGAAAGAACATAAAACTTGTGAGTGCCTCAATAGTTTATTATTCACTGTACAACTCATGTCCAAGTTGAGGAATACAAATCACTGAATTGTCTTTTTCATTGTTGAACAAAATGTATACTTTTTTTTCTCACTCCTGTGTTAAACTGTATGACTGTCATTCAACAAGAGTCACCACCTGTTTTTGTTTTTTCTCCTTTTGGTTTGATTTTTACTACGATGATCAGTTTCTTGGGAACATGTTCAAATTAATCGGGTAAATATACAAGTGATGGTGTGTGAAGACACAGAATTATTAGCGATAAACAAACTACTTGGAATTCATCGTATCGATCGTATGTATATCCTGTTGTGAGATTTTAAATCTTTTTATCACTGACAACTGAAAAAAAGTTAGGAACGCAAGTTTACTTTTAAGATGTCCGCATGGATATTTATTAAAATAGCGTCCCCTTTATCTATGGCAGCGCCCCCTCCTGTGTCATAACAGAAGCTTTTATAAACCACATTTTCAGAGATCGTGCATAATTTGCCCTATCTACGGAAAATTTATAGTAAAACCATGAAAAACTGGCAGTCATGCAGATCCACTTTAACTTTGACAAAGAAAAAATATATTCAATAAACAATACATACTGCGTTGTATGGAAGAGAAGAATAAAAAGTTATTAGCATTTAGTCGTGGGAATTGGTTAAAAAAAACATTAAGGTATCATCGTCTATGCGATAAATATTGGAGAATTAACTAATAGATATTTAAAATTACAGTCACAGGCACAAAATTGCGCCACTGCAAGAAAAAGAGAAATTACATACAAGTGTTAGAGGAGGTTAATAGTAGAAGAAAAAAAAAACACGAAAATGTCGACGACCGACCATCGTCGCATTTGAAAAATTATTGTTTGTTGCATGTTGCATAAAATGAAATTAAAATGTGAAATGAAAAATGTTATAAAGTCTCTATTAATACACTTGCTGTGCTTGTTTGTGTGTAAATGTAAAATCAGTAAGAATTATTAAAAAGGTAAAAAAAAAATAAATAAAATTATAAAATAACGATGCTGACTTGGTCAATTTCAATACACCAACGTTTTTATTGTTACTGGGATTCTCTCTCACTCTTGCACGCGTAATAATTTTCATGTATCATAGGTACGTAGATCTCTTAGCCGATCTCTTACATATATATTTATACTCAACTACAGAAGAACATAAATAACAATAATGTGGAAAAGTGTGACGAAGTTGCATTGTAATTTAATTACATTGCCAATAAAATGAGATGTGAGTGTAGAAACGAAGAGAGAATTCAATCAGATACTAAAACATTAATTGCGGATAACTGAAGATTTTATTGACGAAAAATTTCAATAGAATACAATTGTTACTTTTAAAACTTAATTGGTTGGGTGTGTGATCTCCTGTCAGAGATTATGTAGGTAGATAATTTCAGTAAAAAGTGTTAAAAATTGCTCAGAGTGCTTCAAATTTTCTTTGATTGATTGATAGTAAAGATAGGTGAAATCAAATATTCGATGCTAGAGATCAACACAGAAATGCATCGATGTTGTAAAATCACTATCAGAAATTTTATAGCCCATTTAAACATATTTACACTTGTTTTCCTTGTGCTTTTTCTATATACTCTAAATCTGCCAAACTCAAAAATCATCCAATAAACAGATACCGATACCGACACGCCATGTTTGTAAGTATAAGAAGAAAAACGGTGATAAACCTAGATCAGCTCATAGTAGGTGAGAACATTAATGTCAGACAACTTATAGAATGTTTTCTGTGTTCGGAGTTCGAATCCAATATCTTTCAGAGGAAACTGGGGTAGCAGTAAACACGGGATAGTTGTAAACACTGTGTTTTTTTTTTAATTAGATTTTGATTAGACTTCAGAGGACAGACCTATATGAGTTCCCAGATAAGGATCCTTTTCCACTAAAGAAATGGTCGACATAAGTCCGACTACTATAGACGTAAACATCAGTGTTTCGTACCATTCCATGTTTAGTACTGCCCCAGTCTCCCCGAGGTCATCAGAGATTTTCCAACGTTACAGATGGTCGAATCGTATCTAATCAGCTTCAATTCACTTAATTTCATATTTTGCAAACATTTATGTGAAATATAAGACTTAATCTCTATAATTCTTTCAAAGAACTTGATCATAAGAGTTATGGAAGTCGAGCTATCTGAATGCGTTATAGAAATTTGGTACACACTGAGAGAAATCCGAAAAATTTAAAATAACATTCCGGAAATGTTAATTTTACCCTGCAGTATTGATCCAAAATCGGTGTAAATATTACCCTTTTTAGGTGTATTAGGGGTTAAAGGTACCCATTTTGATGTTAATTTTACAATTAAAAAGGTGTAAATTTAACATTAAAAAATGTTGATATATTTTTACACCTAAAAAGTGTTAAAGTTCTGAGGAAAAAAGTTAATCGCACCCTCTTTTTTTTCTCAGTGCAGTTAATTTCCTCAAATTCGAACGTTTGGCGGTTATATGGGAAACTGGAGCTGTAGGAAACATGGGGTAGTTGTAAACACTGATTATTATGTCTACAGTATTTAGGTTTATTTCAACCATTTCTTCAGTGGAAACGGTTCCCTATAGTACCTATGAATCCATAGTTCTCGTTCTCTAAAGTCTAATATCTAAATTCTAATATCAGTTCTTCCTAAATGACATTTCTCAGTCATCAAATTCTAACGTAGTTTTCAAAAAAAAATTACAACATTCGCGTCATATTATTTATTTTGTATTAAAAAAATCATATTTAAATTAAAATTATCAGACAGATTGTAGTACGTCTTCCATTATCTGTGTGTTTTTTTTAGTTTTTACTATTGGATTTTCTAGTTCACTATTTTCCAGTACTGAACTGCATTGCCTTCATTGTCACTCTATCCACGGATGGTCCTTTCTGTAGAAGCTCGAGTGTTCGAAAATCTTAAAATGAAATCAAGAATATGACTTTATGGGACTCTTGTCAAAATCCCGAAAGCCAAAATCGAAAAAGTCAAAATACCGAAAGTCAAAATCCCAAAAGCCAAAATTTCAAAATTAAAATCCCGGAAGCCAAAATTCCGAAAGCCGATATTCTCATAGTCAAAATCCCGAAAGACAAAACCCCGAATTGGTAAGTATCATAGCTAACTCCCCCGATTGCACCCGCGCTTGCTGAAGGTAAATCTATCTATCTTTTGGGAAATTATTCTACGCATTATCCATAGTGTGATTTCGACCAATTTCGACCTTTTAGAATGTTGAATATTCGAGATTTTAGTTTCGACCGAGTTTTTTCTATTTCGTTTACTATGATTCTCGTATTTCTAGTACAAATAAAATCATAGGACACTTACACTCTGTGAAAAAAACTAAGCCTAACGGCGTTATCACACTTGCACATTAAAATTTTAATGTGATTCACATTAATTGTCGCTTGTGAGCGTCCAAATATGTTATTTGTGTCTTTGAGTTACTTAATATTTGGGGTTTTTCTATTTATTGATAAAGAAGTAGACTTGGCCTGCAAAAATAAGTTTAAATTTACTTAAAGCATAAATATTTCTCACATTAAAAAATTAAAGAGAAAATCACATTAATTTTTCGCATTATTGCTATAAATCAATTTATATCAAATTTATCGGGCCAAGTATACCTTTTTATCAACAAATAGATCAAATTTTGAATATAATGATTCAAACACACAAATTACACATTTTGACTCTCACCAGCGACAATTAATGTGAATCATATTAAAATTTTAATGTGCAAGTGTGATAACACAGTAATACTTAAATGTTTAAGTTACTGCAACCATCGCTAGTAATATCAGCTGAGGTTATTAAGTGTATAAAAATAAAGTTAAATAAAATGCGAAACATAGCCCAATCAATTTTCGAACCTAACCCTTATATTTGAGAGATCACAATGGGTCATGTTTTTCCAGATCAAAAGCTTTAAGATCCAGATATATTACATTAAAACATAATCTCGATCTATTCTCTTTTGACTTTTAAAAGGCAGAAAAGACAAATTGAGAACATATGGGTTGGATACATGACACCTAGTGTACGCCTATTATCTCGAGTGTTTTTATAAAAGAATTTGTCGTGAAGAAACTGTACTGAAAGTAATATGGTGCACTATAAGTCTCCTTTATCTAGGATCACATCGATTTCGAAAATGTTCAATTTGTCACATTTTGCCTCAGGTTCTCCTAACCTTCGCTGAAAATTGCAACTCAAAACCTTCTTAGTTTTTGAATTATTAAGTTGTCTAAACGGACTTGAGGGATAGCTGTAGTCACCCATATACACATTTCTGGTTAGAGGGTACTTAAGAACACTTTTGCAAAGTTTTAGCTCAATCTAAAAATATGAAATTTTGTGAAAAATTATATTAAGTGAAATTATTACGAATCGCACGTAATGTAACCTCTCTTCATAAGCACGATCGTGATTGCCTTTTCGCCACAGATATCATGTAATATTGCAATGTTTGATGTGAAATGTTATTAAGAGGATATTGATCGAATGAAGATCATCTGTTTGGGGACGCTATTGATTGATCTTCTGCACCTTTGAATTTATTTACGATTTTCAAGATCATCGAAATCAGCGATCCTCAACGGAATTATCGTGATCTTTGGTGGAAAGAAGCACGATTTTTGCGATATTTTGATTTTTCTCACTTGTATTCACACTCAACCTGTTTCATCATGTAACCAAAGAGTGACTTGACTCTATCTTGAGAAATATCGTGAAAATGTTGCTTCTGCGGACAAGTTTTGGAAGGTCATAGTGAATTGGCATTTGTTAACTCTGAGTATTTTTTTATTGTATGTTTTTTTTCTACATCAACTATTTTTCCTTTTAAACTATCTATAATTAAAAATCATTGGAGTCTTGATATTCATTCTCTGGTTGATGGTGTTTAAATTTAAACCCCAAATGGAAAAATATAGAAGAAGAGAAGATGATTGAGAAAACCTCCTGAATCTCCACCTTCTTCGTTTTTCTGTCTTGATCTTTGTCTTTTTTTTTGGTTTTTTACCACCTCTCTGGATCGTTCAAATGTTTATGCGTTTCGAAAATGAAATTCATGTCTCGAAGGTGGAGATGCTTGAAAATGTTGGGAGAGAAGACATGGGAAGAGAAGCAATAACAACAAAAAATTGTGGAAAATACTGAATTGTTAAAGTAAAAAAAAAATAATACAAAGCGAATTTTTACATCTGAAATTACTACAGCATTCAAGATCATTCTATGGACGCCGTTTTCTACTATTTTTTTTTGCCTTCCCTCCGTGTTTTGTTCTTGGATTGTGTGGCTGACTTTCAATTTTCTGTGTTACTAGAGTCAAGAATTTTTTTTATTCCTCTTCTTGTGCGCTATTTCCACCGTCGCGTTTCATTCAGCAACAAATAAATTGACGCTCTGATACTACAATAATAACAAACAACAAAAACATTGAGTCTAATTTGAAAGCCAGGGTCACATTTAGGGGTTTTTTTTTGGGCGATCAAGTGCGATGATAATGCGCATCATGGTCCCATGGTTGATTGATATAGAGGAAGTTATGTTGCATTCATACTGAATTTCTATGTAGCGTCATAGCTATTAGTTGCACGATCTTCGATTTATACATAATACACATATCGTGAGATCATATTGAAGGCAATGACAAAGTCCAACCCTGCCGATCGCCTCTATTCTCTGGGTTTTACACAATCTTCCTGTAAATAGTGATGTGGATTGTAAATCACGCTAAATTGTGTATTAATTATGTTACATCAATTGTATATCGTAATAATACATAGATACATCAACCAGCTGATTTTTGTGTTTTTTCAACCAGTACCGAGCTAAGGAGAGAACGGGCCGTATTGGGACGGACTATAACAAATAAACATTTTTTTTTATTCTTCCTCTGTTTTTACTCCATGTTCTCCTAATTAAAGGTATTCCTCTTGGCTCTTTTGTATTTGTACGTGTTATTGTAAATATTCATAGGTGGTGTTTTTATAAGATACTGTATCGCATTTATTGTAAGTAATTTGAAAAATGAAAACTCTCAGAGAGACAACGGATTATAGAGAGAGCATGAAGATCACAAATTATTGAAAACCTACTGTTCGTTAAACAGTTGATTGTATAGAGAAAACTGTAAGAGACACATACCTGCGGTTTCCTGTTAATATCGACTGAATGTGAGAAAACGATAATACTAACGATCCCATTCTATTTTGTACTTTGAAAATCATCCAGTTGTTATGTTTTCTTTTCACTATCACAACTTCTACTTGATATATAGGAGAGAGTGGAGCAGTTTATATATTTTACCATAACGCTATATGGCTTTGGAAAACCGATTTTTCCAATCATAATTCCCTTCATTAGAGACTTGACAAACTCGTCCCCAATCCGGAAAGTCTTCAGCGGGCTGAACCATCATCCTGAGCTCGGTCTTTAAAAATCCCCAGTATTTCTCAATCGGTCGGCTTTCGCGTTGCAGGGCAAGTTGAACATCTTTTCCACATATTACACATTGTTTGTCCTGAACTATTCCTGGGTGACTTCGCATAATGGCATGATGCCAGATCAGGCCAAAAGAAAAGGGAGATTTCATAGTCTCGCTCTTGGTAAAGAGGTAGAATTCCTTTCTGGAGGCACTCTAAAGCAAACTGTCTTGCCCGTTGTGAAATATTCAGTGCTGCGACGCCCATAAAAACAGACGTCCATCCACCATGAACTTCTTCGAAAATTTAATTTATAACGTCGGTTTCGTCGTCCATCATCAGCCTCGGAACCCTTAAGAAGATGATCTTTGTGTTTCCGAGACCTTATTTTAGCACTTCGATGCTGATCTTGGTTTTCTGGACCAAGCTATCCAATGTAATAGCCTGAATTCCAGGCTTTCCGCCCTTTCCTAGCTTCCGAACAATAGTCTTGAATTCCTTAAATCGAATTCTAACTTTTCGGACAATGCGATGGAACGGCACTTCTTGATCAATTTCGCAATTTCAGCATATCTCGCATTTTGATTCTTGATTTGAGTATCAACCTTTGTGTCAACTATTAATCCCTTTAAGGGACACGGCTCTTGCGCAACACCTCGCCATTCCATACGACCTAAAGCCAGCGTCCGCCAG